>NW_023270757.1:12984110-13113947 GCF_011800145.1 Mirounga leonina | reverse complement strand
TCTTCTTCTTCTTCTTCTTCTTCTTCTTCTTCTTCTTCTTCTTCTTCGATACTCTGCTCCTTAAATTCCAACCACCTTGGCCTTCACTACCTCTGATCTCATCCCAATTTAGTGAGATGGTTATACTCTGCCTGGGTTATCCCTCCTTGATTCACACCTGCAAAATGCCTCCAGGTAGAAAGCCAGTGACTTTGTAAGCCTAGTTTCCTTTCTCTCAGCAACTACAGTCTGAGGCTGCAGGTGATCTAATGTCTGAAAACTGTTGTTTCATATATTTTGTTGAGTTTTCTAGTTGTTTCTGGTGAGATAGTGGGTCAAGTCTGGTACTAGTACTCAACGAGATAGGAACAGAAACTCTGTCTTCCTTTTTGAACCAGGAGTTCATATTGCCATCTTCTTCATCCGGGTGCTCTCCATGGGTGTGCATACATCCTTCTCAACATGCTATGGCAAACGATGGTGTGATTTAAACTCCCGTTAGAGGAAAGAATCACTTCCTAAATAGAGTTCAAATTGAAAACTGCTTCCCTACTTTGGGGAGAAATATGAATGCTGTGATACTTTGACTTCCTGTAGATAAATATTATTAGACAGTCTCCTCTTTCCTGGCTTCAACAGCCCAGAGAGTATGGGTGTTCATTCTATAACATTTTCATGCCCCATGTCTTGTAAGCTGCATGTCTTTTCACGTGTGCCCTTTTAGTACATAGGACTCAACATGGAAACCCTTCTATCTGAAGAGGATGGTCTCTGGAGGCCTCTTGCCTTGCTCTAGGGAGGACTGTAGGAATAACATTAATGACTCACATTTGCATATTACTTCACAGGTTCTAAAGACTTTCATGTCATTATTTCACTGCATCCTCACAAATGGTCTCTGAGGTAGCTAAGGCAAGTAATATTTTCCAAATTTACCAAAGAGGAACTAAGAGTGAAGAATTCCAAAATTCTGATTCAAGTGGTTTCATAACTATCCTGATTCCCTTTGGGGTCATTTGTCACGAGTACAGCTTAAATGATAAGTGCTTAAATGATTGTAAATTAATATAAAGTAATAGAAATCCAATTTTGCTGTTTTAACTGTGTTAATTTTTAAAGAAGTAGCCTAGGTTAATTCAAAAGTGTGTTGCAAATGCATTTTATTCTTTGTGATTAACCATGCCTGTGGGGAGCTAGGCTTTTCAGGATGTGAAACCATAAATCAAGCGCCACCAGGTGGCAGCTTCGACAAATTGCCAGTATAGCCTCTGGATGGAAATAAATAACTCCACTGTGCCAACCTTAAAAGCCTTGCTGATTATAGCACATGATCATAATGACCAGCATTGCTGTAGATGTAAAAGAATAAGGAATGAGGTGGGTCTTTTAGGAAACTATGAGTAAAATTATGTAGGCGATAACACTGTACTCCCTACCCAGATCTCATACTTTTTCTTTCTCAATTATTCCCTAACTTCCTAATTTAGGAGACTGACAGTTTAGGGAAAACGTTTAAAAAATCAATTAATTTGGGGGGAAGGAGCAAGATGGCGAAGTAGGAGACCTAAATTTTGTCTGGTCCCAGGAATTCAGCTAGATAGGGATCAAACCATTCTGAACACCTTCGAACTCAACAGGAAATTGAAGAAAAGAATAGCAGCAACTCGCTGAACAGAAAAGTGACCACTTTCTGGAAGGTAGGATGTGTGGAGAAGTAAATCCGAGGTGATATTCAGGAAGATAGATGGCGGGGGAGGGGGCCTCTGTCAGCTGCTATGGGCAAGTGATTGAGAGCAGAGCACAAATTGGAACTTTTAGAAGTCGGTTCTGCTGAGGGACGTCACTCCAGTGGCTAAGTGGGGGGTGGAAACCTCACTGGGACAGTGTGGTCTTGGGACCCTTGGGGTCACAGAAAGACCGGGTGCCTGAGTGCAGCAGAGCTCCCAGGTATTGGAGTGGGGAAGCCAGCTGCAGAGATGGAGCTGAGGAGTGGGCTCTCAGCTCAAGGTTGCCATAAACTGTGATCCGTGGCACAGTCAGGCCACTGCTCTTCCAGCAGGGACCCAACAAGCGGCAGATCTGGGGAGACTCACCTTCCTCCCCTGGGAGGAGTGGCGCCGGGGCACACTGCAGGAACCTCCTAGGTTTGGAGACTCCAGGTGGGGTCAGGGGACAGAGATAGAAACGCTCGGTCACTGGCCAGGTGAGCACGGAGTGTGGCTGGAGACTGGGAAGACAGAAGTGATTGACTGCTTTTCTCTGGGGGCTTGCTGAAAAGCAGGACCCGAAGTTCTTGGCTCCTCTGGGGCAGAGATTGGGAGGCTGCCATTTCACTCTTGTCCTACAAAGCTGTACAGAAAGCTTGCAGGGAACAAAAGCTCCCGAGAGCAAACCCGAGGCAATTCTGGGGCAATTCCGCCTCCGTCAAAGACATTTGGGAACCATGGCAACAGGCCCCTCCCCCAGAAGTTCAGCAAGAACAGCCAGCCAAGACCAAGTTTACCGATCAATGAGAACAGCAGAACTCCAGCGCTAGGGGAACACTGCACATAGAATTCATGGCTTTTTTCCATGATTCTTTAGTCTTTCAAAGTTAAATTTTTTAATTTTCATTTGTTTTCTTTTTCTTTTTTTATTTGAATTTTTCTTTTTCCCTTTTTTTAAAGAAAGATTTTCTTTATTTATTTGACAGAAAGAGAGCGAGAGAGGAAACACAAGAAGGGGGAGTGGGAGAGGGAGAAGCAGGCTTCCTGCTGAGCAGGGAGCCTGATGTGGGGCTCAGTCCCAGGACCCTGGGATCATGACCTGAGCTGAAGGCAGACACTTAACAACTGAGCCCTCTTTTTCCCTTTTTCAACCAACATCTTATCTATCCCTTTTTAAAAAAATCTCTTTTATTTTTCATTTTTAGAGTCATATTCTATCCCTTCATAGTAGTTAACCTTATTTTTGGTATATATATATATATATATATATATATATATATATATATATATATACATACATATATATATATGTTGTTCTCACCTTAAAATTTTGGGATACAGTTTCTTCTAACAGACCAAAATATACCCTAAATCTCTAGTGTATGGCTTTGTTCTAGTCTCCCGCCTGATCATATTCTCTCCCTTTTTTTTAATCCTCTTCTTCCTTTTTACAACCAACTTCTTATCTTAACAATTCCTTTTGTAAAATCTTTTATAATTTTCATCTTTACAGTCATATTCCATCCCTTCACCGTATTAACTCTTATTTTTTACACATATAAGTTTTTCTTTCTTTAAAATTTTAGGAGACACTTTCTTCTAACAGACCAAAATATGCCCAAAATCTAGTGTGTGGCACAGATCTATACACCAGCCTGATCATATCTGATCATATTCTGGGTTTCTTTTGTTTGTTTGTTTGTTTGTTTTTATCTTTATCTTTTTATTTTTTCTTTCTTTCCCTTTCTTTTCCCCTGGTTTCAGGTCTCTTCTGATTTGTTTAGTGTATATTTTTCTGGGGATGTTGTAACCTTGTTACATTTTGTTCCCTCATTCATCTATTCTCGTCTGGACAAAATGACAAGAGGGAAAAAATCACCTCAAAAAAAAAAAAAAGAAAAAGAAAAAGGGGCAGTACCAACTGGCGGGGAACTAATCAATACGGACATTAATAAGATGTCGGAACTAGAGTTCAAAATGATAATATGAGCGATACTAGCTGGGCTTGAAAAAAGCATGGAAGATATTAGAGAAACCCTTCCTGGGGGGAAAAAAAGAACTAAAATCTAACCAAGTCGAAATAAAAAAGGCTATTAATGAGGTGTAATAAAAAATGGAGGCTCTAACTGCTAGGATAAATGAGGCAGAAAAGAGAATCAGTGATATAGAAGACCAAATGATGGAAAATAAAGAAGCTGAGAAAAAGAGACATAAACAACTACTGGATCATGAGTGCAGAATTTGAGAGATAAGAGATACCATAAGACAAAACAATATGAGAATATTTGGGATCCCAGAAGAAGAAGAAAGAGAGAGAGGGGCAGAAGGTATATTGGAGCAAATTATAGCAGAAAACTTCCCTAATTTGAGGAAGGAAACAGGCATCAAAATCCAGGAAGCACAGAGAATCCCTCTCAAAATCAACAAAAATAGGTCAACACCCCAACATCTAATAGTAAAACTTATGAGTCTCAGAGACAAAGAGAAAATCCTGAAAGCAGCTTGAGAGAAGAGACCTGTAAACTACAATGGTAGAAGCATTACATTGGCAACAGACCTCTCCACAGAGACCTGGCAGGCCGGAAAGGACTGGCATGATATATTCAGAGCACTAAACAAGAAAAATATGCAGCCAAGAATACAATATCCAGCTAGGCTGTCATTCAAAATAGAAGGAGAGATAAAAAGCTTCCAGGACAAACAAAAACTAAAGGAATTTGCAAACATGAAACCAGCCCTATGAGAAATCTTGGAAGGGGTCCTCTAAGCCAAGAGAGAGCCTAAAAGTAACACAGATCAGAAAGAACAGATATAATATACAGTAACAGTCACCTTACAGGAAATACAACGGCACTAAATTCCTATCTTTCAATAGTTACCCTGAATGTAAATGCCCCATACAAAAACACAGGGTATCAGATTGGATAAAAAAACAAGACCCATCGATATGCTGACTGCAAGAGACTCATTTTAGACTCAAAGACACCCCCAGATTGAAAATGAGGGGGTGGGAAACCATTTACCATGTTAATGGACACCAAAAGAAACCTGGTGTGGCAATCCTTATATCAGACAAATCAGATTTTAAACCAAAGACTATAATAAGAGATGAGGAAGGACACTATATCCTACTTAAAGGGCCTATCCAACAAGAAGATTTAACAATTGTAAATATCTATGCCCCTAACATGGGAGCAGCCAATTATATAAGGCAATTAATAACAAAAGCAAAGAAACACATCAACAACATTATAATAATAGTGGGGGACTTTAACACCCCCCTCACTGAAATGGACAGATCATCTAAGCAAAAGATCAACAAGCAAATAAAGACTTTAAATGACACACTGGACCAAATAGACTTCACAGATATATTCAGAACATTCCGTCCCAAAGCAACAGAATACACACTCTTCTCTAGTGCCCATGGAACATTCCCCAGAATAGATCACATCCTAGGTCACAAATCAGGTCTCAACCAGTACCAAAAGATTGAGATCATTCCCTGCATATTTTCAGACCGCAGTGCTTTGAAACTAGAACACAATCACAAGATGAATGTCAGAAAGAACTCAAATACATGGAGGCTAAAGAGCATCCTACTAAAGAATGAATGGGTCAACCAGGAAATTAAAGAAGAATTAAAAAAAATTCATGGAAACCAATGAAAATGAAAACACAACTGTCCAAAATTTTTGGGATGCAGCAAAGGCAGTCCTAAGAGGAAAGTATTTAGCAATACAAGCCATTCTCAAACTAGAAAGGTCTCAAATGCACAATCTAACCCTACACCTAAAGGAGCTGGAGAAAGAACAGCAAATAATGCTTAAACCCAGCAGGAGAAGAGAAATAATAAAGATCAAGGCAGAAATCAATGAAATAGAAACCAAAAGAAGAGTAGAACAGATCAACGAAACTAGGAGCTGGTTCTTTGAAAGAATTAACAAGATTGATAAACCCCTGGCCAGACTTATCAAAAAGAAAAAGAAATGACCCAAATAAAAAAAAAAAAAATCATGAATGAAGGAGGAGAGATCACAACCAACACCAAAGAAATACAAACAATTATAAGAACATATTATGAGCAACTCTATGCCAGCAAATTAGATAATCTGGAAGAAATGGATGCATTCCTAGAGTTGTATCAACTACCAAAACTGAACCAGGAAGAAATAGAAACCTGAACAGACCAATAGCCACTAAGGAAATTGAAGCAGTCATCAAAAATCTCCCAACAAACAAAAGCCCAGGGCCAGAAGGCTTCCCAGGGGAAATCTACCATACAGTTAAAGAAGAATTAATACCTATTCTTCTGAAACTGTTCCAAAAAATAGAAATGGAAGGAAAACTTCCAAACTCATTTATGAGGGCACCATTACCTTGATCCCAAAACCAGACAGAGACCCCACCAAAAAGGGGAATTACAGACCAATATCCCTGATGAACATGGATGCAAAAATTCTCACCAAAATACTAGCCAATAGGATCCAAAAGTACATTAAAAGACTATTCACCACGACCAAGTGGGATTTATCCCTGGGCTGCAAGGTTGGTTCAACATCTGCAAATCAATCAACGTGATACAATACATTAACAAAAGAAAGAACAAGAACCATATGATCCTCTCAATAGATGCAGAAAAAGCATTTGACAAAGTACAGCATCCTTTCTTGATCAAAACTCTTCAGAGTATAGGGATAGAGGGCACATACCTCAATATCATAAAAGCCACCTATGAAAAACCTACAGCGAATATCATTCTCAATGGGGAAAAACTGAGAGCTTTCCCCCTAAGGTCAGGAACACGGCAGGGATGTCCACTCTCACAACTGCTATTCAACATAGTATTAGAAGTCCTAGCCACAGCAATCAGACAACAAAAAGAAATCAAAGGCATCTGAATCAGCAAAGAAGAAGTCAAACTTTCACTCTTTGCAGATGATATGATACTTTATGTGGATAACACAGAAGACTCCACCCCAAAACTGCTAGAACTCATACAGGAATTCAGTAAAGTGGCAGCATATAAAATCAATGCACAGAAATCAGTGGCATTCCTATACACCAACAAGACAGAAGAAAGAGATATTAAGGAGTCGATCCCATTTACTATTGCACCCAAAACCATAAGATACCAGGAATAAATCTAAGCAAAGAGGTAAAGAATCTGTAGTCAGGAAACTATAAAATACTCATGAAAGAAATTGAGGAAGACACAAAGAGATGGAATAACGTTCCTTGCTCATGGATTGGAAGAACAAATATTGTGAAGGTGTCAATGCTACCTAGAGCAATCTATACATTCAATGCAATCCCCATCAAAATACCATCCACTGTTTTCAAAGAAATGGAACAAATAATCCTAAAATTTGTATGGAACAAGAAAAGACACCAAAGAGCCAGAGGAATGTTGAAAAACGAAAGCAAAGCTGGCAGCATCACAATTCCGGATCAAGATCTTTATAAAGCTGTAATCATCAAGACAGTATGGTACTGGCACAAAAACAGACACATTGATCAATGGAACGGAATAGAGAGCCCAGAAATGGACCCTCAACTCTGTGGTCAACTCATCTTTGACAAACAGGAAAAAATGTCCCATGGAAAAAAGACAGTCTCTTCAACAAATGGTGTTGGGAAAATTTGACAGCCACATGCAGAAGAATGAAACTGGGCAATTTCCTTACACCACACAGAAAAATAGACTCAAAATGGTTGAAAGACCAAAATGTGAGACAAGAGTCCATCAAAATCCTAAAGGAAAACACAGGCAGCAACCTCTTCGACCTCGGTCACAGTAACTTCTTCCTAGAAACATTGCCAAAGGCAAGGGAAGCAAGGGCAAAAATGAACTATTGGGACCTCATCAAGATAAAAAGCTCTAGCACAGCAAAAGAAACAGCAAAACCAAAAGACAACCGACACAATGGGAGAAGATATTTGCAAATGACATATCAGAAAAAAGGCTAGTATCCAAAATCTATAAAGAACTTCTTCAACTCAACACCCAAAGAGCAAAGAATCCAATCAAGAAATGGGCAGAAGACATGAACAGACATTTTTCCAAAGAAGACATCCAAATGGCCAACAAATCCACGAAAAAGTGCTCAACATCGCTCAGCATTAGGGAAATCCAAATCAAAACCACAGTGAGATACCACCTCACACCAGTCAGAATGGCTAAAATTAACAAGTCAGGAAATGACAGATGTTGGTGGGGATGTGGAGAAAGGGGAACCCTCCTACACTGTTGGTGGGAATGCAAGCTGGTGTAACCAGTCTGGAAAACAGTATGGAGGTTCCTCAAAAAGTTGAAAATAGAGCTACCCTATGATCCAGCAATTGCACTACTGGGTATTTACCCTAAAGATACAAATGTAGGGATCTGAAGGGGTATGTGCACCCTGATGTTTATAGCAACAATGTCCACAATAGCCAAACTATGGAAAGAACTAAGATGTCCATCGACAGATGAATGAATAAAGAAGAAGTGATATATATATACAATGGAATATTATGCAGCCATCAAAAGGAATGAGATCTTGCCATTTACAACGACGTGAATGGAACTGGAGTGTATTATGCGGAGCGAAATAAGTCAATCAGAGAAGGACATGTATCATATGAACTCACTGATATGACAAATTTTTTTTATTTATTTTTTTTTATTTTTTTATTTTTTTTTTATTTTATTTGAGATTTTGAGATTTTATTTATTTATTTGAGAGAGAGAGAGAATGAGAGAGAGAATGAGAGAGAGAGAACACATGGGAGGAGATAGGGTCAGAGGGCAAAGCAGCCTCCCTGCCGAGCAGGGAGCCCAATGTGGGACTCGATCCAGGGACTCCAGGATCATGACCTGAGCCGTAGGCAGTCGGTTAACCAACTGAGCCACCCAGGCGCCCAATATGAGGAATTCTTAATCTCGGGAAAGAAACTGAGGGTTGCTAGAGGGGTGGAGGGTGGGAGGGATGGGGTGGCTGTGTGATAGACATTGGGGCGGGTTTGTGCTATGGTGAGCGCTGTAAATTGTGTAAGACTGTTGAAATCACAGACCTGTACCTCTGAAACAAATAATACATTATATGTTAAAAAAGGAGGAGGAGGAGGAGGAGGAGGAGGAGGAGGAGGAGGAGGAGGAGAAAGCAGGAAGGGAAGAATGAAGGGGGCAAACCGGAGGGGGAGATGAACCATGAGAGACTAAGAACTCTGAAAAACAAACTGAGGGTTCTAGAGAGGAGGGGGCTGGGAGGATGGGTTAACCTGGTGATGGGTATTAAAGAGGGCATGTTCTGCATGGAGCACTGGGTGTTATACGCAAGCAATGAATCATGGAACACTACATCAAAAACTAATCATGTAATGTATGGTGATTAACATAACATAATTAAAAAAACTAATGATGTAATGTATGGTGATTAACATAATAAAAAATAAAATAAAAAAATTTAAAGAATCAATTAATTCAAAATTTACTGAGTATTCATCACATTCCAAGCTCCATGCTGTACCATGGATACATGAGCTGAAAAAGCAGACCTTAGGGGAGATAGGTTCCAGCCAGCAGTGGAGAGAGAAAAACCTCACTCTTATGCTGCTGTGAGATTTTGCCACTTCGAGGTGATGTGCAAAGTGAAACATCTTAAGGTTCCCTAAGAAGGATGTAATCCTTGGGGTCTGTGGACAGGGACATTGAATCTTCTTGTGAAATCCATGTTTATAAAAGGAGAACTTTGTATGCCCTTGGTGGCTAGGAGAGAGTGCTGGCTAAAAGAAGACATCAAGATCTACAACCTGTATCTGCTCATGGGAGAGAACTATGCCAATGGCAGAGGATAATAGATCCTCCTATGTGAATGGAAGATTCTGATTTAATAATGATAATGATAATGACAGCATTATTATTAGCTACCAATGATGTTATATCTAATATGAGCCAAATATTGTGTCATATATAATCAAATACAGAGCAGGCAACCATTATTATGCAGTTTTAAAAATAGTAATACTGAGCCTCTAGAAGGTTAAGTTACTTTTCCTGGGTCACAGACCTAGTGATTTTGAGCCGATATCTATGTGACCCAGTCTCTACATTGACCCTCAGCAAGTAATATTATGGAATATTGAGTGACTGTGTGCCTGCTCAATGATGATATTTTAGTTGATACTTCCTTTTATTGTGTCTTCAGGTGCACTCAAATCAGTGTGTTTAGAGTTAGTGTAAACGTGCAGAGCTGTCCAGAGTAGAGAGTGTTCTTTCCGAATAAGGGGCTTTTGCCAAAAAAAAAAAAAAAAAGTAGACAATTCCCATAAAGCAACTTTGGCTGTTTGTATCAAAAGCAGAAGAATTAAGTGAATAAATGTTAGTTTGCAGCAAAATAGAGTAAAAGGAAGAGGTGAGGGGCAGGAGATAGTAGTGGGAGACAAGAATGATTATTAACGCTATTTATATCTTCTCTGTGGCCTTCCTCTTGCTGCGTGGCTGGACCTGGTCCTGAATAAGTACCTTCAGGCACTGGTTGGTATCTTGCCTTGCTCAGTAAATATGTTCAATGGGCAGGGGGAAATTATTATTTTCCACTGCATTGTTATTAGAAATTGAAGTCCCCATATAACAGAAGCAATTTTTCGGTTCTGTTGAGCTGCAGTTTGCTACCTTGTGAAAAATAAAGGCTGTGCAAAATATAAAGCCTGAGTATGACAATTTCAAGCTTTAAACCTTCTAGGAAAATTTCACATTTTTTCTATTTAAGGAGATATGAATATATATGTATATGAATATATATGTATATGGTGGGATTAAAGGAAATTAGGGAATTAAGGAAATGGGAAATTAAAGAAATCTAATTTCCTAATTTCTTTATTCGGCCTTGGGTATATGCTCACAGATGCACATACACACACAGTCACAGCTTTTGTTCACAATGAAAGGTGGCTGGTTCAGTTCACTTTACAGAAAGGTTAGGAAAACCTCTTTAGACCCTATCATTCTTACCCATCTGCAGCTCTCTTCCAGAGTTTGCCTTATTCATTCATGGCATGGCAATGATGTATTGGAAGGTGCTGACCCTCAGGAATTTGGGGAAGTACAGCACCAGCTCAGGCCTTGTAATTCAACTCAAGTTAGGCTGATTTTATTTATGCCTCAGGCCTCCAGACCTGTACTCATTTGTGTGGCAAATGATAGCAATTCCCTTCAAGCAGAATCTAACCTGAAGGGATTGTACTCCTGCAAAAGTCTAAGTTAGACTTAAGGGAAGTACAGGGAAGGGAAGGTGGCCTAAGGAACAAATTGCAAAGGAAGAGATTGATGTCCACCTGGCCTGAGGGTGAGTCATGTCTAATTTATTCTTGCATTCTTACTTATCTTACAACAAATATTTAGCATTAGAGGATATGATAATAAGTTAGAATGCTCCCCACCTTCAAGGCATTACAGTCCAATAGGGGAGATGAACTTGCAAAAAACCATTTAGGTATCATAATATGATTGCTGTATGTAGGAATAGGCAAAAATGTATAAAACATACAGGGAAGGAACCATCCATCCATCCATCCAAAACCTTTGACATGCATTTCCATGACTATTTCCTCTCCTTCCCCATTTGTAGTTTACCACGTCCTGTCATTCCTAACTTTTTACTATTTCACAAACTCATTTAATTCCTTCCATTCCCACAACAGTATCTTATTTTAGGAAGCCCTCATCTCCCACCTGGATACCCTCAGCATGTTCCTTACAGGTCTCCCTGCCTTTCATTGCCTGCCACGTGTCTTTCTCTGTATTTAATCCTTCAGTAGTTCTTCATTGACTTCAGGAAGATGTCCACGGAAGCCCTGGCTAGGATGGCTTTATTAATCATACCAATGTCTATTGACCATCTACTATGTGCCAAAGTTCTCTGTAGTTCTAGCAATGGTGGTAGCATCTGCTGAGATATTCAACAAATAAAACTCAATTACAGTATCTGAGTTATAGATACCCTAAGTTCAGAACCCTCTCTAATAATAATAGTTTTATTTGGAGAATAAAATGAGATACCTGTGAGAAAGCTCTAAAATCATGGAAGTATACAGGTAAGGGCTTGCTATAGCATATCTTAGGTTGTTAGAGAGTCTTATGGAAGCATTACCTTCCTGGTGTAAGAAAGAAGAATCTAATAGCTTTAAAATAACTTGTGTTTCTAGTAGTTACTCCTAAGGCAGCTTACTGTAGTGATTGGGGAGATCTGGGTTTAATTACTGGTTTGCCATTTATTAGCCTTCTAATCTTGAGCAAGTTCTTCCACCTCCCTAAGCCTGAGTTTCTACATCTGTAAAACTGCAATTATTATAATATCCACAGTCTTTGTGAGGATTAAATGAGAAGATGTAAGGAAAGCATTTACCTCAGTGCCTGGCATGTAATAAATGTTCAATAAATGTCAACTACTATTATTTCCCTTTTTGAAACCAAGGCATTTCATGGGGCCAATGTACAGTCAAGAGTGTGAAAGGTGTTTCTGTAATCATGTGAATTTACTGTGCTTATTTTCATCTGTAGATCTTTGGCATCTTGTAGATCTTCCTTCCCTTTTCTCTCCAGTTTTCTCTAACTCCAAAGTCCTTCATTTCTGTTAAAAATATGCTAAGATTTTAAGTTCTGAGACTCTGAAGTGGAGGGAACTCATTTCAGAGAGGAAAAGAAAAGGTCCATTTTTGGAAGTCAATCTGCACAGAGGCTAAGCAGAAGGCTGTTGGCTGAACAGTTCACACACAGACTGGGTCCAGGTGTGGGATGTCAAAACCAGCTCCGCTGTGTGAATGAATGCTACAGGGCAAAGGTTCACAACTTGTAAAGTGTGAGCCCCTTTCTCATGGAAGACACATGAAAAATGCTGACTTCTTGGACAGAGAAAGCATGCTATTTGTTTTGAAATATGTATGTATATATGTATATATTTCTCCCTCTTGGGCCTTATTAAAAAGACCATATTTATAAAAAAAAAAGTTTTAGCTTTTTCCCGGTCCAAATTGGGGTTGTGTCTAAGTTAATGGTGCCCAGGGAAACATGTATAGCTGATCCCATTTTGAAAGTGCTCTCCAGAGACTCTGTTCAGAAACTCCTGCCTGATGATAGAGTAAGAGACAAATCTGCTGAGATCATTCAAGCAAAAGGAAACATATTTTATGTACAACATTACTAATAAATCCTTCCTACTGCATTTTAATTTCCCTTTCTTTAGGTAGGCACTATGAGATCTCATAAGGGGAGTGTGTATGTATGGCATCACTGAGCATGCCTGTCCGGGAGATGCCTGAGCAGTATGTCTGGGGCCTAAATGAACCCAGAGGATTCTCAACTCAATATGACCTACCATGGCTTTTCTGTTTTCCTCAACCTTTTTTATTTCTTTACCTAGTTAAAAGAAACACATTGCCTAACTAATACAGAGCAAACACCCAGTGGATATATTAGTTTTCTTCCTTCTTTTCTCTTACCCATTTCTTTCCTCATCCATCCCTCTGTTGCTTCTTGTGTTTCTCAATGACCTTTTTTCTCTTCCAGGTCTTTTCTTACATCCTGTTCTTCTCAACCAGTTTTATTCTTCTCTGACTGTATTTATCCTTTCTTTTCTTCCCTACCTTTTTTCTTTTTTTCTTACCCCACTTATAGGCATTCAGTTAGGGTGGAGGAGATGTATTTTTTAAAGATTAAACAGGATGGCCCTCATTTTCCAGGCTGTATCTGTCCAGTATCAGAGAATGTTGGTCCCTTCTACTGTTTACTGACTTTGAAGAATATTGGTCATAGTTTTAGGGTGATTCTGATAACAATTACACCTTACTTTTTTGTTCATTTTACTTCCTGTTCATAAATTCATTCTCTTTTGTTTTATTTTTCACACTGTGAGACTCCAAAGACAATTTTAAATGTGTATAGATTGTAGCAGCCTTTCAGATCTGACGTCATTGACCTGACAAACTGGATGGCTACTGCAGTTCAGTTGCATAAATTGACTGGCTCCTTTGTGCCAAGTACTGTATACCCAGAGATGAAGAAGCAGGATTTGCCTCTTAGGAGCACCCAGTCTATCACAGACAAGTTTAATGCAAAGTGCTAAGTGTTAAACCACTGGCATCAACAAAGTACTACCAGAACATAAAGGAAAGATTGATTTTTTTTTTTTTATGGGGAATGAGTGTTATGGAGGATAAAGGGCTTTAAAGAATGAACAGGATTTCAAAATGTTGTGATGGGAAGAGCACTTATGCAGAGGGAACAGCCTGTACAAAGGAAGAAAAATCGTGAAGTGCATAGTATATTTCTGCCAGTGCAAAACAGTGAGTAAGTGCTGATAGGAGATGTGAAAGATGAAGCCAAGATATTTTGCTGTAATGATTGTGAAGGCTCCAGGTGATTGAATTTAGACTTTGTCATAGGCAATATGTTATAGGGCAATTCCAGTGAGATCCCTACAGAGGGGTTGAATCATTTATCACCCCGTGTTATAACAATTTCCCTTCTTATAATAATGGGGCATAGTACTATATTTTGACGGTTTTTCCTAAGTGAGATTGTCAAACTGATTTGTATTTGTTCATGTAAGATATCTGCATTTCTTGCCCCGGGGAGAATGAGAACATCTGCAAAAATTTTGGTCTTTGCTAGAGACCAATGAGACAGCCCCAGGGACTAGTTCTGGTCATAAACTCTATGTTATTCAATATCTGATCTATGCTAGCCTGAAAGTGTTCAGGGGAAATATGGACACTTGAATTTTTTCACCTTCAGGCAAAAGGCTGAAAGAAATTTGGGTAATATCTCATTATACATCAGGCATTGCATTTAATAAGAAATAAAAAGGGGCGTCTGGGTGGCTCAGTCATTAAGCATCTGCCTTCAGCTCAGGTCATGATCTCAGGATCCTGGGATCGAGCCCTCGCATTGGGCTCCCTGCTCAGCAGGGAGCCTGCTTCTCCCTCTCCCACTCCCCCTGCTTGTGCTTGCTCTCTCTCTGTCAAATAAATAAATAAAATCTTAAAAAAAAGAAATAAAAAGGTTTGGATAAATCTGTTGACTGGTTACTATTCCTTGATATCCTGGTGTTACCATTTCATTACAATAAAAAGAATCAAAATTTGGCTCTAGTCCAAAGAGCAGACTCTTTCTAGTTTGGGAAGATTGAGAAAACCATTCTTGGCCATTGAATTAGAGGGAGGCTTAGAGAAGGAGCTGGCTGAAGGTAGGAGGCTTGGTAAGATGCAGGGACTGTGTTCAAGGGTGGAGGGTATAAGGGGAGGAATAGAGCAGTTTCAAAAATATTCTATGAGATCAAATTGATAAATTAGGCCTTCATTAGAAGTGGGGGTTGGAGGAGAAAGAAGATTCAGACAATAAAGGACTGTAGATTTTGAAAATAAGTCAATACTGTTATTCAATAGGAGAACTCAGAAGAGAGAAAAAGTGGTAGCTGGAGAAGACCCCATCTGGTTTGGAGCATGTTGGGAATGGGGATGCTGGGGCATAAACTGACAGAGATGTTTAGCAGATAAATGGAAATTTGCATCTGGCACTCAGAAGAGAGGTTGGATATGGAGAGAGAAAGGTTTTGGAGCAATTAGTATCCAGACAATAAAATGGAATAATAATACATAGGGAATTGGGATTCTTGAATCAGGCCCTGAGTCTGTAATTAGCTGTCTGGGTGAAATTAGACAGGCTGACGGTTGACCTTTCTAGACTTCAATGCCTTTTTTCTGCAGTCTCCAAGTTCCCTTCTGGAAACAGTTGAAGTAGCATGAACAAAGCAGTGCTAGCAGGTGGAATCCTCTCCTGGATTTGTGTCCTGCCTCATGATTTGTGTGATGGGCTCAAGGAGGATAGAGACCAGGGAACCCAGGATGAAATTTGTAGGTTGACTTCTTTTTGACAGCTCTGATGAATCTTGCTGTTTGGAAAACTGTTTATCATACTGGAAAATTACTTCAATCTTCAGTTCCAAAATCTCTCATGTGTTTCAAGAAAAGAAAGAAAAAATAATTACATCAAAAATAAAAGACAACATCAACAACAAAATCTACCCCAAAACTGCAGTTCATATTTAGAAAATAGTGCCAGTTCCTTTGGTTCAACATAAGGGTGTGAAGGATTGAGAGGCTGGTCATTCTCAAGTGTTTGACCCTAGTGGAGTTATAAAAACAAAAACAAAAAACAATATAAAACACTGAATTCCTTTCTCAATACCTGGCCTTAGTGACTGTCAATCTCCAGTTCCCCAAGGAACGCTTTATTTTCCACTGGAAACAAACCTCTGCAGTTGGTTGGTGTGGATTAAGTGTGTGATTGATGCTTCTGCTCTTCACTCTCAGCTGCTGAGGAGATCAGATGGACCCAAAACAGACCTTGCTTAATGCTGGGCAAACCTCATGAATCATTCTGCCACTTATTAGTGAAAAGAACAGCAAATTGGTAAAATGGTGGGAGAAGTATTGTCGAACTGCATGTCACTAGGGAAGAATATCCTGAGACAGCCTCTAAAAAAAAAAAAAATAATAATAATAATTACATGTGAAAGAAGAAACAGGTAAGAGGGAGAGAAAATGTTATTTAAAATCCAACTTCCATCTAAAGAAAATGAATCTTGTCCACACTTTTGCTACTAAAGAATAGATTATCTGTGTACCTTGGAAGGTTTGAGATCTATAAGTTTGACCTAATTGGGCAGTTTGTCAATGAATCTGTAGTTCTCAATCCTGGTACATGAGCATCACCTGGAGTGCTTTATAAGCTTGATGAGACTCAGGTCTTGCTCAGAGATGCTGACATTCTGATTTTATATGTGTGGGTAGAGCTGGAGTGGTTTTACATGGGCAGCCAGAACAGGGATATTCCAACCTTATTTGAAATAAGGGATTCCTGGGGGTGTTTGTTAAGAAAGGGGATTCCTGGGTAAAGAAGGTGTGGTGTATATATATATATATATATACACAATGGAATATTATGCAGCCATCAAAAGGAATGAAATCTTGCCATTTGCAACGACGTGGATGGAACTGGAGGGTATTATGCTGAGCGAAATAAGTCAATCAGAGAAAGACATGTATCATATGATCTCACTGATATGAGGAATTCTTAATCTCAGGAAACAAACTGAGGGTTGCTGGAGTGGTGGGGATTGGGAGGGATGGGGTGGCTGGGTGATAGACATTGGGGAGGGTATGTACTATGGTGAGCACTGTGAATTGTGTAAGACTGTTGAATCACAGACATGTACCTCTGAAACAAATAATACATTATATGTTAAAAAAAAAAGATAATAGGAAGGGAGAAATGAAGGGGGGGAAATCGGAGGGGGGAGATGAACCATGAGAGGCTATGGACTCTGAGAAACAAACTGAGGGTTCTAGAGGGGAGGGGATGGAGGGAAGGGTTAGCGTGGTGATGGGTATTAAAGAGGACATGTACTAAATGGAGCACTAGGTGTTGTATGCAGGCAATGAAACATGGGACACTGCATCAAAAACTAATGATGTAATGTATGGTGATTCACATAACATAATAAAATAATTAAAAAGAAAGAAAGGAGATTCCTGCATTGTATGCACACTGATTTAATAAAGGGCACATGCAGGGATCCACATTTTAAGTAAACATCCAGGTCATTCTGAGGCAGATGGTTCAGGAATGACACTTGACTAACACTGGGATTATGAATCTTGTTCAGAGTTGGGGACATCCTAGGTTGGAGAAGGGAATGAGGAACAAACTAGATGGTAAGAAGTGGGTTGCAACATGAGATAGTGTAAAAGTGAATTATTATCCTTGTAGTAGCATGAACAATAAACAATTTTAAATGTGAGGTGTTTGATCAAACACTACTAATAAAAATGATTATAGCTAATATTTCTTGCATATTTAAGAGAACAATCAATCAATCAATCTCTTCCCCCACCCCTCACATCTATCTCTTGAGTCTGGAGAACTCTGATTACTAAAGAATGATAACCTACCTTGGTAACCTGCAAAATTCAATAAAATTCAACTCAACAGAGTACAAGAATTATGTTAGAGCCAAAAATCAAAGTTATGGATTACCTTGGGAATGTAATACCCTTGTACTTTCCCATCTTAGGAAATGTAAAGAAACCCTAAGGAGAACATACTTGCCACAAAGCATGAAATGGGAGTTCAAGCAGAGTAAAGGCATCTAACATCTAATTATACCCAAAACTACCACCACTTACAATTCTTTTTTCTTAATCCAAATTTCTTTTTTATTCATCCATATAAGCCTGTCTTCTGAAGTTGTGCTTAGGAAAAAAAAAACTCATGTAATTAAAGGTCCAAGTTATCAGGATTTGTACTAATGCTGCCTTTGATATGTACAGAAGTGATTATAAGAATAAAATCTATATAGATACAGATATAAATATAGGTGTATTCATCTAGAGTTACATGATCAGGTGCAAAGATTACTCGAAAGTCATTCCTTGGAATGATCTCTCTCTGTTACTTTTTTATCCTTGTTAACAAATATTACATTTTTTTCCTTGTCATGTCATGGATGTCCTTTTTCAGACACACAGCACATTTTCACAAAGTGCTTCCTCAAGTCACCCTTAGCCAGAGGTAGAAGTGATGTTATCCTTGTCTGGGAAGAAACTGTTGGTCTTAATGGGGAAAGGAGATGACGTAATAACAAATTTCATGTTAACATGTGATAAAAGTTACAAAAAACATTGGAAAAATGTCATGGAAGGCAAAGAAGGTAATAGTCAGAAGATTAAACTGGGTTTTGAAAGATGAAGAACAGTTTTCTAGGTAAAGAAGGAGGGCCAAAAAATGGTGGTGGCAGGGATGGTGAGATTGGTTGCATTCAAGAACATTTATGAGTTCAAAAGAATAGGAATGGGCAGAGTTTGGATGTGGACTGTGAATGAAAGGGGAGAGATCAGAATGAAATCTATAGAGAAACATCTATTTTTTTGTCAAATGTTGTTTTAAATACCAGTAACCTTACATAGTTAAGCCAGTAGAGAGACCATCTTTTTAAAAAGAGGCTGAATTTGGCTATTTAAAGGTCCCTCCAATTCTAAAATCCAATGCCTCTGTAGAACTAGAAATCTAATGAAATGAACAAAGTTAAAGATTTGAGATAGGCTGGACAAAACACATGAAAGGAAGTAATTTGTTTTCCTTGGCAGTAACACTGAATATCTCCTGACCAAAGGGAAATTTTGGAAGTGGGGAAAAGTTATATCAATGGTTTCAGTTTAAGTTAGGAGGAAAGAACACAAGCATTTATCACAGCTTCCTTTCAAAATGACCATAACCAAATAAAAAATAAAACTCACAAAGACAAAAACAGCAGCAGAGGGAAGGATGATAGAAGGGAGATGTCGACAATGTTTTGGGGATGAGAACAAGATCAACCAGTGGTAACTGACCAAGCCAAGTAAAGAAAGCAGAAACTAAAGCCCACAGAGTGAGAAGTAAACAAGAAGGGACCCAGTTTGTGTCCATAGAACTCTGGAAATGCTCAGAAAGAAGAGTCACTGGAAACCTCTGAAGGCTGGATAGAGCAGTAGGACTGAAAAATAGGATTGCTTGAAAGTCTGTAGAAGGAATGGTTGGAACGCTGAATACACTTTTCTGTTCTTGGTTGTAGGGATTTGTACTTTCCTAACCAGACAGAAGGTAGAAATTTAATTTCATGAGAAATTGACCCAGACAAGCTTTGGCCTAAGGACCTTTAAACACAGCTAGGGAAAAGGGTGAGCCACCATCTAGAAAACCAGAGAAATATGTAAGAATGAAGCATCATCAACTGTCCTGCTTCTCCTCAGCTTCCAGAATGCTGGCCTCCAGGCTGATGGCCAATGCCTCTGTTCCCTTCACCATGCCTCAACCTTTAGACTCACATATGCCCATGCAGATTAGAGAATTTCTCTCTAGAGTAACCAGTTGGCCCAGGGGAAAAGATGTACAGGTACTGAAAACTATGGAAGTCCCCTGAAGATGTTTCCTCACCATCTTAGCGTCCTTCAGTGAAGTCCACCAGACATTTGCTAGGTCGTCAGTGCCTCATTCTCAAATATGAACAGGGAGGAAGAATTGTCACAGTTTTGAAGAAAACATGTAACATGAATACCACAAGACAAAATGTATATAATTAAGGAAGAAAACTACAATAATTTAGAGACAAAGTAAGAAACAGAAAAAACAAAAAATAAAACAAAAAACCTCAAAGAAATTAATTAATGATACTTGAAAACATGAGAAGGTACTCAAGTCAAGAAATAAAAAGATATTATTAAAAAGACAAATTCAAAAAAAAAAAAACCCCTCACACATAGTGAATTACATCACGAAAAAAATTAGATGTCACCCTTAATATAAAGTTAAACTTGGGCAAAGGGAGAGAAATCTGAAGGCAAATGTTAAAAGATAATGGTAAGACGTAATATCTGTCTAATAAATGACTCAGAAGGAGTGATAGAAAAAGATAGAAAGAAATATTCATATTCAGAAATATGTGACTTATATGTGTCCTTTGTTGAAAAAAAGTATTCAAGTGGTGTTTATTAAAATAAAAGATGGGGTGAGTGAATTAGCAAGATGCAGTATATGCATATAATAGAACACTATTCAGTCTTAAAAAGGAAGTTTGATGTAATGTATGGGGATTAACATAAGAATAAAAAAATTTAAAAAAAAGGAAGGAAATCCTGTTGTATGCTGCAAATTATGCATGAAGTATGAACATGTCATACTAAGTGAAAAAAGCCAGTCACAAAAGGGTAAATACTGTGTGACTAGCTTATGTGATGTTTCTAGATTAAATTCATAAGAACAAAGTAGAATGGTGGTTGCCTGGGACTGCCAGTAAGGGGAATGAGAAGTTATTGTTTGATGGATATGGACTTTTATCTTCCCGGAAGATTAACTCCCTTCCCTTTTTTAAATGTAAGCTCTATGCCTAGCATAGAGCCCAGTGCAGGGCTTGAACTCATGACCCTGTGATCAAGACCTGAGCTGAGATCAAAGGAATTGGACTCTTAACAGACTGAGCCACCCAGGCACCCCACAGGTATGGAGTTTTAGTTTGGGAAGATGAAAAAGTTCTGGAGATGGATGGTGGTGATGGTTGCATAACAATGTGAATGTACTTATTGCCATTGAACTGTACACCTAAAAATGGTTAAAATGGCAAATTTTATTTTGTTATGTTATCATAATCAAATAATCTATGAAAGAAAAATATGTGTTTTAGGAAAACAATGGTGAGCAACAAATCCAGTAAAATTGATACTTAAATTCAAATAATTGTTAATTATGAGGCTTTAGAGCTCATTGCTATCTTAAAGAACTTTTTTAAATGGAAGAGGAATATTTTTTTTAGTCTTAATTTTCTTTTGAATTAAAAAAAAAAAAGACTATTAGATCCAATCAACATGGATTCAACAGAAATTCTCCATTGGCTGAAAGTGGGGTATGAAAAAGCTGGTGGTGGAAATGCCCCAGTGTTGGTAATGATAATAGCAGCAAATCAAGAGGATTCTTGAGAGTTGGTGAGACCATTGTTGATAGGGACAATCACAGCTCAATTTCACAGGGTTTTACAAAAAGCTAAAGAGTTGATCTAATATTGGTGTCTGACTGGCGATTTGTAGGAACCATTGGATAAGAAGGGAGCAAGGAGCAGATCCAGTGGGAATGTCAGAGTAGAATAAATGTATGAAAGGTTGGGGTCAGAGAGGGACATTTCAGATTTTCAGACACCTGACACAAAGCAATTCTGTTTGATAATGGAGTCCATAGTGGTGTATCTGAAATAGAAAAGGTTTAGATGTGTTGGAGTTGAGGAAATTAAGGAACCATGAAGGGAGGATGGTAGAATATCTCACCAATCTGGTTTGTGATGTCACTGATGAGGATAGAAATGTAGAGGCAAGGAAGATTGTTGAACCAGAGCCTGGAGTCTCAGAAGGCATCTGCAGCATGCTGGCAGATGGGAATCGTGCAGTACCTGTGGGTAAGGCAAGGGAGGGAAGTAGAGATCAAGGACAACATCCACAGGTGTGGGAGAAGTGGCTTCCATTCATCTACTTTTGTGGGAGGTGTGGAGAATAGTGTGTTTTCAATGTCACAATTAATTTGATAGTATCTGGAATCAGAAATGTCTATTTCAAAACCATACTTGTAGTATGTTGAACCATGTGAAATGCCAGTATCATATGATAATCATAATAGAATTTTCTGTTCTGGAAATAGAGGACCCCTCAACTTCCTGACCATTAAAGGGGGAAAAAAGGGCTTAGGCATATTTTACATATTTTCAGTATGCTACTTTAGATAATTGATGAACTGAAATGCAATATGGGAAACATCTTTTTCATATAAGACTATTGTTATGCAATGCAATAGCACAGCAGATAGGATGCAAAAGATTAAGACTTTTATCTTATTTTAGTTCTGTATCCCTGCTAGCTATTCAAATGTATTCTCAAAAAAGTTTTAGGAAAATCTGAAAATAGGCTCTTCAGGTGTTGTGTTTCTAGACCCAAATGGAAATATTAGGAAACCAATCTAATGTGAAATATTCCATCTTTTGGCTGAATTCACTTGCTGTGATCAGATTCAAGTAACATTTATTAAGTACCTGAGTATTTTCTACTTACCAGCCCACATGCTAGGTTCATTCATTATTATTCATACATTATTTTCTTTAATGGCAACTTTTCATGTAATCTTACACTATTAGTTAGGTACAATTTTTTCATTCTACAGATAGGGAAACAGGTTCAGAAAAGATAAGTGACTTGGTTACATGGAACAGATAAAGAGTGGAGCCGGGAATTAAACCCAGGGCTCTTGATTGTAATGTTGTATTCTTTCTGGTATTCCATGATCATTATATTTAAACTTCTAAAAGAAAATGAGAAATTACATCTGGGGTAAGATACCTGTGAAAAGAGGGATGGAATGTGTATTATTGAATTAAGCTCATACATTTCTATCTTCTGTCATGTAGAAATTAAACTAATGCATGATATTATACATGTCATAGTGTTGAACAAGGGGCCCTGTCATTGAGAGAAGTGGTAAGAAAATTGTCAAAATATACTGGACTATGGGACTATGGGGAGAGGGTGGCACAAGGGAATGGCATGGACATAGAAGAAGGGAAGTATAATATAAAGAGTATGTTGACATGACCTCCATGACCTGTAAGTTTGGGAACATGAAAGATATGTGTGTGTGTGCATACATGCATATGTTCATGTCTTATGAATTTTAACATGTAATTTGATGCTACCTAGGAAATACAATGTATCTGAAATACCTTATATATTTCCCTTTTGCAAAATTTGAACTTATACAAAATTAATAAAATAGACCATGATCATCTTACTGAAGGATTAGTTTACGTAAGTACCACCACAGTTTAAATATTATGTGATTCATATCTGACTTTTAAGAATACATCTGTTATGTAAAGCAACTTGCAATTATCCTTCAGAAAACTCCAGGTCTATATAAATTTCTGGAGAGCATAAACTTTCTTTCTTATTTATCTTAATACTGAGATTCTTGATATTTTATGGATCATGATCCTTTTAAGAATTTGACGAAAACTACAAAGCTTCTTCCAAGAAGAACAGATACATGCATAAATGCCGACAATCTTGCATTCCATGATAGGGATTCATGAACTTCTTGGCATCAACCCCTGGACCTCCTAGGTTTAAGAAGCACTTGGCATTGGCGCCTGGGTGACTCAGTCGTTAAGCGTCTGCCTTCGGCTCAGGTCATGATCCCAGGATCCTGGGATCGAGTCCCACATCGGGCTCCCTGCTCGGCGGGAAGCCTGCTTCTCCCTCCCCCACTCCCCCTGCTTATGTTCCCTCTCTCACTGTGTCTCTCTCTGTCAAATAAATAAATAAAATCTTAAAAAAAAAAGAAGCACTTGGCATCAACTCTGGCACATAGTAGGTTTCATTGATAGGTTTTTATGCTCCTCAGCCTATGAGTGTGGGACATAAGGCATGCCACAGCTCAATCCCATCTTTCTCTCTCTCTTTTTTAAAGGATTTTATTTATTTACTTGAGATGAGAGAGAGAGAGCACAGAGGAAGACGGAAAAGCAGGCTCCCCTCTGAGCAGGGAGCCCAATGCGGGGTTTGATCCCAGGACCCTGGGATCATGACCTGAGCCAAAGGCAGACACATAACTAACTGAGCCACCCAGACGCCCCTCAATCCCATCTCATAATTCACTGCAATTCTAGTCCCAACCAAACCCCTCACTGACTGAAGGTAAGGGGAAGGCACATAATCCCTGTGCAGAAAGAGTCAATCAGTCTTTTTAAGGAGGTTATTTTAATTTACCTATTCTGGCTTGGAAATGTTTGAATTAGACACAAGCAATAAAATTTCAAGTTATTTTTAAATCACCAGGTAACATAAAATAAGAGGTCCCACTCTGTGGTGAGTCTCACAGCATCATTGAGCCCCTTTGGGGAGAATGTATCAGGATAGAGTAAAGCTCAGGTATGAGTTTGGGATGAAAAAATTGGAGTCCTTAAGGACATTAATTATGATAAAAAACAGTGATTTTATATTTTCACATGGCTTTTGTGTCTCAGATCAAGTTAGGCATGAGAAGAACGGTGGTGGAGAAATGTCAATGTATTGATGCTGCCGAGAAGTTTCTGGAGTCAGTGCTTTACAGAGTGTTCCTTGCAAAATTTGTCGCCCAGGTCAGGACTTGCACTGGTACCAAGGAAAAGATTAATTTGTAAATATTCAACCTCTGAGGCCATTTCCAGTTTGTGGTGCATTGGATCAAATTAACAGACAGCATTTTTTGTAGTAGCACATCAATTTTTGTAGCAGACATTGTTATTTTTCACTGATATACTATTTCCCTCTCCTTCTAGACACAAGTAAGAAATACACTCCCCATAACCCTTGAAGTTTGTTGCCATTTGATTTTCTTTGACCACTGAAATGTAAGTGAAATGAAATTTAATATGCATGATTCTCCACCTCTCTCTCCATCTGCCCCACTGACCTGTAGAATTCCAGGTGGTGGTGTCTCCATCATCTGTGCTCCTTAAATGAGGACGACATGGAGCAAAGGCCACTGCCAACTTACAATGGATACACAGCAGAAGCAAGAAAAACACCTTGGTTGTTCTAAGCTGCTAGAATTTAGGGTTATTTGTTACAGCAGCATAACCTAGCCTGTTATACCTGCTAATGGTATGTACTAAACTTATACAACTTTTATTTAAACAATATAAACTGATGAGTGAGATAGTGAATAGGTGAGACACTGTAAAGGGGAAATGAGTAGTGCCTTGCTTTTAATAGCTAGCCTGTTCCTCCATAAGAGCAACTCAACCAGTTGTTCTGGGATTCTTGGCTATTCCACAAAGTAAATATATGTGTGCAAACATATTCCACAGCAATGATGCCTTAGAGAATTCACAATGGCTGAACTGGCCCAGTGGCCCAGGCAAATAAACACCATTTGCTTTCTTTCCCCTTTCATTTTCCGAGAGCTGGAGAGTACTTGAGTCATTCAGCTTCATCCACTGGGACAGTGGTGACAATGATCTTGTAGTTCTCTGGAGGCTCCATGTCATGGTCAAGTCACTTGAAACTTTAATAATCTGTGCAGGTCTTCTTGGGTCATGAAGTCCCAGAGTCACTTACTCATGCATTATCTTTAATCTCCTTCATTTTTTTCTAAGAACAAAAGAATCTCTCAGGATCCTTTAAAGTATATCTATCACAGGCTTGGCTACAATGGGAAAGAGGTTGGGGAAGGGGCTTTCACCATTAGTGGGCACAAACAGAACAAATCTCAGTGACTGACAGCAACAGGTGGTAAAGAACTCATGCTTAGATTCCAACAATTCACCAGTGTCACTTTCTGGTTTGATAGAAGATTATATATATGTAGAGAGGCAAATGATGTCATGAAAAGAACAAAATATTTGGAATAAATGATCTTGTCTCAAAAGCAGTCTCTACCATTTATCACATTGCAGCTGTAAATATCTGTTTAATCTTTTTAAACAATTTTATTTATTTATTTGAGAGAGAGAGAGAACAGTGGTGGGAGAGGCACAGGGAGAGGGAGAAGCAGACTCCCTGATGAACAGGGAGCCTAATGCTGGCTCTATCCCAGGCCCCTGAGATCATGACCTGAGCTGAAGTTAGATGCTTAACCAACTGAGCCACCCATGCACCCCTATTTAATCTAAGTCCAGATTCTTCACTAGCACCAATGGATTCAGTGATACCTGCCTTCCATGGTAACCCTGATGGTGTATTTCACAAAATGGGCTTTCATTCAGTGCTTCTTTCATTTTCTCTTTTACTTTATATGTAGTCAATAAATATTAACATAATCCAGGTATCCGTACATCTCCAGTCCTCAAGGGTCACGTTTTCCTTTAATGCCCAGTCAGAAATAATCTAAGTCTCCATCCTACCTAATCCAAGAAATCCAGTGTTTATCCTTCTACTCCTTGGGTTTTTCTGAGAATCCCTGAAGATGTGTACAACATTTCACAAATCTATTCTGGCTGCTCTTGTCACCTTAGCCAGCTATCTGGCACCAGACTGTGGCTCTGATCCTCTGTAAATCCCCCTTGCTGTTGTATAACTGTCTCCCCCAAGCTCTAGAACTTCATCCTTATACTGCCTTTTCCCAAATTTTGGCCTAGGACTATCTCTTTATTCCCTTAGCATGACAAAGACCAGGCTCTGACAAGATTATCATCAAGGCTTAGGGACACTAGAAAATGATTAAATTTATCTAGTTTAACCCATTCATTTAGGAGAGAAAGGAAATAAGCCACAATGATTGTGTCCTTCCTAAGATCACACAACTAGTTATTGGCAGATGAAAGACTAAAAATCAGCTCTTCTAAAGTCTATCTAGTCTGGTGATCTCTCTGTGTCTTGTGTTACCTCCCTGAACCCGGAATTAGGTGAAATTCAGTTGTAAAACAGAGTAGAAAATAGAGTAGTAATTATAGGTTGTTAGGAATTTCATTTAGAGACATTCACTTCTCTTCAGGTTCATTAAGGCATTTATTTGTGACTTAGTCATGCAACATTTCTTTAGACTTAGTCATTTAACACTAATGACTCTAATGTTAAAACTGAAAACATTGCCATTGAATTTAATCCTTAGAGATGATATCTGTCAACACTAAAAAAATTCAGTTTCCACTTTTCAATATAACCTCCTTCTTTGATCTACTCTAATCTTTAGCAATGATGTAATTCAAAGAAGATTCTGTACTTTCTTTGCTTGTCTTATTACCCTTTTCCACAGCAGTTCCTTACATTATGAAAATTTTTAGATAAAATTTGCAGGACCTCAATAAGTTCCTGACAAGTGGTGCCAAGTTATTGAGTGGTCCATCAGTAGCACCATGGTGTTCCAAGAGAAGCTGAAATTGCTACTTCATTAGTCTTTCTTGGCTCTGGCAAGGGATTGTTATTTCACCAGGGACAAGTGCAAAGATTTATTTCAAAGATTTGGGCTGAGGAACTTTTGTTTCACAGTCATTCCTTTTGAAGAAAAGGAAGAAACCCAAACTATCTTTATTATATCTTTTAAAAAAAATTAAAATTTTTATTATTATTAACATATAATGTATTGTTTCAGGGGTACAGGTCTGTGATTCATCAGTCTTATACAATACACAGCACTCACCATAGCACATACCCTCCCCAGTGTCCATCACCCAGCCACCCCATCCCTCCCATCCACCTCCACTCCAGCAACCTTCAGTTTGTTTCCTGAGATTAAGAATCTCTTTATGGTTTGTCTCCCTCTTGGGAATCATCTTGTTTCATTTTTTCCTCTCTTCCACTATGATCCTTTCCCTTATTCCTCAGATTCCACAGATCAGTGAGATAGTATGATAATTGCCTTTCTCTGATTGACTTATTTCACTTAACATAATACCCTCTAGTTCCATCCACATCCTTGAAAATGGCAAAGTGTCACTTTTATGATGGCTTTATAATATTCCATTATATATATATATATATCTTCTTTATCCTTTCATCTGTCAATGGACATCTGGACTCTTTCCATAGTTTGGCCATTGTGGACATTGCTGCTATAAATATGGGGGTGCAGGTGCCCCTTCAGATTATTGCATTTATATCTTTGGGGTAAATACTCAGTAGTGCAATTGCTAGATGTAGGGTAGCTCTATTTTCAACTTTTTGAGGAACCTCCATACTGTTTTCCAGAGTGGCTGCACTAGCTTGAATTCCCAACAACAGTGTAGGAGGCTTCCCCGTTCTCCACATCCTCACCAACATCGGTCCTTTCCTGACGTTAATTTTAGCCATTCTGATTGGTATGAGGTGGTATCTCATTGTTTTCATTTGTAATTCCCTGATGCCGAGTGATGTTGAGCACTTTTTCATGTGTCTGTTGGCCATTTGGATGTCTTCTTTGGAAAAATGTCTGGTCATGTCTTCTGCCCATTTCTTGATTGGATTATTTTTTCCTTGGATATTGAGTTTGATAAGTTCTTTATAGCTTTTATACTAACCCTTTATCTGATATGTCATTTGCAAATATCTTCTCCCATTCAGTAGGTTGTCCTTTGGTTTTGTTGACTGCTTCCGTTGCTGGGTAAAGCTTTTTTCTTGATGAAGTTCCAACAGTCCTTTTTGCCCTTGCTTCCCTTGCTTTTGGTGATGTGTCCAGGAAGAAGTTGCTGTGGCTGAGGTTGAAGAGGTCGCTGCCTGTGTTCTCCTCAAGGATTTTGATGGACTCGTCTCACACTGAGGTCTTTCATCCATTTTGAGTCTATTTTTGTGTGTGGTGTAAGGAAATGGTCCAATTTTATTCTTCTGCATGTGGCTGTCCAATTTTTCCAATAAAATTTGTTGAAGAGACTGTCTATTCCATTGGATATTCTTTCCTGCTTTGTCAAAGATTAGTTGACCATAGAGTTGAGGGTCCATTTCTGAGTTCTCTATTCTGTTCCATTGATCTGTCTGTTTTTGTGCCAGTACCATACTGTCTTGAGGATTACAGCTTTGTAATACAGCTTGAAGTCTGGAATTATGATGCCACCAGCTTTGCTTTTTCAACATTCCTCTGGCTATTCGGCGTCTTTTCTGGTTCCATAGAAATTTTAGGATTATTTGTTCCATTTCTGTGAAAAAAGTTGATGGTATATTGATAGGGATGGCATTGAATGTATACATTGCTCTAGGTAGCATAGACATTTTAACTATTTTTTCTTCCAATCCATGAGCATGGAACTTTTTCCACTTCTTTGTATCTTCCTCAATTTCTTTCATGAGTGTTCTATAATTTTCTGAGTACAGATTCTTTGCCTCTTTGATTAGGTTTATTGCGAGGTTTCTTATGGTTTTGGATGCAATTGTAAATGATTGAATCCTTAATCCCTCTTTCTTCTGTCTTGTTGTTGGTGTATGGAAATGCAACTGATAGCTGTACATTGATTATAAATCCTACCAAATTCCTGAATTCTTTCTTTTTTTATTACTATGTTGTGTTAATCACCATACATTACATCATTAGTTTTGGATATAGTGTTCCATGATTCATTGTTTGTGCATAACACCCAGTGCTCCATGCAGATGATGCCCTGCATAGTACCCATCACCAGGCTAACCCATCCCCGCAATCCACTCCCCTCTAAAACCCTCAGTTTGTTTTTCAGAGTTCATAGTCTCTCATGGTTCATCTCCCCCTCTGATTTCCCCACCTTCATTCTTCCCCTCACGCTATCTTCTTCTTTTTTTTTTTTTAAACATATAATGTATTGTTTCAGAGGTACATGTCTGTGGTTCAACAGTCTTACACAATTGACAGCACTCACCATAGCACATACCATCCCCAGTGCCTATCACCCAGCCACCCCATCCCTCCCACCCCCCACCACTTCAGAAACCCTCAATTTGTTTCCTGAGATTAAGAATTCCTCATATCAGTGAGATCATATGATACACATCTTTCTTTTTTTTTTATGTTAATCCCCATACATTACATCATTAGTTTTAGATGAAGTGTTCCATGATTCATTGTTTGTGCATAACACCCAGAGCTCCATGCAGAATGTGCCCTCCTCAATGCCCACCACCAGGCTAACCCATCCTCCCACCCCCCTCCCCTCTAGAACCCTCAGTTTGTTTTTCAGAGTCCATCGTCTGTCATGGTTCGTCTACCCCTCCAGTTTCCCCCGCTTCATTCTTCCCCGCCCAGTACCTTCTTCTTCATCTTTTTTTTTTCTTAACATATATTGCATTATTTGTTTCAGAGGTACAGATCTGAGATTCAACAGTCTTGCACAATTCACAGCGCTTACCAGAGCACATACCGTCCCCAGTGTCTATCACCCAGTCACCCGATCCTTCCCACCCCACACCCCACTCCAGCAACCCTCAGTTTGTTTCCTGTGATTAAGAATTCCTCATATCAGTGAGATCATATGATACATGTCCTTCTCTGTTTCACTTATTTCGCTTAACATAATACCCTCCAGTTCCATCCACGTCGTTGCAAATGGCAAGATCTCATTCCTTTTGATGGCTGCATAATATTCCATTGTATATATATACCACTTCTTCTTTATCCATTCATCTGTCGATGGACATCTTGGCTCTTTCCAAGTTTGGCTATTGTGGCCATTGCTGCTATAAAGATCGGGGTGCACGTACCCTTTCAGATCCCTCCTTTTGTATCTTTGGGGTAAATACCCAATAGTGCAATTGCTGGGTCATAGGGTAGCTCTATTTTCAACTTTTTGAAGAACCTCCATACTGTTTTCCAGAGTGGCTGCACCAGCTTGCATTCCCACCAACAGTGTAGGAAGGTTCCCCTTTCTCCACATCCCCGCCAACATCTGTTGTTTCCTGACTTGTTAATTTTAGCCATTCTGACTGGTGTGAGGTGGTATCTCATTGAGGTTTTGATTTGGATTTCCCTGATGCCGAGCGATATTGAGCACTTTTTCATGTGTCTGTTGGCCATTTGGATATCTTCTTTGGAAAAATGTCTGTTCATGTCTTCTGCCCATTTTTTGATTGGATTCTTTGTTCTTTGGGTGTTGAGTTTGATAAGTTCTTTATAGATTTTGGATACTAGCCCATTATCTGATATGTCATTTGCAAATATCTTCTCCCATTGTGTTGGTTGTCTTTTGGTTTTGATGACTGTTTCCTTTGCTTTGCAAAAGCTTTTTATCTTGAAGAAGTCCCAATCGTTCATTTTTGCCCTTGCTTCCCTTGCCTTTGGAGATGTTTCTAGGAAGAAGTTGCGTCGGCTGACGTCAAAGAGGTTGCTGCCTGTGTTCTCCTTTAGGATGTTGATGGACTCCTGTCTCACATTGAGGTCTTTCAACTATTTGGAGTCTATTTTTGTGTGTCGTGTAAGGAAATGGTCCAGTTTCAATCTTCTGCATGTGGCTATCCAATTTTCCCAACACCATTTGTTGAAGAGACTGTCTTTGTTCCATTGGACATTCTTTCCTGCTTTGTCAAAGATGAGTTGACCATAGAGATGAGGGTCCATTTCTGGGCTCTCTATTTTGTTCCATGGATCTATGTGTCTGTTTTTGTGCCAGTACCATGCTGTCTTGATGATGAGAGCTTTGTAATAGAGCTAGAAGTCAGGTATTGTGATGCCGCCGGCTTTGCTTTTCTTTTTCAACATTCCTCTGGCTATGCGGAGTCTTTTCTGGTTCCATACAAATTTTAGGATTATTTGTTCCATTTCTTTGAAAAAAGTGGATGGTATTTTGATGGGGAATGCATTGAATGTGCAGATTGCTCTAGGTAGCATTGACATCTTCACAATATTTGTTCTTCCAATCCATGAGCATGGAACGTTTTTCCATTTCTTTGTGTCTTCCTCAATTTCTTTCATGAGTATTTTATAGTTTTCTTTGTCTCTTTGGTTAGATTTATTTCTAGATATCTTATGGTTTGGGTGCAATTGTAAATGGAACTGACTCCTTAATTTCTCTTTCTTCTGTCTTGTTGTTGGTGTATAGGAATGTCACTGACTTCTGAGCATTGATTTTATATCCTGTCACTTTACTGAATTCCTGTATGAGTTCTAGCAGTTTTGGGGTGGAGTCTTTGGAGTTTTCCACATGAAGTATCATATCATCTGCAAAGAGTGACAGTTTGACTTCTTCTTTGGTGATTCAGATGCCTTTGATTTCTTTTTGTTGTCTGATTGCTGTGGCTAGGACTTCCAATACTATGTTGAATAGCAGTGGTGATAGAGGACATCCCTGCTGCGTTCCTGACCTTAGGGGGAAAGCTCTCAGTTTTCCCCATTGAGAATGATATTCGCTGTAGGTTTTTCATAGATCGCTTTTATGATATTGAGGTACGTACCCTCTATCCCTATACTCTGAAGAGTTTTGATCAAGAAAGGATGCTATACTTTGTCAAAAGCTTTTTCTGCATCTATTGAGAGGATCATATGATTGTTGTTCTTTCTTTTGTTAATGTATTGTATCACATTGATTGATTTGCGGATGTTGAACCAACCTTGCAGCCCAGGGATAAATCCCACTTGGTCGTGGTGAATAATCCTTTTAATATACTGTTGGATCCTATTGGCTAGTATTTGGGGGAGAATTTTTGCATCCATGTTCATCAGGGATATTCGTCTGTAATTCTCCTTTTTGATGGGGTCTTTGTCTGGTTTTGGGATCAAGGTAATGGTGGCCTCATAAAACGAGTTTGGAAGTTTTCCTTCCATTTCTATTTTTTGGAACAGTTTCAGAAGAATAGGTATTAATTCTTCTTGAAATGTTTGGTAGAATTCCCCTGGGAAGCCATCTGGCCCTGGGCTTTTGTTTGTTGGGAGATTTTTGATGACTGCTTCAATTTCCTTCGTGGTTATAGGTCTGTTCAGGTTTTCTATTTCTTCCTGATGCAGTTTTGGTAGCTGATACATTTTTAGGAATGCATCCATTTCTTCCAGGTTATCTAATTTGCTGGCATAGAGTTGCTCATAATATGTTCTTATCATTGTTTGTATTTCTTTGGTGTTAGTTGTGATCTCTCCTCTTTCATTCATGATTTTGTTGGTTTCTCTTCTCTTTTTGATAAGTCTGGCCAGGGGCTTATCAATCTTGTTAATTCTTTCAAAGAACCAGCTCCTAGTTTCGTTGATCTGTTCTACTGTTCTTTTAGTTTCTATTTCATTGATTTCTGCTCTGAACTTTATTATTTCTCTTCTCCTGCTGGGTTTAGGCTTTATTTGCTGTTCTTTCTCCAGCTCCTTTAGGTGTAGGGTTAGGTTGTGTACTTGAGACCTTTCTTGTTTCTTGAGAAAGGCTTGTATTGCTATATAATTTCCTCTTAGGACTGCCTTTGCTGCATCCCAAAGATTTTGAATAGTTGTGTTTTCATTTTCATTGGTTTCCATGACTTTTTATATTCTTCTTTAATTTCCTGGTTGACCCATTCATTCTTCAGTAGGATGCTCTTTAGCCTCCATGTATTTGAGATCTTTCCGACTTTCCTCTTGTGATTGAGTTCTAGTTTCAAAGCATTGTGGTCTGAAAATAGGCAGGCAATGATCCCAATCTTTTGGTACCAGTTGAGACCTGATTTATGACCTAGGATGTGATCTATTCTGGAGAATATTCCATGGGCACTAGAGAAGAATGTGTATTCTGTTGCTTTGGGGTGGAATGTTCGGAATATGTCTGTGAAGTCCATTTGTTCCAGTGTGTCATTTAAAGTCTTTATTTACTTGATGATCTTTTGCTTAGACGATCTGTCCATTTCAGTGAGTGGGGTGTTAAAGTCCCCCACTATTATTTTATTGTTGTCGATGTGTTTCTTTGCTTTTGTTATCAATTGCCTTATATAATTGGCTGCTCCCATGTTAGGGGCATAGATATTTACAATTGTTAGATCTTCTTGTTGGATAGACCCTTTAAGTAGGATATACTGTCCTTCCTCATCTCTTATTACAGTCTTTGGTTTAAAATCTAATTCGTCTGATATAAGGATTGCCACCCCAGCTTTCTTTTGGTGTCCATTAGGTAAATGGTTTCCCACCCCCTCACTTTCAATCTGGGGGTGTCTTTGTGTCTAAAAATGAGTCTCTTGCAGACACCATATTGATGGGTCTTGTTTTTTAATCCAGTCTGATAGCCTGTGTCTTTTGATTGGGGCATTTAGCCCATTTACATTCAGGGTAACTATTGAAAGATAGGAATTTAGTGCCATTTTATTGCCTGTAAGGTGACTGTTATCATATATTGTCTGTCTTCCTTTCTGGTCTATGTTGATTTTAGGCTCTCTCTTTGCTTAGAGGACCCCTTTCAAGATTTCCTGTAGGGCTGGTTTTGGGTTTGCAAATTCCTTTAGTTTTTGTTTGTCCTGGAAGCTTTTTATCTCTCCTTCAATTTTCAATGACAGCCTAGCTGGATATAATATTCTTGGCTGCCTATACTTCTCATTTAGTGTCTGAATATATCCTGCCAGTCCTTTCTGGCCTGCCAGGTCTCTGTGGATAGGTCTGTTGCTAATCTACTGTTTCTACCCTTGTAGGTTACATATCTCTTCTCCCGAGCTGCTTTCAGGATTTTCTCTCTGTCTATGAGACTCGTAAGTTTTACTATTAGATGTTGGGGTGTTGACCTTTTTATTTTTCATTTTGAGAGGGGTTCTCTGTGCTTCCTGGATTTTGATGCCTGTTTCCTTCCCCAAATTAGGGAAGTTCTCTGCTATAATTTCCTCCAGTATACCTTCTGCCCCTCTGTCTCTTTCTTCTGGGATCCCAATTATTCTAATGTTGTTTCGTCTCTTGGTATCACTTATCTCTCAAATTCTGCCCTCGTGATCCAGTAGTTGTTTCTCTCTCTTTTTCTCAGCTTCTTTATTTTCCATCATTTGGTCTTCTATATTACTGATTCTCTCTTCTGCCTCTTTTATTCTAGCAGTTAGTGCCCCCATTTTTTATTGCACCTCATTAATAGCCTTTTTGATTTCTACTTGGTTGGATTTTAGTTCTTTTACTTCTCCAGAAACGGTTTCTCTAATAACTGCCATGCTGTTTTCAAGCCCAGCTAGTATCTTTAAAGTGATGATTCTGAACTCTAGATCCAACATCGTACTAATATCCATATTGAGTAGGTCCCTGGCAGTCGGTACTACCTGTTGTTCTTTTTGTTGAGGTGATTTTTTCTGTCTTGTCATTTTGTGCAGAGGAGAATAGAGTAATGAGAGAACAAAATGCTAGCAGAGTAACAATGTCCCCAGAAAATATACTCTAAACATATCAGAAAAGACCTGAAGCAGTGGAAAAAGAAATGGAAAGAGAGAAAAAAGAAAAAGAAAAAGATAAAGATAAAAACAAACAAAAACAAACAAAACAAAACAAAACAACAAAAAACCAGAATGCGATCAAATATGATCAGGCTGGTATATAGATCAGTGCCACACACTAGATTTGGGGTGTATTTTGGTCTGTTAGAAGAAAGTGCCTCCGAAAATTTTAAAGAAAGAAAAACATATATGTACAAAAATAAGGGTTGATATGATGAAGGGATGGAATATGACTGTAAAGATGGAAATTATAAAAAATTTTATAAAAGGAATTGATAAGAATTCGTTTGAAAAAAGAAAGAAGAGGATTTAAAAAAAGATAAAAGAAAAAAAAGGGAGAGAATGTGATCAGGCAGGGGAATAGAAAACACCACATACTAGAGATTTAGGCTATATTTTAATCTGTTAGAAGAAACTATCTCAAAATTTTAAAGAGAGAACAACTTATATACATATGCCAAAAATACGGGTATCTACTATGAAGGGATAGAATATGACTCTAAAAATGAAAAATAAATTTTTTTTTTAAAAAAAAGGGATTGATAAGATGTTGGTTGAAAAAGGGAAAAAGAAAAATTCAAAAAAAAAAAAAGACAGTTAAAAAAAAATTAACTTTAAAAGACTAAAGAATCATGGTAAAAAAGCCATGAATTCTATGTGTAGTATTCCCCTAGCACTGGAGTTCTGCTGTTCTCATTGATCCGTAACCTTGGTCTTTCTGGCTGTCTCGCTGATCTTTTGGGGAGGGGCCTGTTGCCGTGGTTTCCAAATGTCTCTGCCGGAGGCGGAATTGCCCCGCCCTTGCCCACTCCTGGCTAAGTAATCTGCTCGGGTTTGCTCTCTGGGGCTTTTTTTATTTTTATTTTTATTTTTTTTAAAATTTTATTTATTTATTTGAGAGAATGAGAGAGAGCAAGCACATGAGAGGGGGGAGGGTCAGAGGGAGAAGCAGACTCCCTGCCGAGCAGGGAGCCCGATGCGGGACTTGATCCAGGGACTCCAGGATCATGACCTGAGCCAAAGGCAGTCGCTTAACCAACTGAGCCACCCAGGCGCCCTCTTCGGGGCTTTAGTTCCCTGCGAGCTTTCCGTACAGCTTTGGAGGCGGAGAGTGAAAATGGCGGCCTCCCAATCTCCGCCCCGGAGGAGCCAAGAACTCGGGGCCCCACTTCTTAGTGAGCCCCCAGAGAAAAGCCGTCAGTCACTCCCGTCTCCCCGGTCTCCGGCCGCACTCCGTGCTCACCCAGCCTGTGACCGCGCAATTCTATCTCTGGCACCCGACCCCGTGTGGAGTCTCCAAACCCAGGAGATCCCTGCGGTGCGTTCCCATGCCGCTCCTCCCGGGGGAGGAAGGTGAGTCTCCCCAGATCTGCCGCTCTTTGGATCCTTGCTGGAGGAGCAGTGGCCCGACTGTGCTGCGGATCACGGTTTATGGCAACCCCGAGCTGAGAGCCCGCGCCTGGGCTCCACCTCTGCAGCCGGCTTCCCTGCTCCAATACCTGGGAGCTCTGCCGCACTCAGGCACCCCCAGTCTTTCTGTGACCCTGAGGGTCCTGAGACCGCACTGTCCCGGAGGGTTCCACCCCCCGCTTAGCCACCAGAGTGACGTCCCTCGGCAGAGCAGACTTTTAAAAGTTCCGATTTTGTGCTCTGCGGCTCTATCACTTGCCAGAAGCGGCCGACGGAGGCCCCTCCCCCGCCATCTATCCTCCGGAATATCTCCTCGGATTCACTTCTTTGCGCGTCCTACCTTCCAGAAAGTGGTCGGTTTTCTGATGAGAGAGTTGTTGCTCTTCTGTTCTTCGATATCCTGTTGAGTTTGTAGGTGTTCAGAATGGTTTGATCCCTATCCAGCTGAATTCCTGAGAGGAGATGAAATCCAGGTCCCCTACTCCTCCGCCATCTTGCTCTGCCCCTGATACACGTCTTTCTCTGATTGAAGTATTTCGCTCAGCATAATACCCTCCAGTACCATCCACTTCATTGCAAGTGGCAAGATTTCATTCCTTTTGATGGCTGCATAATATTCCATTGTGTGTATATCTATCTATCTATCTATCTATCTATCTATCTATCTATCTATCTATACATATATGTATATATCTCATATCTTCTTTATCCATTCATCTGTCGATAGACATCTTGGCTCTTTCCATAGTGTGGCTATTGTGGACATTGTTGCTATAAACATTGGGGTGCACATACCCCTTCAGATCACTACATTTGTATCTTTGCGGTAAATACCCAGTAGTGCAATTGCTGGATCATAGGGTAGCTCTATTTTCAACTTTTTGAGGAACCTCCATACTGTTTTCCAGAGTGGCTGCACCAGCTTGCATTCCCACCAACAGTGTAGGAGGGTTCCCCTTTGGCCACATCCCCACCAACATCTGTCATTTCCTGACTTGTTAATTTTAGCCATTCTGACTAGTGTGAGGTGGTATCTTATTGAGGTTCTGATTTGGATTTCCCTAATGCCGAGGAATGTTGAGCACTTTTTCATGTGTCTATTGGCCATTTGGATGTCTTCGTTGGAAAATGTCTTTTCATGTGTTCTGCCCATTTCTTGATTGGATCATTTGTTCTTTGGGTGTTGAGTTGAAGAAGTTGTTTATAGATTTTGGATACTAGTCCTTTTTCTGATATGTCATTTACAAATACCTTCTCCCATTCTGTCAGTTGTCTTTTGGTATTGTTGACTGTTTCTTCTGCTGTGCAAAAGCTTTTTATCTTGATGAAATCCCAATAGTTCATCTTTGCCCTTGCTTCCCTTGCCTTTGGCAATGTTTCTAGGAAGAAGTTGCTGTGGCTGAGGTCGAAGACTTTGCTGTCTGTGTTCTCCTTTAGGATTTTGATGGACTCCTGTCTCACATTTTGGTCTTTCAAACATTTTGTGTCTATTTTTGTGTGTGGTCTAAGGAAATGGTCCAGTTTCATTCTTCTGTATATGGCTGTCCAATTTTCCCAACACCAATTGTTGAAGAGACTGTCTTTTTTTCATTGGACATTCTTTCCTACTTTGTCAAAGATTATTTGACCATAAAGTTAAGGGTCCATTTTTCGGCTCTCTATTCTGTTCCATTGATCTAGGTGTCTGTTTTTGTGCCAGTACCATACTGTCTTGATGATGACAGCTTTGTAATAGAGCTGGAAGTCCGTAATTGTGGTGCCACCAGCTTTGCTTTTCTTTTTCAACATTCCTCTGGCTATTTGGGATCTTTTCTGGCTCCATACAAATTTTAGGATTATTTGTTCCATTTCTTTGAAAAAAAGTAGATGGTATTTTGATAGGGATTGCATTGAATGTGTAGATTGCTTTAGGTAGCATTGACATCTTCACAATATCTGTTCTTCCAATCCATGAGCATGGAATATTTTAACATTTCTTTGTGTCTTCCTCAATTTTTTTCATGAGTATTTTATAGTTTTCTGAGTACAGATTCTTTACCTCTTTGTTTAGATTTATTTCTAGGTATCTTATGGTTTTGGGTGCAATTGTAAATGGGATCAACTCCTTAATTTCTCTTTCTTCTGTCTTTTTGGTGTATAGGAATGCCACTGATTTCTGTGCATTGATTTTATATCCTGCCACTTGACTGAATTCCTGTATGAGTTCTAGCAGTTTTGGGGTGGAGTCTTTTGGGTTTTCCACATAAAGTACAATATCATCTGCAAAGAGTGAGAGTTTGACTTCTTCTTTGCTGATTCAGATGCCTTTGATTTCTTTTTGTTGTCTGATTGCTGTGGCTAGGTCTTCTAATACTATGTTGAATAGCAGTGGTGAGAGTGGACATCCCTGCCACGTTCCTGACCTTAGGGGGAAAGCTCTCAGTTTTTCCCCATTGACAACAATATTCGCTCTGTGTTTTTCATAGGTGGCTTTTATGATATTGAGGTATGTGCCCTCTATCCCTATACTCTGAAGAGTTTTGATCAAGAAAGAATGGTGTCCTTTGTCAAATGCTTTTTCGGCATCTATTGAGAGGATCATATGGTTCTTGTTCTTTCTTTTATTGTTGTATTGTATCACATTGATTGATTTGCGGATGTTGAACCAACCTTGTAGCCCAGGGGTAAATCCCACTTGGTCGTGGTGAATGATCCTTTTAATGTACTGTTGGTTCCTATTGGCTAGTATTTTGGGGAGAATTTTTGCATCCATATTCATTAAGGATATTGGTCTGTAATTCTCCTTTTTGATGGGGTCTTTGTCTGGTTTGGGGATCAAGGTAATGGTGGCCTCATAAAACGAGTTTGGAAGTTTTCCTTCCATTTCTATTTTTTGGAGCAGTTTCAGAAGAATACATATTTATTCTTCTTGAAATGTTTGGTAGAATTCCCCTGGGAAGCAGCTGGCCCTGGGCTTTTATTTTTTAGGAGATTTTTGATGACTGCTTCAATTTCCTTACTGGCTATTGGTCTGTTCAGGTTCTATTTCTTCAAGGTTCAGTTTTGGTAGTTGATTCATCTCTAGGAATGCATCCATTTCTTCCAGATTATTTAATTTGCTGGCATAGAGTTGCTCAAATTATGTTTATACTTGTTTGTTTTTCTTTGGTGTTGGTTGTGATCGCTCCTCTTTCATTCATGATTTTATTTATTTGGGTACGTTCTCTTTTCTTTTGGTAAGTTTGGCCAGGGTTTTATCAATCTTATTAATTCATTCAAAGAACCAGCTCCTAGTTTCGTTGATCTGTTCTACTGTTCTTTTGTTTTCTATTTCATTGATTTCTGCTCTGATCTTTATTATTTCTCTTCTCCTGCTGGGTTTAAGCATTATTTGCTGTTCTTTCTCCAGCTCCTTTAGGTGTAGGGTTAGATTTTGTATTTGAGACCTTTCTTATTTTTTGAGAAAGGCTTGTATTGCTATATACTTTCCTCTTAGGACTACCTTTGCTGCATCCCAAAGATTTTGAACAGTTGTGTTTTCATTTTCACTGGTTTCCATAAATATTTTTAATTCTTCTTTAATTTCCTGATTGACCCATTCGTTCTTTAGTAGGATGCTCTTTAGCCTCCATGTATTTGAGATCTTTCCGACTTTCCTCTTGTGATTGAATTCTAGTTTCAAAGCATTGTGGTCCGAAAATATGTAGGGAATGATCCCAATCTTTTGGTACTGGTTGAGTCCTGAAATGTGACCTAGGATGTGATCGGTTCTGGAGAATCTTCCATGGGTACTAGAGAAGTATGTGTATTCCTTTGCTTTCGGATGGAATGTGAATATATCTGTGAAGTCCATTTAGTCCAGTGTGTCATTTAAAGTCTTTATTTCCTTGTTGATTTTTGCTTTGATTATCTGTCCATTTCAGTGAGGGGGGTGTTAAGGTCTCCCACTATTATTGTATTGTTGTCAATGTGTTTCTTTCCTTTTGTTATTAATTGGCTTATATACTTGGCTGCTCCCATGTTAGGGTCATAGATATTTACATTTGTTAGATCTTCTCGTAGGATAGACACTTTAAGTATATTATAGTGTCTTTCCTCATCCCTTATTATAGTTTAGTTTTAAAATCTAATTTTTCTGATATAAGGATTGCCATCCCAGCTTTCTTTGGTGTCCATTAGCATGGTAAGTGGTTTTCTACCCCCTCACTTTCAATCTCGCGGTGTCTTTGCGTCTAAAATGAGTCTTTTGCAGACAGCATATAGATAGGTCTTGTTTTTTTTATCCAATCTGATAGCCTGTGTCTTTTGATTGGGGCATTTAGCCCATTTACATTAGGGGTAACTATTGAAAGATAGGAATTTAGTGCCATTTTATTGCCTGTAAGATGACTGTTGCTGTATATTGTCTGTGTTCCTTTCCGGTCTATGTTACTTTTAGGTTTTCTCTTTGCTTAGAGGACCCCTTTCAAGATTTCCTGTAGGGCTGGTTTCGTGTTTGCAAATTCCTTTAGTTTTTGTTTGTCCTGGAAGCTTTTTATCTCTCCTTCAATTATCAATGACAGCCTAGCTGGATAGAGTATTCTTGGCTGCATATTTTTCTCATTTAGTGCTCTGAATATATCATGACAGTCCTTTTTGGCCTGCCAGGTCTCTGTGGAGAGGTCTGTTGCCCATCTAATGTTTCTACCATTTTAGGTTACAGATCTGTTTTCCCAAGCTGCTTTCAGGATTTTCTCTTTGTCTCTGAGACTTGTAAGTTTTACTATTAGATGTTGGGGTGTTGACCTATTTTTATTGATTTTGAGAGTGGTTTTCTTTGCCGCCTGGATTTTGATGCCTGTTTCTTTCCCCAAAATAGGGAAGTTTTCTGTTATAATTTGCTCCAATATACCTTCTGCCCCTCTCTCTTTCTTCTTCTTCTGGGATCCCAATTATTCTAATTTTGTTTCATCTTTTGGTATCGCTTATCTCTCAAATTTTGCCCTCGTGATCCAGTAGTTGTTTCTCTCTCTTTTTCTCAGCTTCTTTATTTTCCATCATTTGGTCTTCTATATCACTGATTCTCTCTTCTGCCTCATTTATCCTAGCAGTTGCAGCCTCCATTTTTGATTGCACCTCATTAATAGCCTTTTTGATTTCTACTTGATTAGATTTTAGTTCTTTTATTTCTCCAGAAAGGTTTTCTCTAATAACTTCCATGCTTTTTTCAAGCCCAGCTAGTAGCTTTAAAATCGTCCTTCTGAACTCTAGTTTTGATATCTTTTAATGTCCGTATTGATTAGGCCCCTGGTAGTAAGTACTGCCTCCTGTTCCTTTCGTTATGGTGTTTTTTTCCATTTTGTTCTTTTGTCCAGAGAAGAATAGATGAATGAGAGAACAAAATGCTAACAGGGTACCAAAATCCCCAGAAAATATACACTAAACAAATCAGAAAAGACCTGAAACTGGCCAAAAGGAAAGGGAAATAAAGAACAAGGAAAAAAAAAGAAAAAGAAAAAGATAAAACAAACAAACAAAAACAAAAGAAAACAGAAAAAACAGAATATGACCAAATATGATCAGGCTGTTCATAGTTCAGTGCCACACACTAGATTTTGGGCGTATTTTGGTCTGTTAGAAGAAAATGCTTCCCAAAATTTCAAAGAAAGAAAAACTTATATATGTACAAAAATAAGGGTTAATACAATGAAGGGGTGGAATATAACTGTAAAGATGAAAATTATAAAAGATTTTATAAAAGGAATTGATAAGATAAGAACTTGGTTGAAATAAGAAAGAGGAGGATAAAATAAAGGGGGAGAAAATGTGATCAGGCAGGAGACTAGAACAAAGCCATACACTAGAGATTTAGGGTATATTTTGATCTGTTAGAAAAAACTGTATCCCAAAATTTTAAAGAGAGAACAACTTATATATGTATCCCAAAAATAAGGGTAAATACTATGAAGGGATAGACTATGACTCTAAAAATGAAAAATAAAAAATCTTTTTTTAAAAAATGATAGATAAGATGTTGGTTGAAATAGGGAAAAAGAAAAATTAAAAAAAAAAAAAAGACAGGTGAAAAAAATTAACTTTGAAAGACTAAAGAATCATGGGGAAAAAGCCATGAATTGTATGTGCAGTATTCTCCTAGCGCTGGAGTTCTTCAGTTCTCAGTAATCGGTAAACTTGGTCTTGGCTGGCTGTTCTTGCTGATCTTCTTGGGGAGCGGCCTGTTACAGTGGTTCCCAAATGTGTTTGCCGGAGGTGGAATTGCCCCGCCCTTGCTGGGTCCAGGCTAAGTAATCTGCTCAGGTTTGCTCTCGGAGCTTTCATTCCCTGCCACCTTTCTGTACAGCTTTGGAGGAGGAGAGTGAAAATGGCAGCCTCCCAATCTCCACCCAGGAGGAGCTGAGACCTCGGGGCTCCACTCCTCAGTGAACCCCCAGAGAAAAGCAGTCAATTAGTCCCATCTCCCTGGTCTCTGGCCGCACTCTGTGCTCACCTGGCCTGTGACTGAGCATTTCTATCTCTGGCACCTGACCCCGTTTGGAGTCTCCAAACCCAGCAGATCCCTGTGGTGCACTCCCGGGCCACTCCTTCAGGGAGAGGAAGGGGAGTCTCCCCGCACCTGCCGCTAGTTGGGTCCCTGCTGGAAGAGCAGTGGCCCGACTGTCGTGGATCACGGTTTATGGCAACCGCAAGCTGAGAGCCCACTCCTTGGCTCCATCTCTGCAACTGGCTTCCCTGCTCTCATACCTGGGAGCTCTGCCACACTCAGGCATCCCTGGTCTTTCTGTGACCCGGAGGGTCCTGAGACCACACTGTCCCAGAGAGGGTTCCACCCCCCCACTCCCTCCCACCCCCCACCTCCACCCCCCCCCCCCCTTGCTTAGCCACTGGTGTGAAGTCCCTCAGTGGAGCTGACTTCTAAGTTCGGATTTTGTGCTCCACTGCTCTATCACTTGCCTGAAGTGGCTGCCAGAGGCTCCCTCCCTCTGCTGTCTATCCTCCTGAATATCGCCTCGGATTCACTTCTCCGCACATCTCACCTTCCAGAAAGTGGTCGCTTTTCTGTTCAGAGAGTTGCTGCTATTCTTTTCTTCCATCTCCTTTTTAGTTTGTAGGTGTTCAGATTGGTTTGATCCCTATCCAGCTGAATTCCTGGGACCAGATGAAATCCAGGTCTTCTACTCCTCCGCCATCTTGCTCCCTCCCTTTGCTGATAAGGTTCTTAATTGCTGGAAAAATAGAGGATGGATGGCAACGTTGGTGGAATATAAGAATACTTAACTTTAGGTTATAAAATCCTGAGTGATCCAAATAGTGGTCATCTCCCTGCTCTCATTATCAAGAAGTTTTTGGTTTCTAAACATACAAGTTAATGTATTACAGTATTTTGAACACAACAAATAGTGATCATCTGGGGAAAGATTATAAGTTTCTTTCTTAGATTTGATTCTTTTGATACTCCCTTCTGTGACTTCTCTTAATAAATCATTATGATAATTATTCTTTTTAAGACTTCATATATTTTCTTGTCAAAGCAACAGAAAAATAATTGTGAGTTCTAGACAAAACTGTAGTATAATTTCTATCTTGTAGCATCTGGGAATGTGCCTCCATGCGTGTGTGTGTGTGTATGTGTGTGTGTTATAAGGGAGAAGGAGAGGGACACAAAGAGGGAGAGGAAGAAGGAGAGATAGAGAGGAAAGGGGAGAGAGAGAGAGAGAGAAAAGAAAATTTTTTTGTAGATGGAATAAAAATTCCCTTGCATGATGGAACTCAGCAGAAACATCAGATAAAAAAAAAACAGGACAGTGTATTTATTCCAAAAATATTTATTGTACATATTCCTAATATGTACAAGGAACTGTACTGGGTATTGGACCTAAAACAATATATAAAACAGACCTAAGAAAACCTGCCATTATGGAAACTTACATTCTGGTGGATGGCACCTGACTTTCCACCCCACTACAACAATGAATAGGTATATATCCTTTATCAGAAGTTTTCAACACATTACTGTGAGATCCAAGGGAGTTGAAGGTTTTTTGCTTTCTTGGGTCAAACACAACCTGGCTGGGTACTTTGTCTTTACAGTTGACTTAAATGACACAAGAAGTGACTTTCAGGTTTATAGTGATAATAAAACTTGAGCAGAAGTGGCTGATGGTATTATTTCCTATAGAAAAGGAAGTATATTTATAGAGTAGTGAGATTGGATCTATCAAAGTAGCATGCAAGTAACTCGAAAGCAGCCACAAAATATGATTGAATCCTTCCCTCAGTAACAATAACATTGTCTTCTGTTCTTTTGAACTTTTCCATTTCATTTTCTGAGGAAACAAAGTATTCTCTCTCTTTCACTGGCAGACAAACTCTCAAACACACATGGGCATTGTCTCTCTGTCCCTGTGTCTGTTTCTGTCTTTGTTTCTCTCTCTCTCAGACACACACACACACACACACACACACACACACACACACACACGCTGCTTCAAGCCAGCTGCTTCCAGGATTTATCTCAAAGCTGCTACCTAGAAACAAAACCCATTTTCTCCCTCTTATCAATCACCTTCAACTTCTTTTTGAAATAAAATCAGAAGTTCACCAGAGTCATTTTCCTGGTTGCTGAAAATTCCATCCCTGCATTTTCACACCAGGTTTCTCAGGCTGCCAGCTTTGCTCCTGGAGTAACACGGGGATGGTCTTCCTCCTTTTATCTTTGCTCATGCAGTGAAGGAAGCACTTTAGGCAATGTGGAAGCATATTACATCCACACATGTCTCCTCAGCATCATTTATAGATACTGTGTCAACGCTCAAGATCCTCAATGATAACAAAGAGGGTAATTAGTTTATAATTAGCAGTTAATCACAAATCTATAAAAGAAATTTCAGCATATTGACAAAGTCTTTTCTTTAAGTGACATTTCTATGCATAGTTAATTAATTGCTGGTTCAAATTGGGTCACTAGAAATGTATTTTTCTGATCTCTAGTAATTTCTCATCTAGACACACTTTAAAAAAATTCAGATAACATTTCTAGGTGCCCCTGTGTGGTTGAGATATACTGCAGTGGGAGAAGAGGCAAACCATATAGGACATGGTTAATACAGTTGTTAACAAATGACCATGGTGTTACTGATGCACCACTGGAGTCTATTTTGTGAGTGACAGGACATACTCACCCTTTCTTGGAAGGCATTTCCCCTCACCCCCAACTCCTTAGGAAAGTCATTGAACCAGAAACAGCTCACTGAACAAATGTGAATTGCAATATTAGCACACAAGATTAATAATGAGAAAAAAACACTAGCAGGAAGCAACCCAGACTCTTTTTTACTCTGTATATTCGTAGAAATAAATATTAACCATAATATAAGTACCTGTGAGACTGTACTAAGGCTTGATACATGGAAATCCAATGGAATTTTAATAGAAAAGAATGTGAGGATTGCTATGGAATTAAATTGGTATTATATTCACTAATACCAAATGCATTAGTTACACTTAATACTGTTGCCATTAGTGGCTAAACAGGAGTGCTCACACCTCCAATAATCTGCTGAACAGATTTCATAGAGACTTTCTGTCAAGTAGTAATAAAAAATGAAATGCTTCCTGAGGCTTTCCAACTTGGGAGAAAGATATGTTGGGATTGTGAATTAAGCTTGAAGCAATGTTCATTTCCTGCATTATGTTCAAGCTCAAATAACACAGCCATGGGCAAATATTTCAGAGGATCTTATTCCATAGCCTGAGTAGTCCATGAAAAAGAGCTGTCCATATGGTTCAACTCTCTTAAGTCCCTGATTCAGACCTGACTCCACCCACCTGTAAGCTTTCTGCCCTCCATATTATCAATGAGAAACCATCTGGACTACTATATTATGGATCTCATGCTGTTGAACAGAGGGGTTCAGTGCTAATCTGTGATCCACCCCTGGGCTGATGCTTTATGATTATACAGTAGTGCTGGTGCTAATGTTCTATAGTACTAACCCTACATGTACAACCTCCATGGGGCGTCCCCATGGGAAAGCTAAGCTCTTTTTCTGACCCTTACATGGCCCAAGAACCTGGAATTTCTGATATTTTATGATACTGGTATTTGTTCATTTTAAGTATGAGGAAGCTGAGGCTCAGAAAGATTTAGTAATCTAAATAGCAAGTAAATGGCAAAGTTGGGCATCAAATCCAAGCTGACCTCAATATCCACATGCTAACTTTATGTTTCCTCCCATATTCCTGAAACTGTGGCCTAGACCACTGGTTCCCAGGCCTTACTGCACATAAGAAACACCAGCAGGCTTATTAAAAATACAGATTCCCGAATCAGATTCTTTCTGATATTTTGATTTAGTAGATCTAGTGTAGAGCCCTGGAATCTAAGATCCTCCAAGTGATGCTGATGGATACCTAGGTGAAGGAACTGCTGATGTTGATCAATGCACCACATTGGAAACTCAAATTGATATTCACTCATTGTTTCTTTCAACAAATATTTCTTGAATTCTGACTATATACCAGGTACTGTTCTAGATGCTTGGAATAGAGCAAGAAATAAAACAGATAAAATCTCTGCTCTTATGAAACTCACACTCTAATTGGAGGAGCCAGACTATGAATATATATATATATATTATATATATATAATATATATATATATTCATACACATAAACATTCATAGAATGTGTATGTACACATTCTATGAAGCAGTGATAAGTGCTATATAGAATAACAAAACATGAGATCTACAGGAGATATTAACAGCATGGCTGTAGTTAGGTGAGAATGATTAGGGGGAAATGATAGAAGATGAATCTGGAGAGGGGCAGGAATCTCCTCTCTAATGGAAGAAGTCAACAGACTCATGGACAACTTCCAAATATGTTGTTACAAAATACACTTTTGGAAGGGAAATGAAGATGTTCTAACTTTTTTCTTCAGTTGTGGTAACTATAAGATGACAACACATCTGCCCTTATTGGGGAAATAACATCCTTACATATGGAATCTGAATCCCATAGGTTCATCTCTGCCACCTCGGGCAGCAAAGGAGAATTTGTTCAGCAGTAACAATGAAGAGCCACCCTTTGGAATCAAAGATAAAGTTCAGGGGTGCCTGGGTGGCTCAGTCGTTAAGCATCTGCCTTAAGCTCAGGTCATGATCCCAGGGGGATCGAGCCCCACATCAGGCTCCCTGCTCCACAGGAAGCCGGCTTCTCCCTCTCCCACTCCCCCGTTTATGTTCCCTCTCTCGCTGTGTCTCTCTCTGTCAAATAAATAAATAAAATCTTTTAAAAAAACAAAGATAAAGTTCATTGCCCAACCAAAGATTCCCAAGAGTGCTTTAAACTCCATCTGGTTCTAGGCAGTGCTGAGAATCCTTGAGATTTCTGCACAGCAATGAATGAAAGTTAACAGAACAGTTCACTAATAGATCCTGGGGGATGCTCCTGCTGTGTTGTGGCAGGCCCACAGCCTACACACACCCAGTCAGCATCTTCTGTAAACTAGGACCCTCCAAGTGCAAGTTCAATGCTTCCCCCCATGGCATTTCCTGTGTGTGGGGGGATAACAGTAGTGAGCTTGATGCTTCCAATTTCCACTCAAATTCTCCAAGATCATCAGGGGCTGTAGTCACTACATATTACTAGAAGAATTTTGCAAAGTGTGCTTCCTCAAATCATTACAGGTGAGACCAGAGCTAAACAGATTATTTTAGTCCACATTTATTCAGGGCTGTGTTAGATGCACAGGTAGCTTCTCTGAGGTATTCTCAGAATTTAGGGGAAGGATCAGGAAAAGATGAGTCCCCAAGAGAGGGAGGAGAACACATGTAGGGTGCATGTTTCACACATGGAAATGCCTCATTCTCAGATGGTTTATATATGGTATATACTTATTTTGCTGAGGGGACTTTGCAGATTGCAGATTGCAGCACATGCCCTCAGGGCTATGGCACAATTTCAAAAAGAGTTAACCTGAGTAATAATGTTGCTTCTTGCCTGGCTGAAGTGGCAAAGCTAATGGTAACTGAAGGGTGGCAGTCTTCATGGAAAATAGAAAAAGGGAAAATGGAGAGGAAGAATAATCCACTGTGTCTTGCCCTGTCCACAGTAGAACACCCTGTTCAGCTAACAGAAGCATCCACCTAACCTTTACCTACCTTGACTGGAAATGGGTGTGTCTGGCCTTGAAATCTCAAAAAGATAAAATCATCCAGCTCCCTTGACTTTGGCTTCAAGCTAAGTGTACAATAATCTCACAGGATTGGGGTGTCTCTGGAGCTCTTCTCTACACTAAACAGTTAATCTAGATAGCTCCTTTGTCTTTTTTTTTTTTTTTTAAGATTTTATTTATTTATTTTAGAGAGAGAGAGCATATGAGAGGGGGGAGGGCCGGGAGGGTCAGAGGGAGAAGCAGACTCCCTGCCGAGCAGGGAGCCTGATGTGGGACTCGATCCAGGGACTCCAGGATCATGACCTGAGCCGAAGGCAGTCGTCCTTCCAACTGAGCCACCCAGGCGCCCCACTCCTTTGTCTTTTTAACATCTTTCCTCCAAACCTAACCTGAGTCAGTAGGTATAACCTACCCCAAGGCAGTTTTAGACTCAATTTTATACATAGTTATATGTAATATATAATAATGTATGTGTATTAATAGTGATGATATGTTCTTAATAGTAATCTGAAGAAAAAGTCACTCTTACTTTAGAGTCTGAAAGGGACTCTGATATAGTCAGAGTAAGAACAATAATCTAATATGCATATTTACACATATATGCATACAGTGTACATATATACTATTGAAATATATAGGGAGAGTGACTCACATTTTAGTACAATAAGCCAGTGGCAAAATTGGTATCAGATTCCCATTTCCTGGTCATCTGATTAAATACGTTTTTCTGACTGCTACCATACTATTGCTACTATACTATTCACTTTTTTTGATGAATCCAGTGGATTAACAGGCTTGCCAAGAGAGGTATATGCCATTTTATTACTCTCAGTAATGTAATCTGAAAGTCAGTTGCAGTACGGATTTTATATATCAAACAAGAAAGATTAATAAAGACAATTGGAAAAAGAAAATGACCAATTTAATTTTTATCTTTATTTCAATCTTAGTTCCTATTTTTCAGTTGACTTCTTCACCATTTTTTTCTTTAATAAGCTCACTTGCCAATTCTATCTTTTGGACAAGTTGTTTCTTCCATCTATGTTTTTTTGTAACTTCTCTTCAATGTTTATTACCCTTTAATGCAGAATTATTTGTCCCCAGATTCTTTTGTTTGTGGATTTAAGCACTTGGGTTATTTTAATGATTTGTTTGGATTTATGACAGCAACATCTCTATCCCAATTAAAGTAAGTCACCCCAAGGTTTCCAAGACGATAAGATCAAACTTATTGATGACTTCAATTCTTAAGAGCCAATCTTCCCTTATTGCATGCAAAGCCTCAGCTCAGTAACAAGGTCTTATTACAAAAACAAAGAATAAAGTGGTCATTATAATGGATATTGTTGTGATAGGTTATTTTTATCCACTGAGAGAATTGCAAGTGTGAAGATTTGCTTGGAGTCTGCCATCAGTAATCTGCCTTAGATAAGCAACTGATTTAGGTGAGATCAAAACATCCAGTCATGGAAGACACATTGAGTTGCCACACAAAAAAATTGAAAATATGAATGAATCTTGTGTTAGATGACAAAAATCAGTATGTAGACTGATTTCCATGATAAGGAGAATATTCTTATTGATAGTATTAACACATCTGAACCATGAATGAATCAAAGCAAAGGAGACTGTTTAACCATAAATGTGCAGGAAAAGGAGTGCTCAAAGCCAACAATATCCAGGAAGAAGGGAACATGTCTCAGTGAATATACATCAAATTTGATAGAGGATATCCTGAGACATTACCAAATCCCAAATGGCATAGAATTCTATCAGTGTCCTCATCTCTAAAATGGAGATTAAGAGTATCAACTTCCCAACACTGTTATAAAGTTTAAGTGAGATCCTGTATTAAAATGAGAATGACTTGAGTAATGGGTGTATGTTCATGCTCCAAATCCGTATTTCCCATAAGTCAGTTGTGTAGTATACCTCTGAGTGACTTCTGCCATTTTAATGTATGCCCGTCCTATTATTTATTAATGTTTATCTTGAAAATAACTCACAGTCATGCTACCTACATAGCCAGAATATATGTTTCTATACATAGTACTAGAAGTCCTAGCAACAGTAATCAGACAACAAAAAGAAATAAAAGGTATTCAAATTGGCAAAGAAGAAGTCAAACTCTCTCTTTTCGCAGACGACATGATACTTAATGTGGAAAACCCAAAAGACTCCACCCCCAAATTACTAGAACTCATCCAGCAATTCAGTAATGTGGCAGGAAACAAAATCAATGCTCAGAAATCAGTTGCTTTCTTATACACTAACAATGCAACTGTAGAAAGAGAAATTAGAGAAATGATTCCATTTACAATAGCGCCAAAAACCATAAGATACCTCAGAATAAACCTAACCGAAGAGGGAAAGGATCTATACTCTAGGAACTACAGAACACTCATGAAAGAAATTGAAGAAGACACAAAAAGATGGGAAAACATTCCATGCTCATGGATCAGAAGAATAAACATTGTTAAAATGTCTCTGCTACCCAGAGCAATCTATACCTTCAATGCCATCCCAATCAAATTCCAATAACATTTTTCAAAGTGCTGGAACAAACAATCCTAAAATTTGTATGGAATCAGAAAAGACCCCAAATTGCCAAGGAAATGCTGAAAAAGAAAAATGAAGTTGGGGGAATCACGTTGCCCAATTTCAAGCTATGTTACAAAGCAGTGATCACCAAGACAGCATGGTACTGGCACAAAAACAGACATATAGACCAATGGAACAGAATACAGTGCCCAGATATGGACCCTCAACTCTATGGTCAAATAATCTTTGACAAAGCAGGAAAAAATATGCAATGGAAAAAGTCTCTTCAATAAATGGTGCTGGGAAAATTGGACAGCCACATGCAGAAGAATGAAACTTGACCATTCTCTAACACCATACACAAAGATAAACTCAAAATGGATGAAAGACCTCAGTATGAGACAGGAATCCATCAAAATCCTAGAGAACATAGGCAATAACCTCTTTGACATTGGCCACAGCAACTTCTTTCAAGATACATCTCCAAAAGCTAGTGAAACAAAAGCAAAAATGAACTCTTGGGACTTCATCAAGATAAAAAGCTTCTGCACAGCAAAGGAAAGAGTCAACAAAACAAAGAAGCAACCCACAGAATGGGAGAAGATATTTGCAAATGACACTACAGATAAAGGGCTGGTGTCCAAGATCTATAAAGAACTTCTCAAATTCAACAACCAAAAAACAAATAATCAAGTCAAAAAATGGGCAGAAGATATGAACAGACACTTCTCTGAAGAAGACACACAAATGGCTAACAGACACACGAAAAAATGTTCATCATCATTAGCCATCAGGGAAGTCCAAATCAAAACCACCCTGAGATACCACCTTACACCTGTTAGAATGGCAAAAATGGACAGGGAAAGAAACAACAAATGTTGGAGAAGTTGCGGAGAAAGGGGAACCCTCTTACACTGTTGGTGGGAATGCAAGTTGGTACAGCCACTTTGGAAAACAGTGTGGAGGTTCCTCAAAAAATTAAAAATAGAGCTACCCTATAACACAGCAATTGCACTCCTGGGTATTTACTCCAAAGACACAGATGTAGTGAAAAGAAGGGCCATATGCACCCCAATGTTCATAGCAGCAATGTCTGCAATAGCCAAACTGTGGAAAGAGCTGAGATGCCCTTCAACAGATGAATGGATAAAGAAGATGTGGTCCATATACACAATGGACTATTACTCAGCCATCAGAAAGGATGAATACCCAACTTTTACATCAACATGGATGGGACTGGAGGAGATTATGCTAAGTGAAATAAGTCGAGCAGAGAAAGGCAATTATCATATGGTTTCACTTATTTATGGAACATAAGGAATAGCATGGAGGACATTAGGAGAAGGAAGGGAAAAATGAAGGGGGGGAATCTGAGGGAGAGATGAACCATGAGAGACTATGGACTCTGAGAAACAAACTGAGGGTTTTAGAGGGGAAGGGGGTGGGGGGATGGGTTAGCCCAGTGATGGGTATTAAGGGGGGCACATACTGCATGGAGCACTGGGTGTTATATGAAAACAATGAATCGTGGATCACATCAAAAACTAATGATGTATTGTATGTTGACTAACATAACATAATAAAATAAAATTTAAAAAAAGTAACACTATTAAAAAACCCCAAAAACCTGATATCCAACTTTATGTAGTAATCTCTGGGAATCTGGTTAATATCCATGTAGAGACTTAGACACATTCTAGGTTTGTTGCTAACTCACATTTTTGAGCCTACAAGGTTTCAACTCTCACTGTGGACCATGGTCATTGAACCAGGAAAATTCCACCAAGTGAAACCAACCTCTCCCATGCCACTCTGACCACAGATGTGATTTTCTTACAAGTAAAATGCCAAATCTTGCTGGTTCTGAGATATGCCTATGGAAAATATTAAATAATTCATCAGCTCTGAGTCTTACCTAAAAGTATTAACCTTCTTAAATTTCCAGTGTCTAGGCAACCCTGAGGTGCTTTGAGAGTTCAGTTCACCAAGGGGCAGAGAGACCATCTAAAAAAATTATACCATCTCTTCCCAAGTTAGGCCACTATACCAAAAGATCTCTATGGATTCCTGACTCATAATCAAGCTTTCTCTATTGGGTGGTGGATTCTGGGAACTGGCAGATCTGAGAAATCCACCTGGACTGTATCTTTGATAAACAGACACTAAAAAAATGTAAATGGGGGTAGAAAAAGACTTTAAAGCCCAGAATTAGAAAATCCAAGAACTTGAGAATCAGGAAGAACTCTAAGGATCAACCAGCCTAACCCTTGGGAGACTGAGGTCCAGAGAGGTGAGAGCATTGGCCAAAGGTCACAGAGCTGGTGATTAAGTAGCAGAGGTGGAATTACAATCAGGCCTGATGACAGTGCTTTCACTACAGTGTATTCTTCATGGAAGTGATTTGGACTGATTGCTGTTAAGAAAGCAAGGGTGATAGGGAAACAAAGCAAGCAAGAGAAAAAGAGGGTAAGATTTCTGAACTTGGTTTTCCCTGAAAAAACCTTCAGTGGTTGTTCTAGCTTTGATAGACCATGTATTCCTCCAGCAATATTCCGGCTTCTCTTTTCCTTTTTAGTCACATATAGTTCAGCTGAAGGCTTTGGGACTTTTCTACCATAACCATGGAATTATTTCCTAATCACTATTTTGCATACTTTTTTCCTTTTATCAGGTAGTTTCACTGCATATTGTCTGCCTTGAGACTTATTGAACCCTACCAGCATTCATTCCTTGCTTGCCACCTACCTCTTACTGCATCTGACTGCACTATTCCATTGTTTCCTATAGCCTGTTGACAATCCTCTAGTCTCTGTGTTTCCCATTTGATAGTATTTCTGTCCCAGTCCCTGGTAGAGCTGACTAGGGCTTGGAAAAGAGGAGGGCATAAATGAAAAATAAACCTCTAGGTTTCACATCAAAATTGGAATGTTTTAATAGGATTTATGTGTTGTTTAGGAATAAAGAGTTTATTCTTTCTGCTTATGACCCAGAATCAGAAAGACTTTGAATGGCTTAGATGTATAGATTATTGAAGACTAAAACCCAGTTTCCACTGGGTACAGACTATCATAAATTCATTCCCATTTAAGGGATTAAAATGGCAAAAAGGAAAAATGAAATGCTCTAAAGGAATTTAAATCTTCCTCCTTCTGGATAATTTAATGCTCTGAGTTCTGTTTCTAAATGTTACAGTCTTCAGTGTAATTCAGGAAATCCCCAACCTATTACCTTTAGCTTTTCCAACCTCAAATGACTCCCATTAGGGCTCTGTGGCCCAAATGAAGTAGATGAAGCCAATCCTCAGAAGTGGTTCTATTTTATGAAACTGTTAATTTATACTTAATCAACCAAAAATAGATTATTTAACTTTTTCCAAATGACAAACTTTTTTGGGTTTGGGGAAGAAAGATGCAATCACTGTGTTATCTCCCATAAAGATCCATAAAAAACCCAGTGGTTAGTGTTGTCCAATAAATTAATGAGCTACATTGAGAATATTGGATGTGGGGTTATTTGGTCATGGGCCCTCAAAACAGATCAAATGGCACTGGAAACAATTTAGGGAATGGCAAGGGAAAATAAGAAGAAGAAAAAGCAAGAAAAAGAAGGAAGACTGAAATCAAAATAAAACAAAAAAACAAGTCAATGTTCTTGCTTAGAAAGATAAAGCTAGATATACTTGAAGTTGAAAACATGATGAATGTAGTGAGCACAAATCCTTATATGATAGAACATCTTATATGTCTGCTCAGTGTAAGGCTGTATGTGGGGTGCTGAGTGCAAGAGAGAGATGAATAAGACAAAATTCATGTCATGGAGTGTATGCATTTTAGTGTGCTTAAATTTAGAAAAATAACTTAAATATCAATAGTGCAGGGGAGCCTGGGTGGCTCAGTGTTTAAGTGTCTGCCTTCGGCTCAGGTCATGATCTACATCAGGCTCTCTGTTCTTTGGGGAGTCTGCTTCTCCCTCTCCCACTCCCCCTGCTTGTGTTCTCTCTCTCACTGTGTCTCTCTCTGTCAAATAAATAAATCAAAATCTTTAAAAAAATATATCAATAGTGCAAACAGAACACTGCACATGTCTAAGAGATGTGTAGATAAAGCAGTAGAGTATTTCAGAGGAAGAGCAATGTCAATTGGAAGGCTCAGAGAGGGAATTATAAAGTTGTGTCTCATGATGAGTACAATCAAATGTGCATATATTAAAAACAAGGGCATATGATATAGAGGGACTATAGGGAACAAAGTTACATCAGTATATTAATTAAGGTAATGTTTACTGATATAACCAATAAATTCCAAAATCTCAGTGGCTTCACAGAATAGGAATTTTATTCTTGCTTCCAAAATGGACATGCCTGTTCAGCAGGTGACTATCTGATAAGTGGTGATTTAATGACCATGTTCTTTCCATATTTTGGTTTCACCTACTCTCATAACTCCAAGGGACTGTACTCACCTACAATCAGCTGATAAAAAGAGAAAGAGAATAGAAAGAAATGTTTGGAAGATTTTTGCAGGCTTGGTCTGGAAGTGGTACATTACTTCTACTTATATTCCATTAACTATAACCTAGTCATGTGGCCACATTTAACTGCAAGGCATACTGGGAGATGCAAGTCTAGTGGGAATAACAGAAGGAAAATGAGTTTGATGAATGAATAACTAGCTGATCTCTTCCACAGGCAGGGAGGTCTAAATGGAGAAGTAATTCAATTTGGTTGAAATAGAGGATGGGAGATAAGAAATACTTTGAGATAAAACTAAAGAAATTGGTTGAGAACATTTTTATATTTGATTGATGGATTGTTTTATTCATTCATTCAGCAAAATTTCTTTAGCACTTGCTGTATGCCAGTTACTATACTAGATGTTGAGGATTCAATAAGCAATGTGTCTAGCAGAGAAGACAATTATGAGAGTAAATGTTGTAAGTACAATAATAGAGGTCTGTACAAAATGCCATAAAACTTAGAAGAGAAGAAATAACTGTGCTTAGGGAGTCTGGGATTGGAAGTGAATCAGAATGAGTCTTTTTATGTGAGGATGGTGGGCAATGGGGTATGAAAGAGATATTCCAGGTAGGGGAAACATCCTAGGCAAAGGCACAGGTATATGGAAATCACAAAGGTATAGAGAATATGAGTTTTTTCACAGAATCCTAGTTTGCTAGAAATTGGCCAGTTCTACAAGTCTGAAAAATATGAATTCAGGACAAAAAGGAAAAAAAAAAAAGGGAAATGCAACACTTCACAGTGGATCATAAGTTTACAAAACTTTTTTCCTTAAGAGGTGGTATAGGCTAGTGATATACATACACACTTAGAGGTAGTTTAAAGAGATAGATTCAAGGTTGAGAAATTTACAATGTAGGAAGGTTTTAGGGGTATATTTCTAGTCCCTTGCAATTAATGGTTTGCTCAGAATATGTTGTTTGGAGTCGCTGTCGCTGTCAAAGACATGGGCTTTGAAGTCAGACAGACTTGGGTTTTTCCTAGATGTAGCTTTTGCTAATCTTGGGTAGTCTTGGGTGATTTTTGAGAGTCTTGGTTTTCCTTGTCTATAAAATTGAGACATTGATATTATATACTCCAGTGTATCAAGTAAGCTTTTTTGCCCATTATTTAATGGCTTAAAAATTACTTATTAGCTCATGGTTCTGAGAGTTGACAATTTTGATTGTGCTCAGTTAAACAGTTTTCCTGCTGGCCTCACCTGAACTCATGCATGTGGCTATATTTAGCTATAGGGTTGGCCAAGGGCTAGGTGGCCTACAGTGGCCACATGTCTGGTAATTAGTGCTGGCTGTCAGTCAAGGTCATGAAGATGAATGTACCATATGTAGATAGTTGCTGTCAAAGACAGGGGCTTTGAAGTCAGCTAGGCTCTTGAGTTTGAATCCTAGATGTAGCTTGGGGGGCTAGTTTGGGCTTATTCATATAGTGACACTCCAAAGATTCCCAAGAATATAAAGCTAGGGCAAGCCCCAGTGCTGAAGTGTTTTACAAGTCTCTTTGTGTCATGTTATTATCTCAGTGGCCAACACAAGTTATGTTGTCCCATTGGCCAAGCTCAGAATTAGTGTGAGAGTTGACTGTCCAAGGCCATGGATACAGGGATTAAAAAAACCCACTGGGACCAACAATCTACCACATCCAATCATGGTGTTGTTGCAAAAATTAAATAGTATAATGTACTTACTATGTTGACCAAATTTATTGATGTAGTAAACATTCAATAAATAGTAATGATGAAGTTGATGATGATTAGGCATGGATCACTGTCAATGTGGAGTATTTAATTGTCATTTATAGCTGAGAAAAAATTCTAATGGGGAATAGGAGACCTGGATTTTAGTCTAGCTTTGCTGTAATGTGATTTGAGGTAGGTAATTGAGACTAGAAGGACTAAGGGTAGTTTAGCCACAACAATGGACACAAATGGACAACATTTCTTTGTTAATTGCTACTCCATATAATTATTTTACCATTAATCCTATCACATCCCGCTTTACTATATTGTTCCTCAATACCCATCCCTTGCCCATCTCACCACAACCACCTTTTCCTGCCCACCACTGCCACCACAGCACACATGACTTATTATACAACTTCTCACTCTACATCAGATATCCTGGGTACTTTTTCTTTCTGAATCTATGACCGTATTTATTAGAATGTTTATAGATACATGCAACAAAATAACCAACTGAAATGGCTTAAACACTAAGGAATTATTACCTTATATAATAACTCTGGAGGAAATAATTATTGAGTTGATTGATTGATTGAGAGGCTCAACAAATGTTAGTGCTCAGAGATGGCTACTCTGAGATTCTTTTTGGTTTTCCCCTGTTATTATTGTAAGATGGCAGCTTTCATTTCCATACATCCTGTACTCACAAGACAACATCTTGAAGCAAGAGAGGAGGGGCACTTCCTACTCCCACTTCTGGTCCCTTCCTCTCTTTTGTTTACTTATCAGAGAGGGTCAGCTTCTCTCAGAACCTTCTCCTTTATTTCTCATTTACCAGAATGTGGCCACATGATTACTTCCAGACCAATCAGAGGCAAAGGGGGATAAGATTATTGTTGTCATGGTTAAATTAGATTTCTCATGGTTTATTTTCCAGATTTAGAAAGGGGCCATATTCCTTGGATATACTGTTGTAGGATATATTGTTAAAGGATTGTTGTTTTTTAAAACTTTAATCATGACTCTTATAAAGATATAAAATGGATAGGTGTCAAAAAATTCATTTAACACATGAATTAAGAAGGAAACTCAGTTACAAAGAGATTCCAAAGACCAAACAAATATATAAAATCATCATGATTGCTGAAATGAATTTATTTAATTGATGCAAAACTAGCTCAATTGAACTTTCACAGAACAGAACTTATTTGCATATCTATTGAAAAGAAATATTTGTTTTACCTTCAGTTTTCTGCAAGTTATCTTCTATCTCTACAGGCTTGTAAAATAGCTCAAAGACAATGAAAGTCACAAATAACATAAATCAGATGACCTGGGAGAGTGAGCTTTAAACAATACATAGTTTTAATTTGAAGACATTTTATAGTCTTTTGCTCCATTTAAAAGTCTTTCAATTTTTTTCTTATAATATGAGCAAAACCAGATTTTCTTAGCAAGGAATGAAGGGACATGGCTGTTGGATAGACCACCAACAATTAGGAAAATAAACATATTCTAATTTGCAGTGAGACTTTCATACCTCTTTACAAGGATCATTTTGGAGGTAAATGGTGAAACAGGCAGTATTGGTTGAGACAGAGAAAGTCTGATGATTTGTCCTTAGTCTAAGCCTGAGCCTACGGTGGGAATGGAACAGAAACTTGGTATCTTCATTCCTGAGGAGTTGCTGGAATTGCACATTAGGAATTTCAGCCAGAGTCACTTCTGCCATGAAAGACTGGACCATGAATGATTCCTTCTTGGAAGCTGCAGAATTTAATTTTTCTAATGTATGTGACCATTCTTTGCTCCCATTCCACCCCCTTCCTTGGTTCTTTCTGCATTTAGTGTAAATTGAATTCCAAGGGAATTATACCAGGGATCACATACTATTCATTTCAGTCTGTTAACAGGCAATTTTTCTTTAGTACCCTGCTGGGGATTTGATAGTGAGAGGGGGTGGTGTGAAAATGTGATATCTGGTATCCAGCTTTTGTCCACAATCTGGCATTTATGGGCTGCTTTATTCCTTGTCTTATACACTTTGGGATACTATATTTTTGTACCTTAATTAGTTTCAAAATTAATAAGCCATTTTTTTTCTTAAGTTCCAAACCATGCAGTGTGCTTGCCAGCACTGTTAGTGGCTCAGCAAGCCTGTCTTGTCATAGGAAAGAAATCTAGTCAAGCTTTTGCTAAACACCACGTTTCATACATATACATTTCACACATATACATCAGATTTTGCCTGTGAATAAATTGCTCCTTGAGAAAGAAATGCTCACACTTTAGAGGAATGAACATTTTTTCCACTTTGTTACACTGAAACTAAATAATGCCTACTGACCATTTCCAAGGCAAAGTCCAGGTCTACACTGATTTCTCTAGGCTAGTGGTTCTCAAGCTTTAGCCTGCATCATAATCACAGGGGGTGCTTGTTGAAACATAGATGGATGGACCACATAGCAGAGTTTCTGATTCGACAGATCTGCATAGGACTAAGAATTAGATGTCTGTGTGGCTCAGTCAGTTAGCCATCTACCTTTGGCTCAGGTCATGATCCCAGGGTCCTGGGATCAAGTACCACATCAGGCTCCCTGCTTCTCCCTCTGCGCCTCCTCCCCAGCTCCTGCTCTCCTTCTCTCTCTCTTTCTTTCACAAAAATAAATAAATCAAATATTTAAAAAAAAGAATTGACATTTATAACAAGTTCCCAGGTGATTGCTGCTGTTGCTGGCTTGGAAACTACAGTTTGAGAACCACTGCTCTAGGCTATCTACCTTCAGGAGATTCTCTCAGTTCAGGAGGCATCCAGAAATCTACACATGAGAGATAAGGGAAGTAATTTTGTTATTTCTAAGGAGTATTTTCTTGCCCTTCAAAGGAACCTATTTGACTTTCTACTATCTTCATTCATGAGATTATTGATATGAATAATAAATGGCAGACCATTAAAAAAATCATTGTATTGAAATCACTCTAGTATTTCTAGCTTTCTGTTGATGCACGACATAGATAGGAGAAAAAGTTTGAACTGAAAATTAGTAGACCCATAAACCTGAGTACTATTCTTAGCATGCACTGGCTGTGTCACTTTGGCCCATCACTGACTATTTCTGTAAATTTCATCTGTAGACAAAGACTGTGGATTGTGTTGATTGCTAAAGTCCCTTCCAGCCCTAAATTTCCATTAATCTGATCTTAAGCCAGCCTATCTGCTGGTGTGGACATTTAGAGCAAAGAAATCTAGCAGGAGAGGGGCAGTACCTTCCTCAGAGCCCACAGCTATGGTTTTGCCAACCCTGATGACAAAGAGTGAAGAGAAGAGCCAAGTGGAGTTTCGAGGGATCCAGGTAAAATTGATCTGATTAGCAGGGTGTTGACCTGCTCTTTTGATAGAGCTATCACGGGTTACTAATGAATTCCAACTGCCTGACATGGTTTTACACATTCTCACACCTGTGCCCTCAGCATTGTTTCAGCACCAAAGTTCCTCAACAGGAGGAAAAACACCATCTCCACTTTTCAGTAGAAACTCTGGAAGTTTTGCTAAGAAGTGCTCTGGCTTGTTGCCTGTCTGCAATTCACTTCAGGCATCTGAAGGGTCATAGAAGAAAGGTAGAATGCCTTCTGTTTCACCTTAGAGTCCTAGAGTTCCATGCACAGCCTATGGTGAGTAGACGGAAGAGCAGAGACCCTTTGAAAGGAAATCTATTGCCAAGTCTTGCAGTCCATTGCATATGTGTGTATATGTGTTTCCTTTGCAAAACTGCGGACGCTTAGGCTAAGGTCCATGCTTCCTCCATCATTGAGTTTGTCTACTGACAGAACCAGAGCAGAAGATGTGCCTTATATAGGTATGCTGAGTGGATAAATATATGGATATCCATGCTTTGTGTGTGGAGATAAATATAAGGGTTGTTTTGTTGGTTTGTTTGTTTTTCTCAGAAAACTCTTCAGAATCAATAAAGTTATTAATGAATGAATGACTTTTATATGAAAACAAAGTTATGTCAAAGCTCAGAACATCTGTTGCCTCAATAAATAGTGAATGGATGGATGAATAAATTCTTCAATAGAAGTTTCAGTGAAAGTAGGATTGTTTTGTGGCTTTCAAAACTAGCATCTGAATTTCTAAGTCTTGATAAACTTTCAGTGGGTCCCAAAGGTAGCTCTGCAATAAAAAATAAATAAGTAAACAGCTTCTCCCTGATCTTGACTCCATGAGTCATACATATTTTTGTTTCTTCATTGTTTAATAATAATAATAATAATAATAACAATAATATTAAGGGCACTAATTGGGCACTAAGACCCAGGCATTGTGCAAGCCTTCTTTTTTTTAATACTCATAGCAATCTGAGAAGTAGTTACTATAATTATCCTCAGAAAGACTGCATAATTTACTCAAGAGCATCTAGCTGTTGATGGGGGGTGGTGGGATTTTTGCCAAGGAAATCTGACCACAGTGCCATGCTTCTCACTGTTCCATCATACCAGGAGCACTGATGGTAGATGAGCCTTTGGAGAAACAGCTTATGGGAGGCTGAATAATGGCCCCCCAAAGATGTCTTTGTCCTAATGCCTGAAACCTTACACGGCAAATGGGACTTTACATTGATAACTAAATTAAGGATATTGAGATGGGCAAATTACTTTGGATTATCCAGATGGGCTTAATGTAATCACAAGGTCCTTATAAGAGGGAGGCAGGAGGATCAGAGTAAGAAAAGGTCATGGACACAGAAGCAGAGGTCAGAGTGATGAGCAGAGGGGACCATGAGCCAAGGAATGGAGTCAGCCTTGAAAAACTAGAAAAAAATGAGGAAAGAGATTCTCTCCTAAACTCCCCAGAATAAATGAAGTCCCATTAACCCATTTTGGACTTCTGACCTCCAGAACTGTGAGATAATACATATGCATTGTTTTAAGCCACTATGTGGTAATTACTAGTAAATATTTAGTTTTGGCAATTTGTTACAGCAGCCATAGGAACTGATACACAGCTAATACAGCCCTGCCCTTGTTAGGAAGATGCTAACACAAGGCCTCAAATCTGCTATAACTGCTTCACAGACCTCACTCTGGAGAGAAATACCCTGTTGTTTTTGAGGCTCCCAGATTTGCCTGCTGCTTTATTTATCAGTACATAAATACATACCATTTCAGAAAGTGGATGCCATTCCCCAGCATATTCACAGCAATCAAAATAGCAAACAGACTGAAAATTGCCATAATAGCGCTTATTCTTGTCCTCACTTTGACTTATAAAATGACATGCTTACAAGATTTGTAAAAATCTCTGCTTCTCTTTGCCCCGTCCCTTTTTTCTAGATCTTTCTTTTCCCTGTGCTAAGAAATTAAGCCCCTTAGCAGGTTTCCTTTCACTGATATATATTTTGAGCATTGTTCTTTTTTTTCTTTTTAAGTGAGCATATTTTTTCTCTTTTAATTATTTTTATGACATGTGTTGGGTTAACAACAAAAGGGAACTTTGAAATGGCAAACATAAACATGAAGAATGCAGACTCTAATTTAATTTCCCTTCTGACTTAGGGGAAAACATAGTTGGTCCCTATTTGAGTATATCAAAATTATGTGGTAGAGAAAGCAGGATTGTTTTAAACTTTAAAAAGAAGAGAAGGAAATTAATATCCTTTGGATACCTCCTGTATGTCTAATGCTTTATGCATGCTATCATATTTACTTCTCACAACCTTTAAATGCTAGGTATTTTCTCCATTTTTTGGATCCAGAAGAGTAAAATAACTTGTACAAGGTCTCACAGCTTTGAAAGATAAGAGCCAGATATTACCTGAGTCCTAGACTATTATAAACCCCATAAAAAGAGGGTTTCCTTCCTGTGCCATCTTCAAGGTGAAGAGTATCTTTTCCTCTCAGCCCACCACCAAGTAGCTTTCTGAGAACTTCTTGATACCTGGGAGCAGGCATGGGCTCTAGAACTATGGGTCCTATTTCTTCTGGAAGTTTCTTGTCTGCCATCAGTAGTCCCTCCACTTCAAAGTCATCTTCCTCTTCTCCAAGTTGCTCATTGACTCAAATAAATAAAATAAAGATTTTATTTATTTATTTGACAGAGAGAGAGAGAGAGAGCACAAGCAGGGGGAGCAGCAGGCAGAGGGAGAGGGAGAAGCAGGCTCCCTGTGGAGAAAGGAGACAGATGCTGGGCTCAATCCCAGGATCCAAGGATCATGACCTGAGCGGAAGGCAGACACTTAACCATCTGAGCCACCCAGATGTCCCTCATTGACTTAAATTCTTGCCTTCGTTCTTCCATCTCATGTGCATGTCATGTTTGATAGAGACAGAATGTTTGGAGAGGGGAGCCTAGGTGGCTCAGTCCTTAAGCATCTGCTCTCAGCTCAGGTCATGATCCCAGGGTCCTGGGATGGAGCCCCATGGGCTCCCTGCATGGCAGGGGGCCTGCTTCTCCCTCTCCTGCTGCACTCCCCCTGCTTGTGTTCCTGCTCTCGCTATCTGTCTCTCTGTCAAATAAATAAATAAATAATAATAATCTTAAAAAAAAAGAATGTTTGGAGAGAAGGCCTTTGTGATATTATTATGACACATCTATGTACTCCATCCACACCATGCTTCACCCAAAAATATGGTGTTCTCCCATGCACTTGTGAAACTGGATTTTTCCTTTGGTATCTCTTGTCATTAGTTTCAAAAGTTGGTGCTCATTACAAATAAATCTGATAATGATGACACTCTTATAATGTTATCTGATATTGGTGTATATAAAAAGGCAGAATATAAATTTGGATAATCAAGTGTAGGGGAGAGAAACAGAAGAATGGGATGAGGAAAGAACATAAATCAGTGACTTGGAAAAAGAAAAGCTTCTATGATTTTATGTTAAGCAAAGCTAGACAAGTTACGACTAAGTGCACTTAGAGGGGCAAATACTTAGTGCTTTGACAAGCATGGGGTCTCCATGCTTTCCACTGCACTTTGCTGGTGTAGGCCTTGGTGTTGTCTAAAACCAAATTGCAACCCTGATGAAGACAGGAGAAAGAACATTTGGTGGACAATAGGCTGTCTCTGCACACTGGATCTTTCCCTTTTTTGTCTTCCCACCTCCCCCTAATTCATGTTCTACGCTAGCCTGAGCTCCTGTAGACTGAACCTATGGAACACATCATCCAGTTCCCCTTGAACTCTCTTTTCATTGGGTTTAGCCAGTGAAAGAAACTAGCAGGAGATTTTAGCTTTGGGGGATAGAGAAGGTGGGACATTTCTTTCTTGCTGTTTCTTATTCCATGCTATAGTTCTTGTGATGTCTATACCCTATCATTACTATAGATATTGGCCCCTCTGTGATAGGTTCAAGTCTCACTGGACTTCAGTTACATTGTTTCCTCACTTCACCCCTTCATATGTAGGAGCAATAATAACTTTCCACTTTTGTGAACCTCTGGGTGTCTCAACCTCCTTCACTTGTTGGCTTAACTTGCCTGCTCTTAATGTGAATGGTACCCTCATTAAAACCTCTTCATCCCAACTATCTGTTTATAATTCTGTTTCCTGATGTTACTCCAACTGAGCACAATTCCTTTTCAGAACTTCCCTGCAATCATGATTATTTCATTTTTCAGTTCTGTCCCAGTATCAGAATTACCCATGTTTTAAAATCTTAAGTTCATTTATTTGCTTGTTTTCTTTTGTAAATGGGGAAATAACCTCACCTGTTTCACAGAGGGAACTCTGTGAAAGGTAAAGTAGTACCTCTTTAAAAGTGGCATGGATTTTGTTTCCCTGGAGAGTCAAATGAGTGCCTCCCTGGAAATAAAATCCACATTTGATACAGGACCCTGCTCTCTTTCCTTAGTATAAAATCTTTCTGACAGGGGTTTTCCTTATTATATAACATTGGGGTTCCACTGTGCTTGTTTCTGTGCCCTACAGTGTCACTCTATAACTGCACAATATCTATGTCCCTAAATGTTCCAGACATTTTTAGAAAATTTAACATAGCTATCTGCAATAAAATGTTATGAAGAGTTGGAGTCTTACCTCAACCAGGCAAAAGCCTGATTAAAAAGATCTTGTGCTGGCTCTGAAGGTCAGTATTTATGGCACTATATTATTTATAAATAATGTGAGAATTATTATAGCAATAAAAGTTGGTGTTCCAAAGAATGGGCATATTAGGGATGGCTAAATTATGGTGACATTGAGACCATAGGTCACATCTGAAGCTTCCTTTCAGACCAGTGGAAAATTACCACCAAGCTGACTGCAAAGCTACAGGAAAGTCTTGAAAGACATAAAGAATAGTGGGGAAATTTCTATACATTTGAGTAGGAGGAAGAATGAGTAAGACTAGGTTGATCCAAGGAGCTGGGAGTCTTGAGTAATTTAGCATTCTTTCTCAGTCTCAACATTTCTGCCTAACATTTTTTCTCTGAATCTGAGTAAAAGTCATGCTCTGGTCAGAATACCAGAATCTCAAATAGAAATATACAGCTGAAGAAACTGAGAGGATGAGATGGATACTGTGTTTTCCATCCTCCCAAAAGAGAACAGGTTGGGTTAATCACAAATCATGAATAGGACCTTAGCCCACAAACCCCACTGCCCCTCTCATAAAAGATCAGGAAGCACCATAGTTCCTTGTTTATGCCATTACATGGCCAAGGTTCAGACAACTCACAGGTTTAAGGGAGAGTTATAGGAAAGTCTCTTTCTCCTTGAAGGAAAGTTTTAGAAGTACAGAATTCTTGGAATACTTTCAGTAATTATCCCTGTGGAGATAGAGTCCACTTGATTGCTGAAGAACACAATTTTATCAGGAGACCTGTGATTTTTCTTAAAGAAATACTCATTTGGAAAGATTATTCTATATGATGTCCCTACTTCACCCCTTCTCTGATTTAAATGCCTCAAACTGGAAGATCAGTTTTCATTCAAATGCTGAGTTAACAGGTGTTTATTACTCCAGGAATCAAGACAGTTTTAAAAGTTCAACTCTACTTCTGACTGATTCTGAAAGGTTTGAGATGGGAAAGAGCTCAGAAAATGATTTTCAAAACCAGTTGTCTAATCATACTGTTTCTGGCTATGGGCAAGAAATTGATTTAGTTAAGAAAAACCATTCTTGTGGCATTTGTAAAATAAGAATCACCAGGAGGGTCTTGCTGTGCTGGAAGATCTCTTTGTCCAAAAAACATCAGAGATGCAAGTAAACTGAACAACTGGGGGAAGAAAAATAACCCTCCAATCCTTTGATAGACTGCCATCTCTCCATGTTTTTGTTTTGTTTTCCCTATGTTTTGGCACTGTAAATGTTTATGTTTTTCCTTAGAGTTTGTTTCATATAGTGTAAAATTACTATAAATATTTTTTTTCTTTCTCTAAGGAAAATTCATTCTTCTATAGGTCTGTTAAAGTTTTAGGCAACCTTGAAACTACTAATTATGTAGGGGTTATACTGGGAAGGAGGTAGATCCCATTCAAGGGTGATTACCATGTAATCCAGAGAGCATAAATAATAATGTACTTAGTGCAGAAGAGTTGCAAAAAGTCACAGCCATTTCTTAGCTATGTGTGCCTGGGGGAAAAATAAGAACTCAAACATTTGTGATTTATGATTCCTTCATCTCTGTTAGGAGCTGTCATATATATTTCTAATCTTTTCCTTATGAAAATAAAAATAATCTTCAGTATTGCATGTTTCTTTTTCCCTTGACATTTGCATCCTTAGGTCAGTGTTGGGCTGCTTAACACTTGAGTTTGTAGGACAGCATTGTGGGGAAGCAGAAGCAAAGCCACTAGATTTGGTTGGCTGGAAGGCAAGTTGTACTCCGTAGTTCTATAATCTATATCCCTATTTTATTTTCAGTTTCTACCACAGAAATTTTTGCACTTTGGAAAAGAGAAAGATCTGGTTTCTCAGATTCAGGATTTAAGGTTTCATTGTTTGAAAATTCACTGTGTACCCTCCTGTGGTTTCAAATTCCTCCACTTTTAAATTAATAGTGGATAGAAAGGTACTAAAGAAAGGTGTTTAAAAATTGGTATTTAATTGAGACTTCTCCCATAATGAAGAATTCCAAAGAGAAAGTTGGCATATCTCTCAAATACAGACCAAATTTTATGGATTTGCCAGTCTTAAGAAATATAAACAGTCTATCCCAGCCCGCTTAAATAGGGAGGATATAATACATACTCTATTATTCTTCGTTGTGGTGACATTTAGTTGATCTTGAATGTATGGAGTGTTTCTTCAGTAGCTTCATATGTTTATTAACCACATGGACCATATCATTTAATTTTTTGTCTCCTCCCCAACGCTGTATACATGTTCTTATGTACACAAAATTGACACAAACCCCTGAAGCCAAATTAGAATTCATTGTAATAATTCTGGAAATGCATCATTAGTCAGAACAGACTAAAATATGCTGTATCAACAAATGACCTGAAAATATCAGCAGCTTATAACACCCTGGGATTCAAGCAAATAGAGCAGTCTCTAGATGGCAAAGAAAATGAGAGATATTGAACCATGTGCTTTTATCATGGCAGAGAAAATGAGAGATATTGAACCATGTGCTGGGTCTTAAAGCTGCTGCTTTGAGGGGACACGCATCACTTCTGCCCACATTTCATTGGTCAGAGTAAGTCTTATGGCCACTCACTGAAGGGAGAAAAAATGAAATACTGGGCAAACCATAATGTAATATCCACAGGAGACATAGACGTTAGAAACAAGACGTATTGGGGCAATATTTAGTCTGTATATATCCTTCCAGCCTTAGGCCAGGCACTTACCAGCCATTACTCACCACTTGCCTGTCTCTCCTAACCTTGGGTATGATTAAATTAATTGGTTAAAGAAATCTGGTATGTATTTCATGTGATTAATGCCTTGGAAAACAATTGCAGTAGATTGCATTGATTTGTTTCATTTTACATACTTGAAATTAAAGGCTTATGAAGTCTACATGCAAATTTATGCAAAGTGGGATGCAAATTCATATTGTGAACTATGAGTCCCAGCATTCCCCCCCTGCCTTAGAAGAAGAGCTGCACCATTGAATATGCATGTACTGCATATGGTGCTGCTCTTTTCAAATAGCGACTCAGAGCCAGCAGCCAAATAAATCCCAATGACATCGACTGAGCAACAAACAAAAGTTTAGTCATTTAGGAACAAAAATTGAGCTTCAAAGTCTCAATATTTTTAGGGTCAATATCTTCAAACAAGATTTGAGTTAACAAATGCACTGTTCCCTGGACTCAGTGAATGGGGCAGAGGCATACTGGTGAACAAAAGAGGTACTAGTGGAACACACCCTGGAATTTCATTCTCTTGATTACTTGCTTCTGGTGATCACTTGGCTGGCTGGATCAAATAAATCTTCATTGCCACAAGCCAATGCCCATGTATGCTGACAATATTTTTCCCTCATTTGTACCCATCAGTGGGGGATTCTGGTTCCAAGATTCAGACAGGGAGTGATTATTAAGATAATCTCAGAGAGAGGAGCAAATTTTGCACCTGAGTGCTTTCAAATCAGGCATAGGGGAAAAATTAACTACTTGTAGGAATGCCAGTTAGAAACAATATCTTGATTGGCCTGCAGGTGGTACTCAGATGATTCTTCTGAGCTCATTCTGTTCTTGCAAGACCCCAATTTTGCTTTGATACTAAGTACATGTAAAATATTTTTGGTAAATGTTTATAAACAAACTGATATGGGGTGCAGCCTCATGAGGGTTCTTCTAATTTGATGCTAATGAATTCAGCATTTAGTCATTTAGTTATTCATTCATTTATCAAATACTTTTTTTGGTTACCCTCCAAGTACCAGGCAGGGACCTCAGGTACAAGAAAGAATGATATGCATCCCCTGTCCTTGAGAACTACCAACCAACCTACTGAGCTACCTGAAGCTTTTCATAAGGTCAAGGACACTGTTTCTGGATGGCTTTTAAAAGTAAAGGCTTATGAATCACATTAAGAAATATACTAGGTGGGAGGAAGGAGCAATGAGATCTTTCCATGTGATGTTTATGGAACAACCCTCCATTACAGCAACTGTTTTCATAAAAATCTATTTAGGAAAACATTTCTCAGCCATGGCTTAGGTTTCAAACAACATTTAGTACAACAAAATTTTACTACAATAAATGTGTTTCAAATGTCCCCTGGAGTTTGTCATAATGGAGTTTGATCTATTAATTTTAAAAATATGCCAGTGATTTAGATATTTTACTTATAAAAAAATTTCCCAGAGAGAATGGAAAAGGGAAATATAGACTATGTTGGAGGCATAAAATGACCAAGGAGTTAAGAGACCTATGTTTCCTGTATTTACCTTTGGACTGTGGCCTTAAGGCAATCATTCAAAATTGATATGCCAGTGACAAATGTGTGAAAGTTCCCCACAAAAATCAATGCAGGAATACAAAGTTAAGTCACCATATAGGCTGACAGGCAGTCTGATGAAAGCAACAATCATCAAAAGATGGCTATTAATAAACAAAAGAATAATAATCATAATGGCATGAAGTCATTGTGTCTAAGTATGCAGTAAGAACTGAGATAAGAGTGTTTATTTGTTACATCAGCTCAATATGTCCATTTTATAGGTTAGGACACTAAGGAGCAAGCCTGGTATTCAGTTTGGATCCACATCCTCTTTTTTCCCCAGGCATTAAACCTCTTCTGGGGAGAGCTTCTCTCCCACAGCTGAGAGCCAGGGAGGCTGTCAGAGCAAGAAAGTACACATTAGCTTGACATCAGTGAAAGACAACTTACAGAAGCCTGCTCATTCTGACCTGTTCAATGAGCTCAACTAATCCAATCCAATGACCAAAGAAATTGCTTCTTCTTTTATTTCTTTGACTGAAAGAAATCATGGAAGCAGGAGAATGGAAGGGACCACTTTCTGGTTTCCCACATCTTAGCATATTTCAAGTGGATATCAAATATAGTAGGTTGTATAGTACAATTTCTAATTCCAGTACCTGTGACTGTGGCCTTACTTGGAGATAGAATTGTTGTTGATATAGTTAACTAAGATGAGTTCAAGATGGAGTAGGGTGACACCTAAATTCAACGACTGGTAACTTTATAAGAGAAGGAAGATGGAGATTTGGACACAGAGACACAGACACATAGGGAAGAAGGCTACATGAAGGTGGAAGAGGCGGGGATTATTAGTGATGCACAATATAAGCTACAAAACACCAAGGATTGCTGACAATAACCAGAAACTAGGAAAGAGGCAAGGAAGGATACTTCTCTAGAATCTTCAGAAGAAGCACAAAACTACTGACACCCTGATTTTGGACTTCTACCCTCAGAACTAGGAGAAAATATATTTCTGTTGTTTTAAGCTACCTGGTTTGTGGTATTTGTTATGGAAGCCCTTGGGAGGCTAATCTACTACATTTCTTGTCTCTCTCCTTTGTATTTTCTATTTTGTTATAACAACCATCACCTATTTCAGACCTTTGTCTCCATTACTTGAACTTTTATCATGGGGTTTTTCTGGTCTGGCTGCAAACTCTTCTTTTCTTTTGCAGTGCATCCTTTCCACCATTTCCAGAATCATTTTTCAGAAGTCCAGGTCCAATTATGCTATACCTCCACTGTTCTAAGTTTTCAGTGCTCCCCAACATTTGACACCCCCATCCTGGAACTCAAGACTCCCTATGAGAAGTCTCTAACTCACCTGCTCACCACTGTGGTCTCTCACATCTTTGTCATCCTGATCCTGTGAGTCCATGGTTAATTCAATTATTATTATTTCTTAAATCTGAATTCAGCTCAAATGAAGTTTCAGCATGCCCTGTCTATGAGCTTCATTTTTCCTCCTTGTTGCTTTCCCATCTACATATTCCAGTCCTGCTAAAGATGCCACCGGCCCCCTCTCTTTTTTTTCTGAGGCCCATGGTTGTCCTTCAGTCTTCACAAATGCTGTCTCCTCATAGTCTTTCCCAGTTGTACTAACTTGGTGGTCTCGTCCACCTATGACACTCCCATAATTTCCCCTCTTCAATAATAATTAACATTCATTGAATTCTTCCCATGCACCAGCCACTGTGCTAAGAATTTTTTAAAAGATTTATTTATTTATTATTTTTAGAGAGAGAGAAAGGGAGAGAGCATGGAGGGGAGGGGCAGAGGGAGAAGGAAAGAGAGAATCTCAAGCAGATTCCTACTGAGCATGGAGCCTGACACGGGGCTTGATCTCACAACTCTGAGATCATGACCTGAGCTGAAATCAAGAGTTGGACGCCTAACCAACTGAGCCACCCAGGCACCCCTGTGCTAAGGATTTAACTTATAGATTATCACACTTCATCCTCACAACAATTCTACTTGTTAATTTTACAGAAAAACAAAACAAAACAAAACACCAAAAATGAAGCCTAGAATTCGTGTCTTGATGGAGAGCACAGCTAACAAATGGTGGAATTGGCTTAAGTTCTGGGTTGCTGAAATCCCAGTACTATGTTTCTCACCATTACACAATGCCACCTCTGTGATAGCTTCATTTTCTTGAGTTATCATGATGTCTTGGCTCTTTTTCTTGCCTCATATTCTCTACTAGATTTGCAGCTCCTTGTGAATGGGGTCTGCATCTAATTCATGGTGGTTTCTCTGCAGGGCTTGATGTAGTTGGGAAAACTCTGGATTAGGAGGTAAGACAAGCCAGTTTTAGGCTCAACTCTGCCATGAAGCAATGGTGTGGCTTTGACCAATCATATCACCTCTGTGGGCCACTCTGACTGTAAGATTCAATAATTACCATGGCTCAGAGCTTGTGCTGTATTAGTAGAGCAACATACATTGATTTAACTTAATTAGGAACAGCTCCAGTCATGACTGAGATCTTTAGACAAACTGGAAGGCAAGAGCCCTTGGGTGAAATGCTCATTTGACTAACTGTTCTTTTGTCCAGAAACATTGCTTAAAGCTTAAAGTGAACACTCTCATGAAAGACCCCCTTAGAAGAGAGATGGATTATTTGCTAAAGGCAAGTCACTTAGTTTTTTCTATTGTCACTTTAAATCAGAGGGATTTTCTATTTGTAACAAGTCTTAATTTATTAAACAACTCCCAACACATGGTATAAGGCATAAGATTTAGCAGTAGATTTTAAGACCATTTTTAAGGCATCTAGGGTAGTATCAAGATGTTTAAAGATCATATTTAAATTGAGACATTAAAAACAAAAGATTTCTCAGCTTTTCAACCATCAAAACATTTGGCGTCGCTTTCTTTCCTAGGCCCCAAATAGCCATGCAATCATCACTCTGTGTTTTACATGCAATTCTACAGCTAAGTACATCATTATTTAGACTCCACAGATTATATGGTAATCATGGATTTACTGTAAACCCAATTTAATTTCTATGGAATTACTGATTTTAAGGTTGCAAAACAATATTGTTTACAAGGCAGTATAATAGCACTCAAAATGAATGCTGATTAGAACCAATAAACAAAGGAATGCATAGCTTTCAGATTAAGCCTAAATAGTTAGAGTGATCAATATGGTAATCAAGGCTTTTTAAGAGCATACCTGTTGAGCACCTACTCTGCGGTCTCCCTACAATTTAAGGATATGGACAAGAAGCAGAGATCATTTTATTATAAAATTCAAGAATAATTCTTATAATGGGTCACCTCATTTATCTGTTTGCTTGTTTTAACTAATAACACTAATCTTGTGTTTGAAATTTCAATTTTTAATAACCAAGGTATTGAATTCTTGGTTAGGTTAGTCTTTGAAGCATCTCCTTGAAACCTAAATGTTGCACATTCAATCCATTCCACCTTAAACTTGCTGTCATTATAATTTCCCAGAAACCAATGAAATGTGTCTGAATTTAGAGGCACAGGTGGGAACATGAATGGATAAATTAATACTCCTCAACTCAACAAACTTTGAGGTGTATTGGACAAGATGATGGGTATGGTTTAAAGTTAGTGGTGTTTATTGGTCATAATCTCTGGTGAATAAACTTTAATTGTTGCACAAAGATGAAAACTAGCCTAAGCATGAGTCAAGTTGCATAGGCCTTATTTGACAACGGGGTAGAAAATGTGTGGGAGGAGGATCCATGCAAAACTATAGGTAAATAAAACTTCAGCAGACTTTTGAGAAATCAAGATTACAATCTAAAGAAAAAAGGTAATAGTCTCAAAAAAAGGTGGTGGAGGGGCAAGTGTAGGGACATATTCTATAATTTTTCTAATAATCCTTATGATAGGAATTATATTTGAAAATATAAAGCTACTAGGAAATGCTGAGACTTTTTAAATTTAATAAGGATTGTGTATGGTAGAAAGAAGTTGCAAAGTGGTCAGGAGTAGAAAGAAGAGGATTAGTTACATCTCTTTTGGAAATAAATGCTCCCTTAAGCCTTTTCACCCATCAGGCTAAAATATCCCTAGAAACCAATGCCAACAACCCAACTGCATTTGAGATAGTGAATCAGTTCTAAACTAAAAGTTCCTTGAGTATAGGCATTCTATTGTACTTTATTTTTTTCATGTATTTACTCAACTAATATTTAATGATCTCCTACTACATGGCAACTGCTTTGTTAGACACTGGGGATTTAAAAATCACCTGGAAGTTTTCAAGTTCAATATGTTAATAAAAAAATCTTGTGGTGAAAATGGAATGAAAATATAAGTTCAAATGGAAAATTCACATTGTATTTTACATCCTGAGTTTTAAAATTGAATATTTCATCTTTCCTTTATTTCTTTATCATTATTTCTTTAGATAGTTCTTGCCTCTATTGGATTCTTGATTGATTGAATTATTAGTATTTGTTGTGGGCTATTATCTGCCTATTGGCAAGTTGGCATATATTTTTCTTTTATCTTGTATTTATTATTATTTATTTTGTTAGTAAACACCAAAATAAAAGCATCTTTATCTGTTTATTTTGTTCACAGATGTATTTCAGGAATTTTGGCATGTAATAAGTACTCAATAAATATTTGTTAAGGATTAAAAAAAAAGAAAGATGCGATTTCCCCAATCTTCAGCCTCTTGGAAAGACAAATATCCAACAAGATATGTGAAAAAATATAAATGTTGCTTTAGTCATAATTCTTTTAGTTATAAGAGACAAAACAAATCAAAACAGATCAAAAACCCCAAAACCTTGGCTAAATTAGAAAGTGATCAGTTCGCAGATCAAAATGGCCTAATGCATTCATCATGGCTAAAAGCAGAGGATTCAGAGCATATGTTCTGACTTGATCTCATTCTTTCCATTATTCTTCTGTAATGGTTTCAAACTCAGACAGACTTTCTCCTTGTGTTGACAGAATGGCTACTAAGAGCTCCAATCATGGCTTTTATCTTCTTAATTCTCTCATAATAAAGGGAATTTCTCTTCTCCGGCAGTTCGACAGAAATCTTGGGCCTAATTTGTGTTGTTCAAAATTGGTTCACCTGCCCATTCCTGAACCAATCATTGTGACTAACAGGATGCATATGTTCATAGGCTCAGGCCAAGGGCCCACCCTGAGCTAGGGCATGATCAATTCTAATCAAATCACATGAAATGAGACAAGAAGGGATGGTTTCATAAGGAAAATTTGGACGAAGTCCCAGGCAGGCAAAAACGATGGACATCTACCACAAATCTTATGATAGAAAATAACCAGGGTATTCACCGTGCTTTCACCTTTTTCTCCATACACATAGGAAGGATCTTTTCAAAGATGGTTATAATAAAATCATTTTAAAAGATATTTTTGAGCATCTTTTACACTGTGTGGTAGTAAATTTATGTGTCAAATTGGCTGGGCTAAATGATGCCCAGATAGCTGGTAAACATTATTTTGGGGTGTGTATGTGAGGGTGTTTCCGGAAGAGATTAGCATTTGAATCAGAAGATCAAGTAAAGAAGATCACCTTCCTTTGGAGGAGATCATTGAGAGGACTTGATAGCCCGTTGACCTAAGAGCTGGACCCAGGCAATTGGAGGCCCTCACCCCTCCCCAGTCCTTGAAATATGCATTCTGCTCGCCTTCTCTGCACCAGAATTTGCCCTAAGAACACAGCCTTGAGAGAGTACAGTGTTGTTGAAGCCATCTGAACAGAGTATGCAAGTAAACCCAGTTAAGGCCTCTATATAAACTTATAAGATTCTGGCAGGGGCAGGTGCAGAGATCTATTCATCTTGAAGTCATCCAGGTAAATTCCCTGGCTTGTTAAAACTGCCTCCTATCAATCTGAAGTGATCCGCCTCTTTTTTTGTCTCTTTGCCCTCCATGCAGGAGGGTCAATTTGTGAATTAACACCCTCACCAATGTGGGTGGGCATCACCCAATCAGTTGAGGACCTGAATAGAACAAAAGCAAGAAGGAAGGGCACATTTGTTCTCTGATTGGGCTGGGATATCTATCTATTCCTTCCTAATGGTGAAGTTTTAGAATATAAGTGAGGTCCGGAGCCGATGACCAAGAAAGAATTCTTAAGACTTCTCTGGTGCAAAAAGGTGATTTTATTAAAGCATGGGGACAGGACCCATGGGCAGAAAGAGATGCTGCACCAGAGTTGTGAGGGGTGGCTGATTATATACTCAGGAGTTGGGGAGGTGAGGACAAAGGGGGTGTTCAGAAGGACTGTCATATGCTAAAGACTCTCAGGATACTAGAGGCTTGGCTATTGTCAAGCCAAGGCTGTTTTCCCCTCTAATGAGGTGCTAACATGAAGACAGTTGGGAGTTTCCTGGAGGGATGTTACATTCCTCCTATCACACGTACTTGTCAATGGGCTTTAGGTTTAGAAGAAATTCAATTTTATTTATATTTCCTTCCAGAAGCTATTGCTAAGGCTTTTGTAAGTAAACTGAGGGAGACTCCTGTCCTGCAAGACTGTGATCTCTATCAGTTAACCATTTGTTTTTCCCTTAGGGCAGCCAGGGGTGCCTGAGGAATGTCACACATACCACATGGGGTGGGGTATAGGGTGCCAACTTCTGCGTTGTCCTCAGCTAGCCTTCTGCTCCCTCATCACTTGGGACTTTGGTGCTCCTCATTCTTGGGTCTTCAGATTTGGACCAAGGCTTACACACCATTGATCTCTGGTTCTCAGGCCTTTGGATTTGAATTGGAACTATACCATTGACTTTCCTGGGCCTTCAGCTTGAAAACAGTAGACTGTGGGACTTCTCAGCCTCTACAGTCGTGTAAGCCAGTTCTTCATACCTATTCTCTTTCTAGATATCAATATATACCCTACTAGATCTGTTTCTCTGGAAAACCCTAACTAATATACAAAGTATTACCTTTTTTTTTTTTTTAATTTTATTATGTTATGTTAGTCACCATACAATACATCATTAGTTTTTGATGTAGTGATCTACGATCCATTGTTTTCGTATAACACCCAGTGCTCCATGCAGTACATGCCCTCCTTAATACCCATCACCTAGCTAACCCATCCCCCCGCACCCCTCCCCTCTAAAACCCTGTTTGTTTCTCAGGTCCATAGTCTCTCATGTTTCATCTCTCCCTCCAATTCCCCCTGCCCATTCTTCCCTTCCTTCTCTTAACGTCCTCCATGTTATTCCTTATGTTCCACAAATAAGTGAAACCATATGATAATTGACTTTCTCTGCTTGACTTATTTCACTTAGCATAATCTCCTCCAGTCCCATCCATGTTGATGTAAAAGTTGGGTATTCATCTTTTCTGATGGCTGAGTAATATTCCATTGTATATATGGACCACATCTTCTTTATCCATTCATCTGTTGAAGGGCATCTCGGCTCTTTCCACAGTTTGGCTTTTGCAGACATTGCTGCTATGAACATTGGGGTGCATATGGCCCTTCTTTTCACTACATCTGTGTCTTTGGTGTAAATACCCAGTAGTGCATTTGCTGGGTCATAAGGTACCTCTATTTTTAAATTTTTGAGGAACCTCCACACTGTTTTCCAAAGTGGCTGTACCAACTTGCATTCCCACCAACAGTGTAAGAGGGTTCCCCTTTCTCCACAACCTCTCCAACATTTGTTGTTTCTTTCCCTGTCCATTTTTGCCATTCTAACAGGTGTAAGGTGGTATCTCAGGGTGGTTTTGATTTGGATTTCCCTGATGGCTAATGATGATGAACATTTTTTCGTGTGTCTGTTAGCCATTTGTGTGTCTTCTTCAGAGAAGTGTCTGTTCATTTCTTCTGCCCACTTTTTGACTTGATTATTTGTTTTTTGGGTATTGAGTTTGAGAAGTTCTTTATAGATTTTGGATAACAGCCCTTTATCTGTAGTGTCATTTGCAAATATCTTCTCCCATTCTGTGGGTTGCTTCTTTGTTTTGTTGACTCTTTCCTTTGCTGTGCAGAAGCTTTTATCTTGATGAAGTCCCAAAAGTTCATTTTTGCTTTTGTTTCACTAGCTTTTGGAGATGTATCTTGAAAGCAGTTGCTGTGGCCAATGTCAAAGAGGTTACTGTCTATGTTCTCCTCTAGGATTTTGAAGGATTTCTGTCTCACATTGAGGTCTTTCATCCACTTTGAGTTTATCATTGTGTATGGTGTTAGAGAATGGTCAAGTTTCATTCTTCTGCATGTGGCTGTCCAATTTTCCCAGCACCATTTATTGAAGAGACTGTCTTTTTTCCATTGCATGTTTTTTCCTGCTTTGTCAAAGATTATTTGACCATAGAGTTGAGGGTCCATATCTGGGTTCTCTATTCCGTTCCATTGGTCTGTATGTCTGTTTTTGTGCCAGTACCATGCTGTCTTGGTGATCATTGCTTTGTAATATAGCTTGAAATCGGGCAACGTGATGCCCCAGCTTTGTTTTTCTTTTTCAACATTTCCTTGGCGATTCAGGGTCTTTTCTGATTCCATACAAATTTTAGGATTGTTTATTCCAGCACTTTGAATAATGTCATTGGAATTTTGATCGGGATGGCATTGAAGGTATAGATTGCTCTGGGTAGCATAGACATTTTAACAATGTTTATTCTTCCGATCCACGAGCATGGAATATTTTTCCATCCTTTTGTGTCTTCTTCAATTTCTTTCATGAGTGTTTTGTAGTTCCTAGAGTATAGATCCCTTACCTCTTTGGTTAGGTTTATTCCGAGGTATCTTATGGTTTTGGTGCTATTGTAAATGGAATTGTTTCTTTAATTTCTCTTTCTACAGTTGCGTTGTTAGTGTATAAGAAAGCAACTGATTTCTGTGCATTGATTTTGTATCCTGCCACATTACTGAATTGCTGGATGAGTTCTAGTAATTTGGGGGTGGAGTCTTTTGGGTTTTCCACATAAAGTATCATGTTGTCTGCGAAAAGAGAGAGTTTGACTTCTTCTTTGCCAATTTGAATACCTTTTATTTCTTTTTGTTGTCTGATTGCTGTTGCTAGGACTTCTAGTACTATGTTGAACAACAGTGGTGAGAGTGGGCCCCCTTGATGTGTTCCTGATCTTAAGGGAAAGGCTCTCAGCTTGTCCCCATTGAGGATGATATTCACTGTGGGTTTTTCATAGATGGATTTTATGAACTTGAGGAATGTTCCCTCTATCCCTATACTCTGGAGAGTTTTAATCAGGAAAGGATGTTGTATTTTGTCAAATGCTTTTTCTGCATCAATTGAGAGGACCATATAGTTCTTCTCCCTCCTCTTATTAATGTGTTCTATCACATTGATTTGCGAATGTTGAACCACCCTTACATCCCGGGGATAAATCCTACTTGGTCGTGGTGAATGATCCTTTTTAATGTATTGTTGGATCCTATTAGCTAGGATTTTGTTGAGGATTTTGGAATCCATATTCATCAGGAATATTGGTCTGAAATTCTCCTTTTTGATGGGGTCTTTACCTGGCTTGGGGATTAAGGTAATGCTGGCCTCATAGAATGAGTTTGGGAGTTTTCCTTCTGTTTCTATTTTTTGAAACAGCTTCAGTAGAATAGGTATTATTTCTTCTTTGAATGTTTGGTAGAATTCCTCAGGGAATCCATCAGGACCTGGACTCTTGTTTTTTGGGAGGTTTTTGATCACTGCTTCAATCTCGTTACTGGTTATTGGCCTACTCAGGTTGTCAATTTCTTCCTGTTTCAGTCTTGGCAGCTTATAGGTTTCCAGGAAGACCTCCATTTCATCCAGACTGCTCAGTTTATTGGCATATAGTTGTTGATAATAATTTCTAATAATTGTTTCTATTTCCTTGGTGTTGGTCGTGATCTCTCCCCTTTCATTCATAATTTTATTAATTTGGGTCCTTTCTCTCTTCTTTTGGATAAATCTGGCCAGTGGTTTATCAATCTTATTAATTCTTGCAAAGAACCAACTTCTAGTTTCATTGATCTGATCTACTGTGTTTCTGGTTTCTAATTCATTGATTTCTGCTCTAATTTTAATTATTTATCTTCTAGTGCGTGGCTTAGGCGTCGTTTGTTGCTTTTTCTCTAGTTCTTTAAGGTGTAGAGTTAGTTGGTGAATTCGGGATTTTTCTATTTTTTTGAGTGAGGCTTGGATGGCTATGTATTTCCCCCTTAGGACCACCTTTGCAGTATCCCATAGGTTTTGGACCAATGTGTTTTTGTTCTCATTGATTTCCATGAATTGTTTAAGTTCTTCTTTGATTTCTTGGTTGATCCATATATTCTTGAGCAGAGTGGTCTTTAGCTTCCAAGTGTTTGAATTTCTGGCAAATTTTTTTCTTGTGATTGAGTTCCAATTTTAGAGCATTGTGGTCTGAGAATATGCAGGGAATAATCTCAATCTTTTGGTATCAGTTGAGACCTGATTTGTGACCCAGTATATGGTCTATTCTGGAGAAAGTTCCATATGTGCTCGAGAAGAATGAGTATTCTGTTGTTTTAGGGTGGAATGTTCTGTATATATCTATGAGGTCCATCTGGTCCAATGTATCATTCAAAGCTCTTGTTTCCTTGTTGATTTTCTGCTTAGATGATCTGTCCATTGCTGAGAGTGGAGTATTGAGGTCTCCTACAATTAACATATTGTTATCAATATGACTCTTTATTTTGGTTAACAGTTGGCTTATGTAGATGGCTGCTTCCATGTTGGGGGTGTAGATATTTACAATTGTTAGATCTTCTTGTTGGATAGACCCTTTAAGAATGATATAGTGTCCTTCTTTGTCTCTAATTACAGACTTTAGTTTAAAATCTAATTTGTCTGATATAAGAATTGTTACCCCAGCTTTCTTTTGAAGTCCGCTGGCATGGAGGATAGATCTCCATCCCTTCACTTTCAGTCTCGATGTATCTTTAGGTTCAAAATGAGTCTCTTGTAGACAGCATACGGATGGGTCCTGTCTTTTTATCCAATCCGCAACCCTGTGCCGTTTTATGGGAGCGTTTAGGCCATTCACGTTCAGAGTGATTATTGAAAGATATGAATTAATTGTCATCATGTTGCTTGTGAAGACGTTGTTTTTATAGATTGTCCCTGTAAATTTCTGTTGTAGATCACTCTTGGGGTCTTTCTCCTTTTATAGAACCCCCCTTAGTATTTCTTGCAGGGCCAGCTTAGAGGTCACATATTCTTTCAGCTTCTGCCAGTCGTGGAAGCTCTGCATCTCTCCATCCATTCTAAACGACAGCCTTGCCAGATCAAGTATTCTTGGCTGCATGTTCTTCTCATTTAGTACACTGAATATGTCTTGCCAGGCCTTTCTGGCTTGCCAGGTCTCTGTGGATAGGTCTGACATTATTCTGATGTTCCTCCCTCTGTACGTAAGGAATCTCTTCCCCCTAACTGCCCTTAAGATGGTTTCCTTGGTTCTACGATTTGCGAGTTTTACTATTACATGACGGGGTGTTGGCCTGTTTTCTTTGATCTTAGGAGGGGTCCTCTCTGCCTCTAGGACTCGAATGTTTGTTTCATTCCCCAGATTAGGGAAGTTTTCAGCCTACAATTTGCTCAAATACATCTTCTAGCCCTCTCTCTCTCTCCACTCCCTCCGGGATTCCAATGATTCTGACATTGGAATGCCTCATGGTGTCACTTATTTCTCTGATTCTATTTTCATGGATTCTGAGTTGTTTTTCCCTAGTCTCCTCTTTTCCCTTTTTATCTATTATACTGTCTTCCAGATCACTTATTCTCTCTTCTATCTCAGTTACCTTAGCTGTTAGATTATCTAGATTGGATTGGATCTCATTGATAGCATTTTTAAGTTCTTCCAATTCACCTTTTATTTCTGCCCTTAGAGACTCTATGTTGCCATTAATTGATTTCTCCATTCTAGCCATTGTCTTCACAATTGCTAGCCTGAATTCCATCTCCGACATCTTGGTTATATCTGCATCCATTTGTAAATCTGCAGCATAAGTCATAATTTCTGAGTCTTTTCTGTTTTGGGGGCTCCTCCTCCTAGTCATTCCGTTGATGGGTGTTTGAGGGAATGTATAGAGTCCAAATTATTGACCAGAACCCAAGCAGATGCACCTGTTTTCTTGGGACCTTAGGGTTGCTGGCCTCTTGTTTTCCCAGCCTGTCTTCTGCAGGAGGGGCCTGCTGCGCTGTTATTCAGGCAGCCCTGTTTGGGCGGAGTTGCCCTGCGCCCCTGTGGTGGGGGATGGGCTCAGTGGGAATCAGTCTTTGGGGCTTTTGTTCTCTGGTGCCTTTCCCTGGCGGTTTTCCGCATCTCTTCCGTGAGTCAGAGCAGAAGAGACCGTTTCCAACCCTCTGCCTCAGAGCAGAGAGACCTCAGTCTGTTCTTCAGTGAGCTCTTCAGGCCACACCATCTCCGTTTCTGTCCGTGCTGCTATAAACTGCAGTGTCCTGGGTTGTGCGCCCCTCAGCAGCGCTCCCAGTCCTGCTTCCAGGTCGGGGCAGGTCTCTGCCCTTTGTGCTTCTAAAACCACCAGCCGCTCCCAGTTCACGCACATGTGCGCGACTCTGCCACTTGGGGTCCTGTCCCTGCAGTTCGCATGTGCACGACTCCATCGCTTGGGGTTTCCATGCCGGAGGTTGCAGTTCACCGGCGGGACCCCGGCAAACTGGGTTTCCTCCTCGGAGGCTGCAGTTCACGTGCACGCGACTGCCGCTCCAGGTTTCTGTCGGGGTGGCTGTGGTTCGCGTGCACATGACCCCGCCGGTCTGGTCCTCCACCCCAGGGGTTGCCCTAAAGTCCTTTCCCGATGCTACCAGTCTGTGAGTCTGTGCCCGTCCGCAGTGTGCGAGGCTGTCACTAACTGGCGGTGTAGGATCCCCATGTCCGGGCACCCTCCCACTGCCATTTATCCTCTAATATCTGTCCGCAGAATCACGGCTCTCTGCTTCATACCTCAAAACCAACTGCCTGCGATATTCTGTTTGTAGAGATCCAGATCTTCTTACACCTCAGGCTGGTTTTGTGGGTGCTCAGAGTGGTCTGGTAGATATCCAGCTCAATTCTGGGGACCAGTTGAAATAGGGCCCCCTACTCCTCTGACATCTTTCCCCCCTCCTCTACAAAGTATTACCTTTGAGATACCCAAGAAATAAGAGCCAAGGATCTAGGTGTCTATTTTAAACACTAAATATGGTCAACTAAAACAATCTAAGAAGTTCCAATTTATGTAAAATGATACATTAGAATTTAAATGCTTGGGGTCCCAAGTAGCTCAGTCAGTTGAATGTCTGACTCTTCATTTCGGCTCAGGTCATTTTCTCAGGGTTGTGGGATTGAGCCATGTGGCAGGCTCCATGCTCATCAGGGAGTCTGCTTGAGATTCTCTTTCTCCTTCTGTCCCTCCCCTCTGCACACTCTCTCTAATAAATAAATAAATCTTAAAGAAAAAAAAAAAAAGAATGTAAGTGCTTAATTCCTAAGTAAGGGGTGAAGACACTGTGCTCTACTATAATGACTGAAAAGGTCAACTTTTATTTGTCCAGTATTTTGTGTTTTAAAAGCATTTTTGTCTGTATTATCTCAGTTGATTTTAAAATCATCCCTATCAGGTTGTTGGGGAGTATATTTTCATGACCCACATTTTCCACAGGAGACAACGGAGTCAGGAAGGGGCACAGAAATCCAAAATAGAAGTGAATAGATGAGAAAGGTGTGGCAATACTGACTGTTACTTGTCCTCTGGTCTCAGGAGGGTCTACTCTCAGATGCTCCCTGCACTAGAAGTTCCTGGGTAATCATAAAGCACAAGCCAAAGTGGCTCTAAAAGGGCTCTTCTTTTTTTTCTTTTGGAAGCTCACATTTTAGCTATTTGCAGTTGCTTTCTATTTCATAATATATCTGTACTTCTTTTAGTACTAAAAACTTTTTGCCTCTGTCTTTGAGTAACTCTGACCCTGGCTTATTCTATGACTGTCAGTATCCCCATACACTTCTGACCATGAGCCCATCTCGCAAATTCAAAAAGCACAGCACAAGATTGCAGGGGCATGGAGACCTGAGATGTGACTTCTGGAATTGACATTTTCCGTCTTGAGGACTATGTCTGGGGGAGAGATAGTATTGGGTCACAAAGTATCACCCTTTCTTTGTGTAAAAGAGTTACAAGAGAATAACTCAAATTTCCCCCACCCCAAAAAGTCCTTGAAAAAGAAGCATACCTCCAGTGAGAAAAAAAAAAAAAATATATATATATATATTTGGCAACTTTCTGCTATTATACACAGAAAATCCATGTGCTTCTTTGTATAATCACATGTTTAGTCTCTTTCACAAAGACTTGAATCACAGAGTATGGTTCTACAGGTTTTAAGTTTGCTAAAAACAAACACAATTTCACAGCTTTCGAGAATATTTTATTGTTTAGCATCTTCCAGGACTTTGTATTCACTAAGTACCTTACAGTTTATTCCTTAATCATCACAGAATCCTTGAAACAGTTTTGCCTGATATGTTGCTGTTGTATTTTGTTTTATGGATAGGGAACCTAAAGGAAAGTGATGTTCAAAGTTACACACAAGAACCAAAGTTAGAACCCATAAGTCTTTTATTTTTTATTTAAATTTTAGTTAGTTAACATACAGTGCAATATTGGTCTCTGGAGTAGAATTCAGTGATTCATTACTTACATACAACACCTGGTACTCATCCTAACAAGTACCCTCCTTAACTCCCATCACCCATCTAGCTCATCTCCTATCCACCTCCCTCCATCAACCATCAGTTTGTTCTGTATCATTAAGAGTCTCTTATGCTTTTTTTAAATTTAATTTTATTATGTAATATTAGTCACCATACATTACATCATTAGTTTTTGATGTAGTGTTCCATGATTCATTGTTTGCATATAACACCCAGTGCTCCATGCAATACATGCCCTCCGTAATACCCATCACTGGGCTAAACCATCCCCCCATCCCCTCCCCTCTAGAACCCTCAGTTTGTTTCTCAGAGTCCATAGCCTCCACAGTTCATCTCCCCCCTCAGATTCCACCGCCTTCATTTTTCCCTTCCTACTATCTTTTTTTTTTTTTTTTTAACATATAATGTATTATTTTTTTTCAGAGGTACAGGTCTGTGATTCATCAGTCTTACACAATTCACAGTGCTCACCATAGCACATACCCTCCCCAATGTCTATCACCCAGCCACCCCATCTCTCCCACTGCCCACCACTCCAGCAACCCTCAGTTTATTTCCTGAGATTAAGAATTCCTCATATCAGTGAGATCATATGATACTTGTCTTTCTCTAATTGACTTATTTCATTTAGCATGATATCGTCTAGTTCTATCCACGTCCTTCCAAATGGCAAGATTTCATTTTTTTGATGCCTGCATAATATTCCATTATATATATATATATATATATATATATATATATATATATATATATATATATATATACCACATCTTCTTTATCCACTCATCTGTTGATGGACATCTTGGCTCTTTCCATAGTTTGGCTATTGTGGCCATTGCTGCTATAAACATTGGGGTGCACATACCCCTTTGGATCACTACATTTGTATCTTTGCGGTAAATACCCAGTAGTGCAATTGCTGGGTCATAGGGTAGCTCTATTTTCAACTTTTTGAGGAACCTCCATACTGTTTTCCAGAGTGGCTGTACCAGCTTGCATTCCCACCAACAGTGTAGGAGGGTTCCCCTTTCTCTGAATCCCCGCCAACATCTGTCCTTTCCTGACTTGTTAATTTTAGCCATTCTGACTGGTGTGAGGTGGTATCTCATTGAAGTTTTGATTTGGACTAGGGTTTTGGTTTGGACTAGGATTAGAACTGAGGGTTCTAGAGGGGGAGGGCTTGGGGAGATGGGTTAGCCTGGTGATGGGTATTGAGGAGGGCATGTTCTGCATGGAGTACTGGGTGTTATGCACAAACAATGAATCATGGAACACTACATCAAAAACTAATGATGTAATGTATGGGGATTAACATAACAATAAAAAAATAAAAGTAAAAAAAAAACAAAACTAATGATGTAATGTATGGTGATTAACATAATAAAAAATAACATAAAAAATAAAATTTAAAAAAAAAGAAAAAAAAGTTGCTATGACTGAGGTCAAAGAGGTTTCTGCCTGTGTTCTCCTCTAGAATTTTGATGGATTCCTGTCTCACATTTAGGTCTTTCAACCATTTTGAATTTATTTTTGGATATGGTCTAAGAAAGTGGTTCAGTTCATTCTTCTGCATGTTGCTATCCAGTTTTCCCAATACCACTTGTTGAAGAGACTGTCTTTTTCCTATTGGATAGTCTTTCTTGCTTTGTTGAAGAGTAGTTGACCATATGGTTCTGGGTCCATTTCTGGGTTGTCTATTCTGTTCCATTGATCTATGTGTCTGTTTTTGTGCCAGTACCATATTGTCTTGATTACTACAGCTTTGTATTATGGCAAGAAATCCAGAATCATGATGCTTCCAGTTTCATTTTTCCTTTTCAGAGTTGCTTTGACTATTTGGGGTCTTTTGTGGTTCCATACAATTTTTAGGTTTGTTCTAGTTCTGTGAAAAATGCTAGTGGTATTTATATAGGGATTGCACTAAATGTGTAGATTGCTTGGAGTAGCATAGATGTTTTAACAATGTTTGTTCTTCCAGTACATGAGCATGGAATACTTTTCCATTTCTTTGTGTCCTCTTCAATTTCTTTCATAGATATTCTATAGTTTTAAGAGTACAAATCTTTTACCTGTTTATTAAATTTATTCCTAGGTATCTTACAGTTTTTGGTGCAATTGCAAATGGGATCAATTCCTTGATTTCTTTTTCTGCTGCTTTGTTATTGCTGTATAAAATGCAACAGATTTCTGTACATTGATTTATATCCTGCAACTTTCCTGAACTCATGCATTAGTTCTAGGAATTTTTCAGTGGAGTCTTTCAGGTTTTCTATATAGAATATCATGTCATCTGTAAATAGTGAAAGTTTGACATCTTCTTTGCTGATTTGGATACCACTTATTTCTTTTTGTTGTCTGAACATTGAGGCTAAGACTTCCAATACTATGTTAAATGGTAAGTGAAACTGGACATCCTTGTCTTGTTCCTGACCATAGGGGAAAGATTCTCTGCTTTTCCCTATTTAGGAGGCTATTAACTGTGGGTCTTTCATATATGACCTTTATGATGTTGAGGTATGTTCCATCTAACCCTACTTTGTGGAGGGTTTTTATCAAGAAAGGATGCTGTGTTTTGTCAAATGTTTTTTTCTGCATATATTGACAGAATCATATGGTTTTTATCTTGTATTAATATGGTTTATCATGTTATTTTGAAATAGTGAACTACCCCTGCAGCCCAGGAATAAATCCCACTTGATTGTGGTCAGTAATTCTTTTAATGTACTATTGAATTCAATTTGCTAGTATTTTATTGGGAATTTTTGCATCCATGTTCACTAGGGATATTGGCCTGTAATTCTCCTTTTTCATGGAGCCTTCATCTGGTTTCAGGAATCAAGGTAATGCTAGCTTCATAGAATGAGTTTGGAAGTTTTCCTTCCATTACTGTTTTTTTTTAATAGTTTGAGAATAGGTATTAACTCTTCTTGAAATGTCTTGTCGAATTTCCCTGGGAAGCTTTCTGGCCCAGGAATTTTGTTTGTTGGGAGATTTTTGATTACTGATTCAATTTCTTTGCTGGTTATGGGTCTGTTCAAATTTTCTATTTCGTCCTATTTCAGTTTTGGTAGTTTGTAAGTTTCCAGGAATTTGTCCATTACTTCCAGGTTGCCCAGCCTGTTGGCATATAATTTTTCATAGTATTCTCTTATAATTGTTTGCACTTCTGTGGTGTTGATTGTGATCTCTCCTCTTTCATTCATGATTTTATTTATTGGGGTCCTTTCTCTTTTCTTTGATAAGTCTGGCCAGGGGTTTATCAATTGTATTAATTCTTTTAAAGAACCAAGTTTTAGTTTTGTTAATCTGTTCTACTGTTTGTTTGTTTGTTTGTTTTCTATATTGTTTATTTCTGCTCTAATCTTTATCACTTCCCCTTTTTCTACTGGCTTTAAGATTTATTTGCTGTTCTTTTTCTAGCTCTAGTGTAAGGTTAGATTGTGTATTTGAGACTTTCCTTGCTTTTTGAGGTAGGCCTGTATCGCAATATACTTCCCTCTTAGGACTGTCATGGCTGCATCCCAAAGGGTTTGGACTGTCTTGTTTTCATTTTCATTTGTTGCCAAGTATTTTTTCTATTTCTTCTTTTATTTCCTGGTTAACTTGCTTATTCTTTAGTGGATGCTCTTTAAATTCCACGTATTTGTGGTCTTTCCAAATTTTTTCTTGTGGTTAATGTCTAGTTTCATAGAGTTGGTCTGAAAATATTCATCATATGATCTCGATCTTTTTGTACTTGTTGAGAGCTGATTTGTGACCCAGTATGTAATCTATTCTGGAGAATGTTCCATATGCTGTTGAAAAGAATGTGTATTCTGCTGCTTTAGGATGAAATGTTCGGAATATATGTTAAGTCCTTCTGGTTTAGTGTGTCATTCAAAGTCCTTGTTTCCTTGTTGATCTTCTGCTTAGATGATTTGTCTATTGCTGTAATTGGGGGGTATTAAAGTCCCCTACTATTATGGTATTATTATCAATGAATTTCTTTATATTTATTATTAATTTATATATTTGGGTGCTCCCAAGTTAGGGGCACAAAAATTTACAATTGTTAGATCTTCTTGAGGGGTAGACCCCTTAATTATGATACAATTCCCTTCTTCATCTCTTGTTACAGTCTTTGCTTTAAAATCTAGTTTGGGGCGCCTGGGTGGCTCAGATGGTTGAGCGTCTGCCTTCGGCTCAGGTCATGATCCCAGGGTCCTGGGATCGAGTCCCGCATCGGGCTCTCTGCTCCTTGGGAGCCTGCTTCTCCCTCTGCCTCTCTCTCTCTCTGTCTCTCATGAATAAATAAATAAAAATCTTAAAAAAAAATAAATAAATAAAATAAAATAAAATCTAGTTTGTCTGATGTAAATATGGCTACTCCAGCTTCCTTTTAATGTCCATTAGCATAATAGATGGTTCTTCAAGCCCTCACTTTCAATCTGCAGGTTTCTTTTGGTCTAAAGTGAATCTTTTGAATGCAGCATATAGATGGATCTTGTTTTTTTAATCCATTCTGATATTCTGTGTCTTTTGATTGGAACATTTAGTCCATTTACATTCAAATTGAATATTGAAAGATATGAATTTAGTGTCATTGTGCTACCTGTAGAGTTGGTGTTTCTGGTGATGTTCTCTGGTCCTTTCTACTCTTTTTTGCTTTTGGTCTTTTTTTTCTCCACTCAAAGAGTTCCTTTTAAAATTTCTTGCAGGGCTGGTTTAATGATCACAAACTCCTTTAGTTTTTGCTTGTCTGGGAAACTCTATATCTCTCCTTCTATTCTGAATGACAGCGTTGCTAGATAAGGAATTCTTGGCTGCATATTTTTCCTATTCAGGATGTTGAATATTTGCTGCCATTCTTTTCTGGTCTGCTGTGGACAGATCTGTGAACCTGTCTGTCTGCCTTTGTAGGTTAAGGACTTTTTCCACTTGCTGCTTTCAGGATTCTTTCCTTGTCTGTGTATTTTGTGAATTTGACTATGATATGCCTTGGTGATGGTCTGCTTTTGTTGAATTTAATGGGAGTTCTCTGTGCTTCTTGGATTTTGCTGCCTGTGTCCTTCACGAGATTAAGGAAGTTTTTTAGCTATAATTTGCCCAAATAAACCTTGTGCCTTTTTCTCTCTTTTCATCTTCTGGGACTCCTATGATACAAAGGTCATGTAAGTTTTATGGGGCACCTGGGTGGCTCAGTCACTCAAGCCTCTTCCTTCAGCTCAGGTCATGACCCCAGGGCCTGGGATCAAACCCCACGTGGGGCTTCCTCCCCTCAGCAGGGAGCCTGCTTCTCCCTCTCCCTCTGCTCCTCCTCCCCTGTTCATTCTCTCTCTGTCTCTGTCTCTCTCTCAAATACATAAATAAAATCTTAAAAAAATGTTATTACGTTTTAATAAGTCACTGAGTTCCCTAAGTCTATCTTTGTGATCCATTACCTTTCTTTCCCTCTTTTTTTGGCTTCATTATTTTCCATAATTTTATCTTGTATATCACCGATTTGCTCCTCTACTCCATCCATCCTCATTTTTATGGGCTCCATTTGGGTTTCCACCTCAGCTGTAGCACTTTTAATTTCAGTCTGACTAAATTTTAGTTATTTTATCTCTGTAGTAAGGGATTCTCTAGTGTCTTCTATGCTTTTTTCAAGCCCAGCTAGCATCCTTATAATCACTGAACTTTAATCCTTTTAGTTGTTGAACTACAATCCTTAAATTCTAATTCAGACATCTTACTTATATCTGTATTGATTAAAGTCCTGGCTGTGAGTTCTACTTCCTGTTCTTTCTTTTGGGGTGAATTCTCCATCTTGTCATTTTGTCCAGGAAAGAAAAAAAGAAACAAAACAAAACAAAACAAAAAAACAAACCCCTAGATCCTGGGTGTGTTTTGGTCTGCTTGTGAAAAGAATCTAGATTCCAAAATAATGACAATGATGATGACGATAATAATAATAATAATAATAATAATAATAATAATAATAATAATAAAATGAAAGTAAATAAAAAATAAAAATATATAAATAACAAATTAAAAAAAGTAATACAAATTTTAAAAAGGAATTGAAAAAATAAGAAAATAAATGAAAAAATTAAAATAAAGAATAAAGAATAAAAGCATAAAGGAAGCTAGATCCTATTTCTCCTAGAGCTGAGGCTTTGTAGCCCTCTATGATCAATAGACTTGATGCAAGCGAATTGCTTATGCTGGTCTTCTGGGGGAGGGGCCGGCTGTGCTGATTCTCTGGCTGACTTGTTTCAGTGGAAATGCACCTCCAGGGTGCAGAGGGGTGGGGCTTGGTGTAAGTGACTCCTGCCTCCACAAGGTGGTGCTTTTTTGCGCTCTGAAGGCTTTCAGCACTAATAAGCTGAATGAATATGGTGGCGCACTGCTTTCTAGCCCTGGAGTTGAAAGTTTGCCTCCCCCCACACTCTTAGGTGAGCCCTCAGAGAAGAGCAAGCCATCACCCCTCTTGTGTTCCTGGTTTCCCTTTGAACCCTGTGTTCACCCTGCCTATGTCTGAGCTTTTTTATCTCAGGCATGTGACTGAGTTTCAAAACTCCAAATTTTAGGGACTCCCATAGCATAGACTCATGCTGTTCCTCCAGGGGAGGGTCTCACTACAATTTTGCCCTTTGCTGGCCAGTCCCAGAAAAGTCACACAACTGTGCAACAGTTTGCAGTTTATGGCAAAATAGAGCAGAAAGCCAGCACCAAGACCCATTGCTTTCAGCCGGCTTCCTCCCTCCTATGCTTGGGGACAGTGCAGTACTTTAACATCACCTGTTCTTGTGACGCAGGGGATCCTCAGACCATGCAGTCACTCCCGGGCACCTTTAAGCCAGGCACATACCCTATAGTAGTGGACTTATAAAAGTTCAGACTTTGTGCTCTGCTACTTATAATACTTTGAGGTAGCCCACATAAGCAGTCTCCCTCCCCACTGCCATAGCCACAGCTCTATCTCCCCCAAGTCAAATCTCCACACCTCCTACCTTCCAAAAGGTGGTCATTTTTCTACTTGTAGATTTGCAGTTTTTGTTCTCTCAGACCTCCAATAGATTTCTTGGGTGTTCAGAATGATTTGATAACTATCTAGCTGTGTTTGAGGTATGAGACAAGCTTGGGGTCCCCTACTCCTCTGCCATCTGAACTCCAAACCCATAAGTTTTTTTTGTTGTTGTTTTGTATTTTATTTATTTATTTATTCTTATGTTAATCCCCATACATTACATCATTAGTTTTAGATGAAGTGTTCCATGATTCATTGTTTGTGCACAACACCCAGTGCTCCATGCAGAATGTGCCCTACTCAATACCAACCACCAGGCCAACCCATCCTCCCACCCCCCTCCCCTCTAGAACCCTGTTTGTTTTTCAGAGTCCATCGTCTCTCATGGTTCGTCTACCCCTCCAATTTCCCCCGCTTCATTCTTCCTCTCACGCTACCTTCATCTTTTTTTTTTCTTAACATATATTGCATTATTTGTTTCAGAGGTACAGATCTGAGATTCAACAGTCTTGCACAATTCACAGCGCTTACCAGAGCACATACCCTCCCCAGTGTCTATCATCCAGTCACCCCATCCCTCCCACCCCACCCCCCACTCCAACAACACTCAGTTTGTTTCCTGCGATTAAGAATTCCTCATATCAGTGAGATCATATGATACATGTCTTTCTCTTTTTGACTTATTTCACTCAACATAATACCCTCCAGTTCCATCCACGTCGTTGCAAATGGCAAGATCTCATTCCTTTTGATGGCTGCATAATATTCCATTGTATATATATACCACTTCTTCTTTATCCATTCATCTGTCGATGGACATCTTGGCTCTTTCCACAGTTTGGCTATTGTGGACATTGCTGCTATAAACATCGGGGTGCACGTACCCCTTCGGATCCCTACTTTTGTATCTTTGGGGTAAATACCCAGTAGTGCAATTGCTGGATCATATGGTAGCTCTATTTTCAACTTTTTGAGGAACCTCCATACAGTTTTCCAGAGTGGCTGCACCAGCTTGCATTCCCACCCACAGTGTAGGAGGGTTCCCCTTTCTCCGCATCCCTGCCAACATCTGTCGTTTCCTGACTTGTTAATTTTAGCCATTCTGACTGGTGTGAGGTGGTATCTCATTGAGGTTTTGATTTGGATTTCCCTGATGCCGAGCGATATTGAGCACTTTTTCATGTGTCTGTTGGCTATTTGGATGTCTTCTTTGGAAAAATGTCTGTTCATGTCTTCTGTCCATTTCTTGATTGGATTCTTTGTTCTTTGGGTATTGAGTTTGATGAGTTCTTTATAGATTTTGGATACTAGCCCTTTATCTGATATGTCATTTGCAAATATCTTCTCCCATTCTGTCGGTTGTCTTTTGGTTTTGTTGACTGTTTCCTTTGCTTTGCAAAAGCTTTTTATCTTGATGAAGTCCTAATAGTTCATTTTTGCCCTTGCTTCCCTTGCCTTTGGCGATGTTTCTAGGAAGAAGTTGCTGTGGCTGAGGTCAAAGAGGTGGCTGCCTGTGTTCTCCTTTAGGATGTTCATGGACTCCTGTCTCACATTGAGGTCTTTCAACCATTTGGAGTCTATTTTTGTGTGTGGTGTAAGGAAGTGGTCCAGTTTCATTCTTCTGCATGTGGCTGTCCAATTTTCCCAACACCATTTGTTGAAGAGACAGTCTTTGTTCCATTGAACATTCTTTCCTGCTTTGTCGAAGATGAGTTGACCATAGAGTTGAGGGTCCATTTCTGGGCTCTCTATTCTGTTCCATTGATCTATGTGTCTGTTTTTGTGCCAGTACCATGCTGTCTTGATGATGACAGCTTTGTAATAGAGCTTGAAGTCCGGAATTGAGATGCCACCACCTTTGCTTTTCTTTTTCAATATTCCTCTGGCTATGCGGGGTCTTTTCTGGTTCCATACAAATTTTAGGATTATTTGTTCCATTTCTTTGAAAAAAGTGGATGGTATTTTGATGGGGATTGCATTGAATGTGTAGATTGCTCTAGGTAGCATTGACATCTTCACAATATTTGTTATTCCAATCCATGAGCATGGAACGTTTTTCCATTTCTTTGTGTCTTCCTCCATTTCTTTCATGAGTATTTTATAGTTTTCTGAGGACAGATCCTTTGTCTCTTTGGTTAGATTTATTCCAAGGTATCTTATGGTTTTGGGTGCAATTGTAAATGGAATCGACTCCTTAATTTCTCTTTCTTCTGTCTTGTTGTTGGTGTATAGGAATGCCACTGACTTCTGTGCATTGATTTTATATCCTGCCACTTGACTGAATTCCTGTTTGAGTTCTAGCAGTATTGGGGTGGAGTCTTTTGGGTTTTCCACATAAAGTATCATATCATCTGCAAAGAGTGAGAGTTTGACTTCTTCTTTGCCAATTTGGATGCCTTTGATTTCTTTTTGTTGTCTGATTGCTGTGGCTAGGACTTCCAATACTATGTTGAATAGCAGTGGTGATAGTGGACTTCCGTGCTGCGTTCCTGACCTTAGGGGGAAAGCTCTCAGTTTTTCCCCATTGAGAATAATATTTGCTGTAGGTTTTTCAAAGATGGCTTTTATGATATTGAGGTATGTACCCTCTATCCCTATACTCTGAAGAGTTTTGATCAAGAAAGGATGCTGTACTTTGTCAAATGCTTTTTCTGCATCTATTGAGAGGATCATATGATTCTTGTTCTTTCTTTTGTTAATGTATTGCATCACATTGATTGATTTGTGGATGTTGAACCAACCTTGCAGCCCAGGGATAAATCCCACTTGGTCGTGGTGAATAATCCTTTTAATGTACTGTTGGATCCTATTGGCTAGTATTTTGTGGAGAATTTTTGCATCCATGTTCATCAGGGATATTGGTCTGTAATTCCCCTTTTTGATGGGGTCTTTGTCTGGTTTTGGGATCAAGGTAATGCTGGCCTCATAAAATGAGTTTGGAAGTTTTCCGTCCGTTTCTATTTCTTGGAACATTTTCAGAAGAATAGGTATTAATTCTTCTTGAAATGTTTGGTAGAATTCCCCTGGGAAGCCATCTGGCCCTGGGCTTTTGTTTTTTGGGAGATTTTTGATGACTGCTTCAATTTCCTTAGTGGTTATAGGTCTGTTCAGGTTTTCTATTTCATCCTGGTTGAGTTTTGGTAGTTGATACATCTCTAGGAATGCATCCATCTCTTCCAGGTTATCTAATTTGCTGCCATAGAGTTGCTCATAATATGTTCTTATACTTGTTTGTATTTCTTTGGTGTTGGTTGTGATCTCTCCTCTTTCATTCATGATTTTGTTGATTTGGGTCATTTCTCTTCTCTTTTTGATAAGTCTGGCCAGGGGCTTATCAATCTTGTTAATTCTTACAAAGAACCAGCTCCTAGTTTCGTTGATCTGTTCTACTGTTCTTTTAGTTTCTATTTCATTGATTTCTGCTCTGAACTTTATTATTTCTCTTCTCCTGCTGGGTTTAGGCTTTATTTGCTGTTCTTTCTCCAGCTCCTTTAGGTGTGGGGTTAGGTTGTGTACTTGAGACCTTTCTTGTTTCTTGAGAAAGGCTTGTATTGCTATATACTTTCCTCTTAGGACTGCCTTTGCTGCATCCCAAAGATTTTGAATAGTTGTGTTTTCATTTTCATTGGTTTCCATGTATTTTTTTTAATTCTTCTTTAATTTCCTGGTTGACCCATTCATTCTTCAGTAGGATGCTCTTTAGCCTCCATGTATTTGAGTTCTTTCCGACTTTCCTCTTGTGATTGAGTTCTAGTTTCAAAGCATTGTGGTCTGAAAATAGGCAGAGAATTATCCCAATCTTTTGGTACCAGTTGAGACCTGATTTATGACCTAGGATGTGATCTATTCTGGAGAATGTTCCATGGGCACTAGAGAAGAATGTGTATTCCGTTGCTTTGGGGTGGAATGTTCTGAATATGTCTGTGAAGTCCATTTGGTCCAGTGTGTCATTTAAAGTCTTTATTTCCTTGTTGATCTTTTGCTTAGACGATCTGTCCATTTCAGTGAGGGGGATGTTAAAGTCCCCCACTATTATTGTATTGTTCTCGATGTGTTTCTTTGCTTTTGTTATTAATTGGCTTATATAATTGGCTGCTCCCATGTAGGGGGCATAGATATTTACAATTGTTAGATCTTCTTGTTGGATAGATCCTTTAAGTAGGATATAGTGTCCTTCCTCATCTCTTATTACAGTCTTTGGTTTAAAATCTAATTTGTCTGATATAAGGATTGCCACCCCAGCTTTCTTTTGGTGTCCATTAGCATGGTAAATGGTTTTCCACGCCCTCACTTTCAATCTGGGGGTGTCTTTGGTTCTAAAATGAGTCTCTTGCAGACAGCATATCGATAGGTCTTGTTTTTTAATCCAGTCTGTTAGCCTGTGTCTTTGGATTGGGGCATTTAGCCCATTTACATTCAGGGTAACTATTGAAAGATAGGAATTTAGTGCCATTATATTGCCTGTAAGGTGACTGTTACTGTATATTGTCTGTGTTCCTTTCTGGTCTATGTTGCTTTTAGGCTCTGTCTTTGCTTAGAGGACCCCTTTCAAGATTTCCTGTAGGGCTGGTTTTGTGTTTGCAAATTCCTTTAGTTTTTGTTTGTCCTGGAAGCTTTTAATCTCTCCTTCAATTTTCAATGAGAGCCTAGCTGGATATAGTATTCTTGGCTGCATATTTTTCTCATTTAATGCTCTGAATATATCCTGCCAGTGCTTTCTGGCCTGCCAGGTCTCTGTGGATAGGTCTGTTGCCAATCTAATGTTTCTACTCTTGTAGGTTACATATCTCTTCTCCCGAGCTGCTTTCAAGATTTTCTCTTTGTCGCTGAGACTCGTAAGTTTTACTATTAGATGTCAGGGAGTTGACCTATTTTTATTGATTTTTGAGAGGGGTTCTCTGTGCTTCCTGGATTTTCATGCCTGTTTCCTTCCCCAAATTAGGGAAGTTCTCTGCTATAATTTGCTCCATTATACCTCTGGTCCTCTCTCTCTTTTCTTCTTCTGGGATCCCAATTATTCTAATGTTGTTTCGTCTTATGGTATGGCTTATCTCTCGAATTCTGCCCTCGTGATCCAGTAGTTGTTTATCTCTCTTTTTTCAGCTTCTTTATTTTCCATCATTTCATCTTCTATATAGTACTGATTCTCTCTTCTGCCTCATTTATCCTAGCAGTTAGCGCCCCTATTTTTGATTGCACCTCGTTAATAGCCTTTTTTATTTCTACTTGGTTGGATTTTAGCTCTTTTACTTCTCCAGAAAGGGTTTCTCTAATAACTTCCATGCTGTTTTCAAGCCCAGCTAGTATCTTTAAAGTGATGATTCTGAACTCTAGATCTGACATCGTACTAATGTCCGTATTGAGTAGGTCCCTGGCAGTCGGTATTACGTTTTGTTCTTTTTGTTGAGGTGATTTTTTCCGTCTTGTCATTTTGTGCAGAGGAGAATAGATTAATGAGAGAACAAAATGCTAGCAGAGTAACCACGTCCCCAGAAAATATACTCTAAACAAATCAGAAAAGACCTGAAGCAGTGGGATAAGAAAGGGAAAGAGAGAAAAAAGAAAAAGATAAAGATAAAAACAAAAACAAACAAAACAAAACAACAACAATAAAAGAAAAACTAGAATGTGATCAAATATGATCTATATGGTATATAGATCAGTGCTACACACTAGATTTGGGGTGTATTTTGGTGTTTTAGAAGAAAGTGCCTTCCAAAATTTTAAAGAAAGAAAAACTTATATATGGCCAAAAATAAGGGTTGATATGATGAAGGGATGGATTATGACTGTAAAAATGGAAATTATAAAAAAATTTATAAAAGGAATTGATAAGAAGTTGTTTGAACAAAGAAAGAAGAGGATTTAAAAAAGATAAAAGAAAAAGAAAAAAAAGGGAGAGGATGTGATCAGGCAGGGGAATAGAAAACACCATATACTAGAGATTTAGGGTATATTTTAATCTGTTAGAAGAAACTATCTCAAAATTTTAAAGAGAGAACAACTTATATATATAAGCCAAAAATATGGGTAACTACTATGAAGGGATAGAATATGACTCTAAAAATGAAAAATAAATATGTGTTTTTTAAAAAAAAGGGATTGATAAGATGTTGGTTCAAAAAGGGAAAAAGAAAAATTCAAAAAGAAATAAAAAGACAAAAAGGCAGTTAAAAAAAATTAACTTTAAAAGACTAAAGAATCATGGTAAAAAAGCCGTGAATTTTATGTGCAGTAGTCCCCTAGCGCTGGAGTTTGCCGTTCTCATTGATCAGTAAACTTGGTCTTGGCTGGCTGTTCTCGCTGATCTTCTGGGGAGGGGCCTGTTGCTGTGGTTTTGAAATGTCTCTGCCGGAGGCGGAATTGCCCCGCCCTTGCCCCCTCCCGGCTAAGTAATCTTCTCAGGTTTGCTCTCCGGGGCTTTTGTTCCCTGCGAACTTTCCCTACAGCTTTGGAGGCGGAGAGTGAAAATGGCGGCCTCCCAATCTCTGCCCCAGAGGAGCCGAGAACTCGGGGCCCCGCTCCTCAGTGAGCCCCCAGAGAAAAGCCGCCAGTCACTCCCGTCTCCCCGGTCTCCGGCCGCACTCCGTGCTCACCCAGCCTGCAACCGCGCGCCTCTATCTCTGGCACCTGACCCTGGGTGGAGTCTCCAAACCCAGCAGATCCCTGAGGTGCACTCCCGTGTGGCTCCTCCTGGGGGAGGAAGGTGAGTCTCCCCGGATCTGCCGCTTGTTGGGTCCCTGCTGGAGGAGCAGTGGCCCGACTGTGCTGCAGATCATGGTTTATGGCAACCCCGAGCTGAGAGCCGGCGCCTGGGCTCCACCTCTGCAGCCGGCTTCCCTGCTCCATTACCTGGGAGCTCTGCCACACTCAGGCACCCCCGGTCTTTCTGTGACCCCGAGGGTCCTGAGACCACACTGTCCCGGAGGGTTCCACCCCCCGCTTAGCCACCAGAGCGACGTCCCTCGGCGGAGCAGACTTTTAAAAGTTCCGATTTTGTGCTCTGCGGCTCTATCACTTGCCAGAAGCGGCCGACGGAGGCCCCTCCCCCGCCGTCTATCCTCCCGAATATCGCCTCGGATTCACTTCTCCACATGTCCTACCTTCCAGAAAGTGGTTGCTTTTCTGATGAGAGAGTTGTTGCTCTTCTTTTCTTCGATCTCCTGTTGGGTTTGTAGGTGTTCAGAATGGTTTGATCCCTATCCAGCTGAATTCCTGACAGGAGACGAAATCCAGGTCTCCTACTCCTCTGCCATCTTGCTCCGCCCCCTCCAAACCCATAAGTTTTAATTACAAGTATATTCCAATGACTCTGGCTTCCTTTCTGCATTTAATCTTGGTTTTTTCCATAACCTCTTTAGGTCAAGCAAAAACAAACAGACAAACATGTCTCTATATGATTTTTGCCCAATCTTTATTCTGATCTTGTCAGAATCTTAGTAGTCTGGTGACCAAGGGCATGCCATTTAACGTGAACAGCCTTCAGTTTTCTCATTTGTAAAAAAAGGAATATATTAAGTCTATGTTTCTGGTTGTGATTACTTATAACAAATGTAACAAATGGTAATTGTTGCCATTAAGGATCTTCCCACTCTTCATTCAGCTATTTCTAATCAACATAATTTCTCCAATTTTCTCATTCTACTCTGTCTTGTGGTAGATCATAAACCCCTCGAGGACATAGGCTTCCACTTACAAATTGCTTTAAACAGTGGTTCTCAACCTTAACTGCACCTTAGAGTCAGCTGGGCAGCCTTTTGAAATTATCCATTCCTTTCTTTCACTCCAGACCAATTAAAGAAGAATAAATAAGAGGTAGGTCTCAAGCATCATACTTTTTAAAATCTCCCCAGAAGACTCTACTGTGCAGCCCAAGTTGAAAAATCTCTGCTTTATAGAGATGCCTGTCATTCTCACTACCTACTTGTAAAACCATAGCTCTCTCATTATCCAAGATGTAAGTCTTCAGCAGTTTGGGACATAATTAAAATATAAATAAATGCATAAATTAAGACATACATGGTAAGTATAACTCATGTAAAAGATCGCAATTGGTGCTCCTTCTACACAATAATATTCAACACCCCTGGGGTCAGCTGGAGAACCAGGAGGAATGGAAGCCATTTTGAGGACTTGTTTAAGCTGAATCTTTGTCACATAGATTCCTCTACAATCTTAAGACTTCCTCATTTTCAACGATTTTGCATTAGATAAGACCCCACCATTAAGAGGTTTATTTGAATTAACAACAAAAAAACTATTGGAAAAATATATACGTATATTTGAATGGTTTAAGATGGCCTTGTGAAAGGGAAAAAGAGTGATCTTGCATGGGGCAGGGCTGCCTGGAGCCTCAGGCTTGCTTGATACCCCCTCTACCACACCTCCCTGCTGTGGAGGCTGGCCTACCATTCCAGTGGGTCTAGTCTACCTCTTTGTCTAGTCTACTTCTTCATTCTTTGAAGTGGCATGACCAAGAACCTCAGACTCTGAAGGAAAAGAAATCCTGAAACATTACTCACTATTTCCTTCCTGGGGCTGGTCACAGTTTCTGGTACCATGTAAATTTATTTTATATTTACTTATTCCTCGTCTGCCTCATCAGTGGATGCTCAATGTCTTATACAGTGCCTGACACAAATTAGGCACTAAATATATATTTATTGAATGAATGAGTGAGTAAATGGATGAATGAATAAAGCCAGTGACCCTGAAGGGTTAATGAATCAGAAGACTCATTTATCTTTTGTCAAGATCCCTCTCACATCTGAACATACTGAGAAGGGAATATAGTCAGTCGCTGCTCTAGAGGTAGTGAGGACATGCTCCCTTTGAATCCTTCATCCTTCAGACTCTTGAGGTTGGGAAGCCACTTTCTTCAAGTTCAGAAATATCCTAAACACCAGCCATTTGTAAGGCAATATTGCCAGGCATGATGGGGGAATAAAACAATAATTCAGGATATCTGCTCAGATTTTTAAAAATGTATTTCAAGAGTCAAGAAAGAAACTCAAGGCACAATATGAAACATAGAATAGGATGTTGAGAAATGCCTTCTAGGGGTTGCTTTGTTTTGATAATTGTTTATTAATCTTTCTGATGAGGTACTATCTTGTCATGGATCAGGATGATATATGGTACCCAGCAAAAAGCCTCACCCTTGCCTCCTTTCCCTACCATCTCCATCCCCAGTAAACTAAACCAGGTAGTCTCATGTCCTTCTAGAGTTTCTTTCTGCAAATTCAGGAAAAAAAATGCAAACACATATATTCTTATTTTCTCCTCTTTCTTGCTCAAAAGTGGCATATTATATATAATTTTCTGCACAGTGCTGTTTGCACTGAACAGTGTATCTTAGAAATCTTTGCATTTCAGTACACACAGAACTTCAGAGTTTGCTTTCAAGCCAACTCTTGTAAAATAAGGAGTCTTATAAAAAGAAGGGGAAAGTCATTTCAGAGGAATGCCCTGGAGGCAGGACTAGGCCTGGCAGGTTGGGGAAAAGCAATGATAAGGAGTCTTATAAAAAGAAGGGGAAGGTCATTTCAGAGGAGTGGCCTGGAGGCAGGACTAGGCCTGGCAGGTTGGGGAAAATCAATGTCATCCTGCTTAGCTGCAATACAGATCAGGAGAAGGGGAGTCATTTTAGATAAAGCTGGTGGGAACACCTCATAGTGCTGCAAATATCTTGGAAGGATGTTATCAAGTGAACCATAAATGATGGATCATCAGAATTATGCTCAAGAAGATCAATCAACAGCAAGGTCAACAGTGGTTTGCAGATGGGACAGAGGATAGAAAAGAGACAGAGAGATCAACTAAGAAGCAAAATAGTCTAAACCCAAACCAGGCATAGTGCTGAAGAAAATGGAAAGGAAAGGATATAAATATGAGAGACATCATAGAGATTCATTCTATAGCCATGGTTCTCTACCCTTTCTGTCAAGCTGTCACACATTGTAGATAAAGTTCAACTGTGTTACTCAATCCTGTGGGCATATTTAATGATATATACAATTCCAACCTTGCTAACCTCACTTTCATCTCTTCCTCTAGCATTAAAGGAAAAAAAAATCAGAATTAATATGAGTGAGAATGATAACTTCTGTAGAGTTAATTTGAACTCCCCTCTATTCTATATAGTTAAAAAGTAAATTACTTATAAACACTGGCATTTTATTATTAGCAGTAATGAATTATTTTGCAGTTGATTGACAGGATAGTTTAACATGTTAACTCAGTTGGGACCACTGATTTCCAGAACTTGGTAACTAATCCTGAATGGGGTTTGGAAAGGGTATTGGCAGGAGGAACGAGTTGATGCAAATCTGAGTACCTAGATGCGTGAAATGTACTTAATAGAGATAGGAAATGCAGCTAGAACAGGGTTTTGTAACAGTGAAAGCATAGAACAGCAGGCATAACCAACCATGTGCCTTGAACTATATTTAGGAATTGAGACCCTAAAATGCTCAGAGTAAATCTATGAATAAGCACATGATTAAGTCCCCTTTATTTATTTAATCTATTCAGTAAAGCACAGTGGTTAAGAGAATAATTCCAGAGTCAGACTGACTGGATTTGAGTACTTTCTGTCACATCCTAGCTTTGTGACACAAAATAAGCTATTTACCATTTCTGTACCTCAATTTTCCTGTCAAATGGGAAAGTTATAGTAACTTTTCATAACTCACTGGGAGGGAAAAAAAAAAAAAACAGGTATTTCATGTAATGTGCTTAGAACATTTGCTTGCATACAGTAAGTGCTCAACTGGTCATTATTTATTAGAGAAATATTTATTTAGTGTTTACTATGTGCTATGCACTGTACAAGAGGCTATGCACAGTGCTAAGCAAAGCACATTTATTTCCCTCACAGAGCTTAGGGAGTAATGATGAGCTCTAAAACAAGAAACACTCAGGGCACTTGGGTGGCTGTCATTGAGCATCTGCCTTTGGCTCAGGTCATGATCCTGGGATCCTGGGATCAAGCCCTGCATTGGGCTCCCTGCTCCACGGGAAGCTGCTTCTCCCTCTCCTGCTCCCCCTGCTTGTGTTCCCTCTCTTGCTGTGTCTCCCTCTGTCAAATAAATAAATAAAATTTAAAAAAAAATAATAAATAAAACAAGAAACACTGATGGTAGTGTTGATTGATTCTGAAGGGGAAGAAATGGGAACTATCGGTATTACTGTACAGGGAGTTCTCTGATAACTTAATGTTTAAAAATATATAAAGATGAATGTGTAGAGGGAGAGAAGTATACATCATAAAGGCTGATGTATAAAGGAAATAGGCAAGGAAGCTAAAGTCCAGGATGAGGTGAGACCTGCAAAACGTGCAAAGACAACTTTAATGACATTTTCAGAGCAAAGCAACCAAGCAAATAAAGTTAGATCAAATAACAAAGCCAGACAAAGATGCCACAATGAAAGAAAACTACAGACCAATATCTCTATGAATATAGATACAAAAATCCTCAACGAAGTACTAGAAAATCAAATCCAGCAACACATTAAAAGGATATTATATACCATGATTAAGTAGGATTTATCCCAGGAAAGCAAGTGTGGTTCAATGTAAAATAATCAAGCAATGTAATTACACTATGAAGGGAAAAAACAAACTTACATGATCATCTCAATAAACATGTAGAAAACACTTGAAAAAAAAATTCAACACTTTTTCATAATAAAGGCATTTACCAAATTAAGAATAAAAATATGTTTCTTTAACATGATAAAAGGCATTATGAAAACCCACAGTTTATGTCATACTAAATGGTGAAATACTGAAAGCTTTTCCTCTTAAGATCATGAACAAGACAAATATGACCACTTTCACTACTGTTATTCAACATTGCACTGGAAATCTTAGCAAGAGCAATTCAGCAGGAAAAAGAAATAAAAGACAAAACAAAAGAAGGAGGAAGTAAAACTATTTTTAGATGACATGATTCTATATATGAAAATTCCAAAGAATACACACACACACATGCACACACACACACACACACTGCCAGAACTAGTAAATACATTTTGCAAAGTTGTAGAGTAGAAAATCAACACATAAAAATCAGCTGTGTTTCTATACACCAACAATGAACAATTCAAAAAAGAAATTAAGAAAACAATTCCATTTATAATAGCATCCAAATAATAAAATACTTAGGAATAAATTTAACCAAGGAAGTGTAAAACTTGCACAATGAGAACCATAAAACATTAGATAAAAGAAATTAAAGAAGATCTAACTAAATTGTAAGACATTCCATGCTCATGGATTGGAAGACATACTATTATTAAGATGACAATACTCCCCAAAATAATCAACAGAGTTAATGCAATATCTTTCAAGATTCCAATGGCCTTTTTTTTTTTTTCAGCAATGGAAAAGCAGGGGTGCCTGGGTGGCTCAGTTGGTTGGGCTTCTGAATCTTGGTTTTGGCTCAGGTCATGGCCGTGGGGTCATGAGATCAAGACCCATGTCAGGCTCTGTGCTTAGCGTGGAACCTGCTTGAGATTCTCTCTCTCCCTCTGCCACTACCCCTGCTTGTGCTCTCTCTCTTTCTCTAAAATAAATAAATAAATCTTAAAAAAAAATGGAAAAGCCAATCCTCAAATTCATATGGAATTGTAAGTAGTCCTGAATAGCTAAAACCATATTGAGAAAGAAAAACAAGGTTGTAGGATTCAGACTTCTCAATTTCAAAACTTACTGCAAAGCTAGAAGAGTGTTATACTGGCGTAAGGATAGATATATAGACCAATGAAATAGAATCAAGAATTAAGAAATTAATCTAAGTATCTATGGTGAATTCATTTTTTACAGGGGTGCCAAGACCATTCAATAGGGAGTGAACAGTCTCTTCAAAAATGGTGCTGGGGTAACTAGAGAAGCACATGCAAAAGAATGAATTTGGACCTTACTTTACTTCATTTACAAAAATTAACTCAACATGGATCAACAACCTAAATATAAGAAGGAGGGAAGAAGGGATATGACAGCTACCTGAGTGTAGATAGTATCAAATTAACAAAGAGTAGAGAGCTGTCAGGCCTGTTCAATTGTAAAGCATAAAACAGAGCTTTTTTTATTTTATTTTTTTTAAAGATTTCATCTATTTATTTGACAGAGAGAGACACAGAGAGAGAGGGAACACAAGCAGGGGGAGTGGGAGAGGGAGAAGCAGGCTTCCCACTGAACAGGTAGCCCAATGTGGGGCTCTATCCCAGGACCCTAGGATCACGACCTGAGCCAAAGGCAGACGCTTAACCGACTGAGCCACCCAGGCACCCAAACAGAGCTTTTTTTAGAGGGATAAATGGAAACCAATCATAAGATATCGTCTCGTTTCTTGAAGTTAGTTCATTTATCAAACTTAGGTGAATTACCTCTCAAAGGACCAGAAGAATTGCCTGATGTGATTGTGGGACCATTGTTGGTCATCTTTGAGAAATCATGGACAATGAGAAAGGTGCTAGGACAGTGGGGATGGACAACTACAAAGTTTTTTGCAAGGGGAAAAATTTCCCTTGATTCAAGGCTGCTAAACCAGATGGTGATTCCCAATAGAATTTTCCAATGGATATTATATGAGCAGTTTATACAAGGTGCCATGTAGGAACCAACATAGACTCCCTAAGTAGAGCTAAGAAGTCAAACCATAATTCACATTTTAAAAAAGATTTTATTTATTTATTTATTTATTTATTTATTTATTTATTTATTTATTTATTGAGCACATGAGTGGGGGGAGTGGCAGAGGGAGAGAGAGAATCTCAAGCAGACTTGGTGCTGAATGCAGAGCCTGACATGGGGCTTGATCTAATTACCCTGAGAGCATGACCTGAGTTGAAATCAAGAGTCAGACACTTAACCAACTGGGCCATCCAGGCAACTCCATAATTCAGATTTTGTATGTAGGTACGAGGCTAGGAAATTAGGAGATGCTATAAAGATGAGAAAGTTAGATTTATGAAGGCATTAAACGAAGACCTATAAAATGGAAAAATGTGGATTGAGCTCATAGGGTTAACTAGTGTGATTACTGGTTGAATAATTGCTAGTTTAATTGCTTGCTGAATATCGAAGGGGTTCGTTAATAGATGAGTACCGATCTGGAAGGAGACTTCAATGATCACATTCTAGGGCCCTATTTGATTGCTTATTCCAATTCAACTGATTATTTAAATTTAAGTCCAAAGAATATAGAACACTAGTAAGAGAACTCTTTGGAAGAATAAAAAAATCTTTTGTTTAGTTGATCAAAAAACAAGTAGTGCAATTGCAAATGGGAAAGATTTAGTTTGATGGCCTTTCTTGTGAAAAATGTGATTAACAAAGTCAAGATGTTTTCATTTCATTCCTCACATGATGAGTACTTGCTATTTGCTAGGTACTCTGCTAGTTGGTGAGCATATGAAGATGTGGTCAACTTTGGAGCATATAGCAGGCTAGCTACTGCAAAAACCTCTCCCAAATCTTAGTGGTTTGTCTTGCTGAAGCCCTAGAACAATGTGGGTCAGTAGTGAGAGGCACACTTTCAAGCAGACTCTCAGGGACCTAGGCTTTACCATCCCTAGAAACTTGGAGTACTTCACTCTCTCCGTATCTGGCCAGCAGACAAGGGAAGAGAGAGCATGTGGAGGACTGTGCCGTGCCCCCTCCTGCTTGGTCCATATCACCCTATGGTCATAATCTAACTACAATCTCTCTGTGCACCCAGCAGGAAAATGTGAAAATCTGTTTGGGTAACAACTAGCCAATCTCTGCTACAAATGGGGAAAGATAGACACATAAAAAGTGGTCAAAGAAGATATCCAAAATATATAATGCCTGTAGCGAGTCTCTGAAGATTAGTTTGAAATAATGAATAGGGGTTAACCAGACAAACAGGAGAGGTGTTAAACAAACAAACAAACAAACAAACAAAACCCCCACAAACTTAAAAAAATGCAAAGGGAAGAAAAAGAATGAGAAGGAACATAGAGGGCCTTTGAGTCTAGAGAGAACTGGCAACTTGCCAGGAAGTAGGGATGGCTCCTTTGGGGCTCATGTAAAATTTGGCATTTGAGACAAATGTCTGCTTGAATGGGAAGGAGGCATCCTCTTCTGTTCCATGATCTAGTTTACAGAGCTCCTTTTTTGGGACAGCCACCAGAAAATAGTCCTTTTTTGTGCTGCACCTTACCTTGTAAAGTGCCATATAACTGCTCCCAAAACCTAGCCTTGTGGGTCTCAGTGACTGCTGTTCTATCAGACAAAGTTGTGAAGGCAGCTTGATACAAACCCACCATTACATTTCATTTAAGTCAAGTGGGTTTCAATTCCACTCCCCAAGGAGAACCAGTAGATGTGATTTGTATCTCAGTTTAAAGCCATCGTATCTGTGAGAAAAAAACATCTGAAAGCAGATGAGTCTGCATTTATTTCAGATCCAAGATTTTGGGGGGAACCTCAAAGTGATAACTGAAAATACAGTGTGACTGTCTCCAAGCCCCAGGAGAAAAAAACAGGGCCCACAGGAACTCTGCCCAGTTTTGGTCTTGGTGGGAAGTGTAAACTCAAAAGTCATTCCTCTGCTCAGACCCTCAGATAATAGGAGACAAAACTGAATGTTGTTAGGGTGGTCTTGCTAGCAGCTAGCACTACCAGACAATCTCCCCAAACACTGGTTTTTAGCTTATTTCTTGGTCTTTTGTCCTTGGTCATTTGGCTGGCTTCTAGGTATAAAGATGTTCTAAAGAACAGATAGGAGCAAGCGAGCCTCAAACTGGATGCTCAGGCTTTAATTTCCAAATCCCATTGGTTCCCCTGTGGAAAACCAAGATCCTGACTGTTAAGGAGTGCTCAAAATTTTTGTGTTTCAAGACCTGTAATGCTGATTCTCAGGTCTGTATTAAAATAAAATATAAACAGTATTTTTATATAGAGTGGGGACCATAAGACTAGATGCTTAAACACAAATTAAACATCACATGTGCAGACCTCAAGATCTGGGGTCCCTGTTTTAGCTTTTTTTGCCCTGACAAGGCAGACAAGTGTTTTTTTTTAATTTTTTTATTTTATTATGTTATCTTAATCACCATACATTGCATCATTAGTTTTTGATGTAGTGTTCCATGACTCATTGTTTGCATATAACACCCAGTGCTCCATTGAGTACATGCCATCTTTAATACCCATCACCAGGCTAACCCATGCCCCCAAACCCCTCCCCCCTAGAACCCTCAGTTTGTTTCTCAGAGTCCATAGTCTCTCATAGTTCGTCTCCCCCTGTGATTCCCCCCCTTCATTTTACCCCTCCTGCTATCTTCTTCTTCTTCTTTTCTTTCTTTACATATAATGTATTATTTGTTTTAGAGGTAAAGGTCTGTAATTCAACAGTCTTACACAATTCACAGCACTCACCATAGCACATAACCTCCCCAATGTCTATCACCCAGCCACCCCATCCCTCCCACCGTCCACCAATCCAGAAACTCTGTTTGTATCCTGAGATTAAGAATTCCTCATATCAGTGAGATCATATGATACATGTCTTCCTCTGATTGACTTATTTCGCTCACAATAATACCCTCCAGTACCATCCACGTCATTACAAATGGCAAGATTTCATTCCTTTTGATGGCTGCATAATATTCCATTTTATATATATACCTCATCTTCTTTATCCACTCATTTGTCGATGAATATCATAGCTCTTTCCACAGTTTGGCTATTGTGGACATTGCTGTTATAAACATCAGGGTGCACGTACCCCTTCGGATCCCTACATTTGTGTCTTTGGGGTAAATACCCAGTAGTGCAATTGCTGGATCATATGGTAGTTCTATTTTCAACTTTTTAAGGAACCTCCATACCGTTTTCCAGAGTGGCTGCACCAGCTTGCATTCAAACCAACAATGGAGGAAGGTTCCCCTTTCTCCACATCGCTGCCAACATCTGTCATTTCCTGACTTGTTAGTTTTAGCCATTCTGACTGGTGTGAGATGGTATCTCATTGAGGTTTTGATTTGGATTTCCCCGATGCCGAGCGATGTTGAGCACTTTTTCATATGTCTGTTGGCCGTTTGGATGGGTCTCCTTTGGAAAAATGTCTGTTCATGTCTTCTGCCCATTTCTTGATTGGATCATTTGTTCTTTGGGTGTTGAGTTTGATGAGTTCTTTATAGATTTTAGATACTAGCCCTTTATCTGAATGTCATTTGCAAATATCTTCTCCCATTCTGTCAGTTGTCTTTTGGTTTTGTGGACTGTTTCTTTTGCTGTGCAAAAGCTTTTTATCTTGATCAAGTCGCAATAGTTCATTTGTGCCCTTGCTTCCCTTGCCTTTGGTAATGTTTCTAGGAAGAAGTTACAGCAGCTGAGGTCAAAGAGGTTGCTACCTGTTTTTTCCTTTATTCTGATGAACTCCTGTCTCACATTGAGGTCTTTCAACCATTTGGAGTCTATTTTTTTGTGTGGTGTAAGGAAATGGTCCAGTTTCATTTTTCTGCATATGGCAGTCCAATTTTCCCAACACCATTTGTTGAAGAGACTGTCTTTTTTCCTGGGACATTCTTTCCTACTTTGTTGAAGATTAGTTGACGGTCTATTTCTGGGCTCTCTATTCTGTTCCATTGATCTATGTGTTTTTGTTGCAGTACCATACTGTCTTGATGATGACAGCTTTGTAATAGAGCTTGAAGTCCGGAATTGAGATGCCACCACCTTTGCTTTTCGTTTTCAACATTCCTCTGGCTATTTGAGGTCTTTTCTGGTTCCATACAAATTTTAGGATTATTTGTTCCATTTCTTTGGAAAAAGTCGTTGGTATTTTGATGGGGATTGCATTGAATGTGTAGATTGCTCTGGGTAGCATTGACATCTTCACAATATTTGTTCTTCCAATCCATGAGCATGGAACGTTTTTCCAATTCTTTGTGTGTTCCTCAATTTCTTTCATGAGTATTTTATAGTTTTCTGAGTACAGATTCTTTACCTCTTTGCTTAGATTTATTCCTGGTATCTTATGGTTTTGGGTGCAATTGTAAATGGGATCGACTCCTTAATTTCTCTTTCTTCTGTCTTGTTGTTGGTGTATGGGAATGCCACTGATTTCTGTGCATTGATTTTATCTCCTACCACTTTACTGAATTCCTGTATGAGTTCTAGCAGTTTTGGGGTGGAGTGTTTTGGGGTTTCCACATAAAGTATCATATCATCTGCAAGCAGTGAGAGTTTGATTCTTCTTTGCCAATTTGGATGCCTTTGATTTCTTTTTGTGGTCTGATTGCTGTGGCTAGGACTTCTAGTACTATGTTGAATAGCAGTGATGAGAGTGGACATCCCTGCTGTGTTCCTGAACTTAGGGGGAAAGATCTCAGGTCTTCCCCACTGAGAATGATATTCGCTGTGGGTTTTTCATAGATGGCTTTTATGATATTGAGGTATGTACCCTCTATCCCTCTACTCTGAAGAATTTTGACCAAGAAAGGATCCTGTACTTTTTCAAACGCTTTTTCTGCATCTTTTGAGAGGATCATATAGTTCTTGTTCTTTCTTTTATGAATGTATTGTATCATATTGATTGATTGTGGATGTTGAACCAAACTTGAATCTCAGGGATAAATCCCACTTGGTTGTGGTGAATAATACTTTTAATATACTGTTGGATCCTATTGGCTAATACTTTGGGGGGATTTTTGCATCCATGTTCATCAAGGATATTAGTCTGTAATTCTCCTTTTTGATGGGGTCTTTGTCTGGTTTGGGGATCAGGGTAATGCTGGCCTCATAAAATGAGTTTGGAAGTTTTCCTTCCATTTCTATTTCTTGGAACAGTTTCAGAAGAATAGGTATTAATTCTTTAAATGTTTGTTAGAATTCCCCTGGGAAGCCATCTGGCCCTGGGCTGTTGTTTGTTGGGAGATTTTTGATGACAGCTTCAATTTCCTTAGTGGTAATAAGTCTGTTCAGGTTTTCTATTTCTTCCTGGTGCTGTTTTGGTAGTTGATACATCTGTAGGAATGCATCCATTCATTCCAGGTTATCGAATTTGCTGGCATAGAGTTGCTCATAATATGTTCTTATAATTGTTTGTATTTCTCTGGTGTTGGTTTTGACCTCTCCTCTTTCATTCATGATTTTCTTGATTTGGGTCATTTTTCTTTTTGAGAAGTCTGGCCAGGGTTTTATGAATCTTGTTAATTCATTCAAAGAACCAGCTCCTAGTTTCGTTGATCTGTTCTACTGTTCTTTTCGTTTCTATTTCATTGATTTCTGCTCTGATCTTTATTATTTATCTTCTCCTGCTGGGTTTAGGCTTTATTTGCTGTTCTTTCTACAGCCCCTTTAGGTGTAGTGTTAGGTTGTGTATTTGAGACCTTTCTTGTTTCTTGAGAAAGGCTTGTATTGCTATATACTTTCCTTTTAGGACTGCCTTTGCTGTATCCCAAAGATTTTGAACAGTTGTGTTTTCATTTTCATTGGTTTCCATGAATTTTTTTAATTCTTCTTTAATTTCCTGGTTGACCCATTCATTCTTTAGTAGGATGCTCTTTTGCCTCCATGTACTTGAGTTCTCTCTGAGTTTCCTCTTGTGATTGAGTTCTAGTTTCAAAGCATTGTGGTCTGAAAATAGGCAGAGAATGATCCCAATCTTTTGGTACCAGTTGAGACCTGATTTGTGACCTAGGATGTGATCTATTCTGGAGAATGTTCCATGGGCACTAGAGAAGAATGTGTATTCTGTTGCTTTGGGATGGAATGTTCTGAATATATCTGTGAAGTCCATTTGGTCCAGTGTGTCATTTAAAGTCTTTATTTCCTTGCTGATCTTTTGCTTAGATGATCTGTCCATTTCAGTAAGGGGGGTGTTAAAGTCCCCCACTATTATTGTATTGTTGTTAATGTGTTTCTTTGCTTTTGTTATTAATTGCCTTATATAATTGGCTGCTCCCATGTTAGGGGCATAGATATTTTCAATTGTTAGATCTCCTTGCTGGATAGACATTTTGAGTAGGATATAGTGTCCCTCCTCATCTCTTATTACATTCTTTGGTTTAAAATCTAATTTGCCTGATATATGATTGCCACCCCAGCTTTCTCTTGGTGTCCATTAGCATGGTAAATGATTTTCCACCCCCTCACTTTCAATCTGCGGGTGTCTTTGGGTCTAAAATGAGTATCTTGAACACAGCATATCGATGGGTCTTGTTTTTTCATCCAATCTGATAGCCTGTGTCTTTTGATTGGGGCATTTAGCCCATTTGCATTCAGGGTAACTATTGAAAGATACGAATTTAGTGCCATTATTGCCTGTAAGGTGACTGTTACTGTATATTGTCATGTTCCTTTCTGATCTATGTTACTTTTAGGCTCTCTCTTGGCTTAGAGGACCCCTTTCAAGATTTCTTATAGGGCTGGTTTCGTGTTTGCATATTCCTTTAGTTTTTGTTTGTCCTGGAAGCTTTTTATCTCTCCTTCTATTTTCAATGACAGCCTAGCTGGATATAGTATTCTTGGCTGCATATTTTTCTCATTTAGTGCTCTGAATATATCATGCCAGTCCTTTCTGGCCTGCCAGGTCTCTGTGGATAGGTCTGTTGCCAATCTCATGTTTCTACCATTGTAGGTTACAGATCTCTTGTCCCAAGCTGCTTTCAATATTTTCTCTTTGTGTCTGAGACTTGTAAGTTTTACTATTAGATGTCGGGGGTTGACCTATTTTTTATTGATTTTGAGAGGGGTTCTCTGTGCCTCCTGGATTTTGATGCCTATTTCCTTCCCCAAATTAGGGAAGTTTTCTGCTATGATTTGCACCAATATACCTTTTGCCCCTCTCTCTCCTTCTTCTTCTTCTGGGATCCCAATTATTCTAATGTTGCTTCATCTTATGGTATTGCTTATCTCTCGAATTCTGTCCTTGTGATCCAGTAGTTATTTCTCTCTTTTTCTCAGCTTTTTAATTTTCCATCATTTGGTCTTTTATATCACTAATTCCCTCTTCTGCCTCAATTATCCTAGCAGTTAGAGCCTCAATTTTTTATTTCACCTCATTAATAGCCCATTTGATTTTGTCTTGGTTAGATTTTAGTTCTTTTCTTTCTCCAGAAAGAGTTTCTCTAATATCTTCCATGTTTTTTTCAAGCCCAGCTGGTATTTTTAAAATCGTCCTTCTGAACTCTAGTTCTGACATCTTACTAATGTCCATATTGATTAGGTACCTGGCAGTCGGTACTGCCTCTTGTTCTTTTTGTTGTGGTGATTTTTTCCATCTTGTCATTTTGTCCAGAGTAGAACAGATGAATGAGAGAACAAAATGCTAACAGGGTCCCAACATCCCCAGAAAATATACACTAAACAAATCAGAAAAGACCTGAGACCTGGGGAAAAGATAGGGAAAGGAAGAAAAAAGAAGAAGAAGAAGAAGAAAAAGATAGAAACAAGGAAACAAAAACAAAACAAACAAACAAACAGAAACAGAATATGATCATATATGATCAGGCTGGTGCATAGATCAGTGCCACACACTAGATTTGGGGCATAATTTGGTCTGTTAGAAGAAAGTGCCTCCCAAAAATTTAAAGAAGAAAAACTTATATATGTACAAAAATAAGGGTTAATACGATGAAGGGATGGAGTATGGATGTAAAAATGAAAATTATGAAAGATTTTATAAAAGAAATTGATAAGATAACAAGTTGTTTGAAAAAAGAAAGAAGAGGTTTAAAAAAAAAAAAGGAGAGAATGTGATCAGGCAGGAGACTAGAACAAAGCCATACACTAGAGATTTAGGGTATATTTTGATCTGTTAGAAGAAATTGTATCTCAAAATTTTAAAGAGAGAACAACTTATATATATATACCAAAAAATAAGGGTAATTACTGTGAAGGGATAGAATATGACTCTAAAAATGAAAAATAAAAAAGATTTTTTAAAAAAGGGATTGATAAGATATTGGTTGAAAAAGAGAAGATAAATTCAAAGAAGGAAAAAAAAACAGTTATAAAAAATTAATTTTGAAAGACTAAGAAATCATGGGAAAAAAGCCAAGAATTCTATGTGCAGTATCCCCCTAGCGCTGGAGTTCTGCCATTCTCATTGATCGGTAAACTTGATCTTGGCTGGCTGTTCTTGCTGATCTTCTGGGGCAGGAGCCTGTTGCTATGGTTCCCAGATGTGTTTGCTGGAGGCGGAATTGCCCCGCCCTTGCTGGGGCCGGGCTGAGTAATGTGCTTGGGTTTGCTCTCGGGAGCTTTTGTCCCCTGCAAGCTTTCTGTATAGTTTTGAAGGATGAGAGTGAAAATGGTGGCCTCCCAATCTCTGCCCTAGAGGAGCTGAGAACTCAGGGCCCCACTCCTCAGTGAGCCCCCAGAGAAAAGCAGTCAATCAGTCCCATCTCCCTGGTCTCTGGCCGCACTCCGTGCTCACCCGGCCTGTGACTGAGCATTTCTATCTCTGGCACCCGACCCCGTGTGGAGTCTCCAAACCCAGCAGATCCCTGCAGTGCACTCCTGCACTGCTCCTCCTGGGGAAGGAAGGGGAGTCTCCCCGGATGTGCCACTTGTTGGGTCCCTGCTGGAGGAGCAGTGGCCCAAATGTGCCGCGGATCACGGTTTATGGCAACCCTGAGCTGAGAACCCACTCCTCGGCTCCGTCTCTGCATCCGGCTTCCCCGCTCAGATACCTGGGAGCTCTGCCGCACTCAGGCATCCCTGGTCTTTCTGTGACCCCGAGGGTCCTAAGACCACACTGTCCTGTGAGTGTTCCACCCCCCGCTTAGCCACTGGGTGACTGCCTTCAGCAGAACTGACTTCTAAAAGTTCCGATTTTGTGCTCTGTGGCTCTATCACTTGCCAGAAGCGGCTGGCGGAGTTCCCCTCCCCCGCCGTCTATCCTCCTGAATATTGCCTCAGATTTACTTTTCCGCAGGTCCTACCTTCCAGAAAGTGGTCGCTTTTCTGTTCAGAGAGTTGTTGCTATTCTTTTCTTCCATCTCCTGTTGAGTTTGTAGGTGTTCAGAATGGTTTGATCCCTATCTAGCTGAATTCCTGGGACCAGATGAAATTTGGGTCTCCTATTCCTCTGCCATCTTGCTCCTCCTCAAGGCAGACAGAGTGTTGTGTAAAAGGTACAGATCTTGATATCCAGGTGATGTATATTCAGATCCAGGTCTTTTGATCTGTGTGACTTTAGGCAGGCTGCTGAATTTCCCTCCATTCTCATTTCCTGTCTATATAATGACAGTGAGAATACCTATGTCATCGTACCATTAACTGAGAGTGCTGATGTAGCATTCCTGCTTCAGGAATGGCATATAGCAAGTGCTTAATGAATAATATTCTGCTCTTTTGCTTTTCTGTTAAACCTTTAGTTTCCTCTAATGGTCCACTTGTGGATAACCCAAATCTCTGTCTTGCTGTAATCTTAGACTCAATAGGGCCAAAAGTGACATCATTTTGTTTACAAAATGTTACATCAGCTCTCCCTCTCAACATCCATCTATAAATAGCACCACCATTTTCTCAATTAACTAGACTTACTTCTTTGACTCTCCCTCTTCGGTCATCAAGATCTATTGGGTTTTTCTCTCTGGTATCTGGAACAGCCTCATTATACCTTGCAAATTGATAATTTTAAAGTTATAAGAGCATCACAAATGTCATAGAAACCACTGAAGTGTTTAGAATAGAATCCTGACCTGGTGAAATCAGTATTTAAATATTTCTTTTTAGTGCACTGCTGTTAGGGTGCAGCTCCAAACTGCTAACAAGATGAGGATCAGAACTGGAAGAGGTTAAAGTTGAGAGAATCCCACAGAAACAAAGCCAGGTAAATGGGGCCTCAATAATGAGACTTTCTGTTTTACTGGAAGTTGAGGGGTTAAATGGGCTTAAGATTCTGATTAATCCAATGTTCTCAAATATCTTTTAGTAAAGTTGCTCCCCACTGTTTTGTCTGAGCCTTTTGCCTACTGGGTTAAAGATTATTTCCATCTTCCATCCCACTTAATATTTGAGAATGCTGAAGCTCAAAGAAGTAAAATGGCCCATCCAACATTATCTAGCAGGTCAGCCAGTAATGCTTTGGTTGTCCCATTTCTCCTCTCCTCAGAGTTTTGCTCTGTGCAAGCCAATCTACAACAATTGAGTATCTTAGATAAAAAAAATATGATTTTTTTTAGTACAAATGATGACACACCAACATTAATGCCCAAATTTGAATTACTGATATCTGAATAATTGTAGGACCTTCACTGATAGCCCCTAGAAGACTTTACTGGCTATTTCCAAGAGAACTGAGGCGAGAGAGTCAGCTTACAAATGTGCAGGGGCAAATCCACTCATGCCTGTATCAAACTTCATCAAACTCCCTGCCAGGCATTTCAGGGAATCATGGCCCTTCTGTCACTGCTGGGTGCTGCATTCCCTCCTGCTGTCACCTTCTTGAGCCTTCAGGGTGCCATGGCTACACTGAAACCTGAAGTGGAGCATAGATGGTGGGGAGAGATTCCCTTTTCCCCAGCTCAATTTCACATTAGCTTACCTCAGCCCTGAAGCAGGCTGCTTATGCCTAAGGTCTTACATGTTTTCCAAGAAACTTCAGCTTCTGGCTCTAGTCACTCCTCCCTGTCTTCCAATTGAAACAAATAACAATCTATCAAATAAGCAAATGCCAGTCCTCTAGAAAGAACAGATACCATATGTCCCTTCCATTGGCACCATTTCTCTTCCATGCTCTTCAAAACAAACAAGTTATTTTTCCCTTTTTCCAAGCACATACTTGGGCAGAGAGGTGTCCCCAACTCCCACTTGGGACATGTTTAGATTCTCAGCTCCAGCTCAGCCAGAATTTCTTACCATTTTGCAAAACTGTGTGAAAGCAAAGATGTGTAATCATGGATTAGAATTTGTCACTCTTTCCCAATTCTGAGCCCAGTTTCTGCCCTACACATTGTAGAGACTCAACAAAACTTGCCTCTTGGGAGAAGTCTCCTGGTAGTACCAGACCTTACAAAGGAATATTATCATCTTTGGTATTTTAGTTCCATAGAGACCTATCATGTAGGCAATAGAAGACTATGAGTTCTGAAGCCAGAGCCCACACTTTGACCAAGAGTAGTTGGGTAGGCCTATTGGGATGGGTAATTATATATGTGATGTATTGTGATACTGTGATCTATAATAGGAAATATATATTTTGTCTTCTTCCCTGTTTCTGCCACAGAGTTCCCAAAACTCTTGGAATTTTCTAAATATTGAGAATGTGATAAAAGTGTTTTCTGTTAATGAAGTAACTCTTGTAAAGCACCTAAGAATGGGAGCTGGCCACCAGTGGAGCCAACCATGTGATTGGGGAGTTGGAATTTTCAGTCCCTAGCCCTGACCTCTAGAGATGCCTGAAGATGGAGTTCAACACTAGTAGTCAATGATTTAATTAATCATGCCTATGTAATGAAGCCTCCACAAAAACTCAAAAGGAATGACTTTGAGAGCTTTTGAGTTGGTGAACATGTGGTAATTTGGGAGAGTGGCATGTCTGGAAAGGTCATGGAAGCTTCCTGCAATTTTCCCACATATGCATCTCTTCCATCTGGCTGTTCCTGAGTTGTATACTTTTATGATAAATTTGTAATCTAGTAAATAAAATGTTTCTCTGAGCTTTGTGAGCATTCTAGCAAATTAATTGAACCCAAGAGGGAGGTAATGGAAACCTCTGATTTATAGCCAGTTGGTTAGAAGTACAGGTAAAAGCTTGGACTTGCTGTTAGAATCCCTGAGTCCCAAGGGGTTGTTAGAATTTCTAATTTGTAGTTGGTCCATCAGAAGTACAGGTTACAACCTGGGTTCAGGACTGGTGTCTGAATTGGGGGAGGGGGGTGCTGCAGTCTTGTGGGACTGAACTTTTAACCATGGGATCTGATGCTATTTCTGGATCAGTAGAGTCAGGATTGAGTTAAACTGTAGGACTCTCAGGTGTTATCCAAAGAATTGCTTAGTGTTGTGGGGAACCTCCCATGGGATCTGATGCTATCTCTGGGTAGATAGAGTCAGGATTGAGTTAAATTGTGGGACACTCAGGTGTTATCCCAAGAATTGCTTACTGTTGTGGGGAACCTCCTCCCCTACATGAACTGGAATTGGGATCTGGACAATTTTAGATGTGTACACTTGAGACTCAGTTCAGGCGATACTTCTGCCAAGTCTGTCATGATCTTCCCATATGAGTTAGGTGGCCTCCACAGCATTCCCACTGCACCTTTTACTTGTTTCTATAATAGTACTTAGAGTTCTGTGCCATGATTATTATTTAATCACCCATTACCCACTGGACTGTGAGCCCTTGTGGATAAGGAAGGAATCTACTTGCCTTGGTCAATTCATAATCTAACATGACACTTTCCAGTTGAGGAATTTGGCTTTTCATTGCTATTACAAAAAATTAAAATTAAAACCCTCAATATGAATTATAAATTCCCCATTTTCTTATTCCTGCCTGTTTCTCCTTCATTTTCCTCTTTGCTCATTTTTTCAAAGCTCAGGCATATTGACTTTCAGATCCTTGATTATGCCTTAGGCCCTCCTGACAAAGAGAGTTTTCCCATTTTGGTCTCCATCAGCTAGGATCTCAGCTCACATTTTACTTTCAGGAGAAACTTTCTCTGATCCCACCTCACTCCAATCCATACAACCTTCATTGCCTCTTGTCTCCTATGGGGGGGGGGAGAAATTTCTTCTTCCCTTTTAGGTTCTTTGGCTGGTCTTATAAGTAAATTAACAGAGACAACTTATCAGAGAAAAACAAATTTAATTTTGTATGTATGGGAACCCATAAGAGATATGAAACTCAAAGAAACTTTGGTCACAAAGCAGGCAGCATTTACACCTTTTAGACAAGAAAAACAAAACAAAAGAAAACAACCCCCCCCCAAATAAATTTGTGAAGAACTGACAAGACAAAGGTTTTAGGCTTGAAGTAATAAATTAGTGAAATAACAGGTTTGTTTATATAGCTTTCTTGGCCCTGATTTCCCTACCTCTGGTGATAAGTATGCCTTTTACCCTACTGGTACAGGGAGGGTACCTTTCACATGGAGATTTATTTCTTGCTTTCCAGGGGAAGGAGGAGGACCAGAGTGTTTTTCTTGCATTGGCTGTTTTTTTTTTTTTTTTAATAAATTTAATTCAAAATAATCAACATGCCAAAGTGGGGTGGCATATTCTGTTTCCCTTTACTTTCTTCATTTCTGGTCCAGAATTAAGGTTCCTTGTGATGAGAGCTCACAGAACTATGTTCTGTTCCTTCAAAGCACTCACTTTGTAATGCTGCATTTACTGGTGTTCTTCTGTGATAAATCCTCCTGCCCCCCCATTCAATTTTAATTTCTCAAGAGAAGAGAATTTCACAGTATATTCCAAGTGATCAGCACAGTGCCTGGCATATAGAATGTGTCAAATTAGTATTGTGCAATAGATGAAATGTTTGATGAATGGGTGAATGAATGAACTGAATTCAGATGGAGTGTACTAGGCCTCTGAAGGCAGACAGAACTCTTAGAACTCAAAATACAGTGGGGTTCATCATACCATATTGTTAAATCCAGACAACTGACCTTTGATGAGTGCTGAAAGCAAATTTGCTTAGTTATTGCAGTTGCACCATGAAAACATTTATGAAATGTATTTTCAAGGGTGAGAAAATAAAACGGGTTAATTTTTGAATTAATAGCATGACTAAAGCAAGGACCTAATATAGTTATTATCTACATATAACTGTATTCAAAAAGTGTGCAGGTAGAATTAATGGTGTGTTCATAATTTTCAAATGCTTCCTATGGATACATGCAGATAAAATGAAAGAACACTTAATTGGATATAATTAAACTACTAAGATACTTACAGTAATGATACTTTAAGAATAAAGTCACAGAGTTATCTGAGGATCCTATTCAAAGAAATTACAACTTGGTGATTATAATGGCAGAGCTAATGCTTCATGAATAAAATAGAATACTTGTATTTCACACAACAAAGACCCATATTATCTGGGGGAAGCTCATAATGTGTCAGAAAGACAGACTTCAGTGTGAGACACGCCCAGGTTTGAATCCCAATTCCACTACTGTCTGGCTGTATAAATTTGGGCAAGGTAGCTATATTGGCTTCCTTTCTTTTCCTTGAAATTTGAAAGCTCCCCCTCTGCTTCAAGAATTTTTGCCTTTCTTCTTTCCCTGGCCTTGCACATAGTTGGCTCCTTCTCAATCTTTAGATTTCAAATCATGTATTCTGTCTGAGGAGAGGCTGTTTATAGCCATGTTCCTTGGGGAGTAGATTCTGACATACAGGTGCATGTACAGAATGTTGATTGGGGAATGCGTTTGGGAATAATACCTGTGAAAGGGTGACACAAACAAAACTGGACAGAGGGAAAACCTGAGCTGTGAAACAGTCTTGACAGAGGCCACAACCAATCACCCAGGATACTCTAAAGCCACAATGGCCCTTCAGAATTGTCCCATATGAAGGCAAAGGGTTTAGGCCTCTGCACCCTACATCAGTCAGGCTTTGGACGCAGGATGGCCCTGGGAAGGGAGAGAAATATGGGTGAGGCAGCTCCCTTCAGCTAGAATGACTGAGGTATGAGCCCATGCAGAACATCCACACAGCTGGGGAAATGAGAGCTCAGGTCCTAGAGGGGGGTGGGAGCATCCACTGCAGAGGCCTTGACAAATCACACTATACCAATTATCATAACCACCCCTGTGCATAGCATTCTGTCAAACCACTCTGTTCATCTCTATTCTATTACACCATACATTTTGAAATTAATTTGTTCTTTTGTTAATTTTCTGCTTTTCCACTAAGGTAAGGACACCTCTTGAGGGGAAAGACATTGTCTGTTGAAGAACAATGTGTAGTTGGTACTTAGTAAGTATTGGTTGAATAAATGAAGGTGTGAATAAATGATGCATGTTAATAACATAAATTTGCTTCAGTGGTTAGAATATCCAAAGTCACTGCACAGAGTGAATAGTCATTTTATAAAGGAGGTAAGTCTGGAGTGTTTGGAGTGTATAAAAGAATATTAAAATCCCATCCTCATTCTGGAGGTAAGAACAAAATATGCTCTCAAATTATAATACCAGATGTACTGTAATTTCCAACCAAACTTTTCAACAATCCAAAAATGTCAAATGTTTTGTTCTAATTAGTAAAGTAATGGATATTTATTGTGGAAAACGTATACAAAAACCTAAATATGGCAACAGAATTCATCCATGACCAAAACAGAATGAGAGCCACTATTAGCATATTCTGGTATGCTACTTCTGTTTTTCTCCATTCATATTTTATATATAATTGAGATCATATTACTGCTATATTTTGTATCTTGCATTTTTTTATCTCAATATCATAGAAAGTTTTTGTGGTCACTGAAATCCTTTAAGAACCTTATTTTTACATTTTTTAATTTATTTTAAAAAAATTTTATTATGTTATGTTAGTCACCGTACATTACATCATCAGTTTTTGATGTAGTGTTTCATGATTCATTGTTTGCATATAACACCCAGTGCTCCATGCGATACATGCCCTCCTTAATACCCATCACCAGGCTAACCCATCCGCCCATCCCCCTCCCCTCTAGAACCCTCAGTTTGTTTCTCAGAGTCCATAGTTTCTCATGGTTTGTGTCCCCCCTCTGATTTCTGCCTTCATTTTTCCCTTCCTACTATCTTGTGTCAGAGGTAAAGGTCTATGATTCATCAGTCTTACACAATTCACAACACTCACCATAGCATATATCCTCCCCAATGTTCATTGCCCAACCACCCCATCCCTCCCACCCCCCGCTACTCCAGCAATCCTCAGTTTGTTTCCTGAGATTAAGAATTCCTCATATCAGTGATACCATATGACACTTGTCTTTCTTTGATTGACTTATTTCGTTCAGCATAATACTCTCCAGTGCCATCCATGTCATTGCAAATGGCAAGATTTCATTCCTTTCGATGGCTGCATAATATTCCATTGTATATATATACCACTTCTTCTTTATTCATTCATCTATTGATGGACATCTTGGCTCTTTCCATAGTTTGGCTATTGTGGACATTGCTGCTATAAACATCGGGGTGCATGTACCCTTTTGGATCCCTGCATTTGTATCTTTGGGGTAAATACCCAGTAGTGCAATTGCTGGATCGTAGGGTAGCTCTATTTTCAAATTTTGAGGAACCTCCATACTGTTTTCCAGAGTGGCTGCACCAGCTTGTATTCCCAGCAACAGTGTAGGAGGGTTCTCCTTTCTCTGCATCCCCGCCAACATCTCTCGTTTCCTGACTTGTTAATTTTAGCCATTCTGACTGGTGTGAGGTGGTATCTCATTGAGGTTTTGATTTGGATTTCCCTGATCCCGAGTGATGTTGAGCACTTTTTCATGTGTCTGTTGGCCATTTGGATGTCTTCTTTGGAAAAATGTCTGTTCATGTCTTCTGCCCATTTCTTGACTGGACTCTTTGTTCTTTGGGTGTTGTGTTTGATAAGTTCTTTATAGATTTTGGATACTAGCCCTTTATCTGATATGTCATTTGCAAATATCTTCTCCCATTCTATCAATTGCCTTTTGGTTTTGTAGACTGTTTCCTTTGCTGTGCAAAAGTTTTTAATTTTGATGAAGTCCCAATAGTTTGTTTTTGCCCTTGCTTCCCTTGCTTTGGTGATGTTTCTAGGAAGAAGTTGCTGCCACTGAGGTTGAAGAGGTTGCTGCCTTTGTCTCCTCTAGGATTTGATGGATTCCTATCTCACATTGAGGTCTTTCATCCATTTTGAGCCTATTTTTTGTGTGGTGTAAGGAAATGGTCCAGTTTCATTCTTCTACACGTGGCTGTCCAATGTTCTCAACACCATTTGTTGAAGAGACTGTCTTTTTTCCATGGGACGTTCTTTCCTGTTTGGTCAAAGATTAGTTGACCGTAAAATTGAGGGTCCATTTCTGGGCTCTCTATTCTGTTCCATGATCTATGTGTCTGTTTTTGTGCCAGTACCATACTGTCTTGATGATGACAGCTTTGTAATAGAGCTTGAAGTCCGAAATTGTGATGCCACCAGCTTTGCTTTTCTTTTTCAACATTCCTCTGGCTATTCGGGATCTTTTTTGGTTCCATACAAATTTTAGGATTATTTGTTCCATTTCTGTGAAAAAAGTGGATGGTATTTTGATAAGGATTGCAATAAATGTGTAGATTGCTCTAGGTATCATTGACATCTTCACAATATTTGTTCTTCCGATCCATGAGCATGGAACGTGATTCCATTTCTTTGTGTCTTCCTCAATTTCTTTCATGAGTATTCTATAGCTTCCTGAGTACAGATCCTTTGCCTCTTTGGTTAGATTTTTTCCTAGGTAACATGGTTTTCAATGCAATTGTAAATGGGATTGACTCCTTAATTTCTCTTTCTTCTGTCTTGTTGGTGTATAGAAATGCCACTGATTTCTGTGCATTGATTTTATATCCTGCCACTTTACTGAATTCCTGTATGAGTTCTAGCAGTTTTGGGGTGGAGTCTTTTGGGTTTTCCACATAAAGTATCATATCATCTGCAAACAGTGAGAGGTTGACATCTTCTTTGCCAATTCAGGTGCCTTTGATTTCTTTTTGTTGTCTCATTGCTGTGGCTAGGACTTCTAGTTCTATGTTGAATAGCAGTAGTGATAATGGACATCCTTGCCATGTTCCTGACCTTAGGTGAAAAGCTCTCAGTTTTTCCTCATTGAGAATGATATTTGCTGTGGGGTTTTCATAGATGGCTTTTATGATATTGAGGTATGTGCCCTCTATTCCTACACTCTGAAGAGTTTTGATCAAGAAAGGTTGCTGTACTTTGTCAAATGCTTTTTTTGCATCTATTGAGAGGATCATATGGTTCTTGTTCTTTCTTTTATTGTTGTATTGTATCACATTGATTGATTTGCGGATGTTGAACCACCCTTGCAGCCCAGGGATAAATCCCACTTCGTTGTGGTGAATAATCCTTTTAATGTACTGTTGGATCCTATTGGCTAGTATTTGGGGGAGAATTTTTGCATCCATGTTCATCAGGGATATTGGTCAGTAGTTCTCCTTTTTGACGGGGTCTTTGTCTGGTTTGGGGATCAAGGTAATGGTGCCTCATAAAACAAGCTTGGAAGTTTTCCTTCCATTTCTATTTTTTGGAACAGTTTCAGAAGAATAGGTATTAATTCCTCTTTAAATGTTTGGTAGAATTCCCCTGGAAAGCCATCTGGCCCTGGGCTCTTGTTTCTTGGGAGATTTTTGATGACTGCTTCAATTTCCTTAGTGGTTATAGGTCTGTTCAGGTTTTCTATTTCTTCCTGGTTCAGTTTTGGTAGTTGATACATCTCTAGGAATGCATCCATGTCTTCCAGGTTATCTAATTTGCTGGCATATAGTTGCTTATAATGTGTTCTTATAATTGTTTGTATTTCTTTGGTGTTGGTTTTGAATTTTCCTCTTTCATTGATGATTTTATTTTTTGGGGTCATTTCTCTTTTCTTTATGATAAGTCTGGCCAGGGGTTTATCAATCTTGTTAATTCTTTCAAAGAACCAGCTCCTAGTTTCGTTGATCTGTTCTACTCTTCTTTTGGTTTCTATTTCATTGATTTCTGCTCTGATCTTTATTATTTCTCTTCTCCTGCTGGGTTTAGGCTTTATTTGCTGTTCTTTCTCCAGCTCCATAAGTGTAGGGTTAGGTTGTGTATTTGAGACCTTTCTTGTTTCTTGACAAAGGCTTGTATTGCTATATAATTTCCTCTTAGGACTGCCTTTGCTGCATCCCAAAGATTTTGAACAGTTGTCTTTTCATTTTTATTGGTTTCCATGACTCTTTAAATTCTTCTTTAATTTCCTGGTTGACCCATTCATTCTTTAGTAGGATTCTCTTTAGCCTCCATGTATTTGAGTTCTTTCTGAGTTTCCTCTTGTGATTGAGTTCTAGTTTCAAAGCATTGTGGTCTGAAAATATGCAGGGAATGATCCCAGTCTTTTGGTACCGGTTGAGACCTGATTTGTGACCTAGGATGTGATCTATTCTGGAGAATGTTCCATGGGCTCTAGAGAAGAATGTATATTCTGTTGCTCTGGGATGGAATGTTATGAATATATCTGTGAAGTCCATTTGGTCCAGTGTGTCATTTAAAGTCTTTATTTCCTTGTTGATCTTTTGCTTAGATGATCTGTCCAATTTGGTGAGGGGGGTGTTAAAGTCCCCTAATATTATTATATATTTTTTGATGTGTTTCTTTGATTTTGTTATTGACTGGCTTATATAATTGGCTGCTCCCATGTTAGGGGCATAGATATTTACAAATGTTAGATCTTCTTGTTGGATAGACCCTTTAAGTAGGATATAGTGTCCTTCCTCATCTCTTATTATAGTCTTTGGTTTAAAATCTAGTTTGTCTGATATAAGGATTGCCTCCACCCCAGCTTTCTTTTGATGTCCATTAGCATTATAACTGATATTCCACCCCCTCACTTTCAATCTGGGGGTGACTTTGAGTCTAAAATGAGTCTCTTGCAGACAGTATTGATGGGTCTTATTTTTTTATCCAATCTGAAAGCCTGTGTCTTTTGATTGGGGCATTTAGCCCATTTACATTCAGAGTAACTATTGAAAGATATGCATTTAGTGCCATTGTATTGCCTGTAAGGTGACTGTTACTGTATATTGTCTGTGTTCCTTTCCAGTCCATGTTACTTTGAGGCTCTCTCTTTGCTTAGAGGGCCCTTTCCAATATTTCTTGTAGGTCTGGTTTTGTGTTTGCAAATTCCTTTAGTTTTTGTTTGTCCTGGAAGCTTTTTATCTCTCCTTCTGTTTTCAATGACAGCCTAGCTGGATATAGTATTCTTGGCTGCATATTTTTCTCATTTAGTGCTCTGAAAATATCATGTCCATCCTTTCTGGCCTGCCATGTCCCTGTGGATAGGTCTGTTGCCAATATAATGTTTCTACCATTTTAGGTTACAGATCTCTTGTCCTGAGCTGCTTTCAGGATTTTCTCTTTGTTTCTGAGACTCTTAAGTTTTATTATCAGAGGTCAGGGTGTTGACCTATTTTTTATTGATTTTGAGAGGGGTTCTCTGTCCCTCCTGGATTTTGATGCCTGTTTCCTTCCCCAAATTGGGGAAGTTCTCCACTCTAATTTGCTCCAGTATACCCCGTGCCCCTGTCTCTTTTTCTTCTTCTGGCATCCCAATTATTTTAATATTGTTTCGTCTTATGGTATCACTTATCTCTCAAATTCTGCCCTCGTGATCCAGTAGTTGTTTCTCTCTCTTTTTCCCAGCTTATTTTCCATCATTTGGTCTTCTATATCACTGATTCTCTCTTCTGCCTCATTTATCCTAGCAGTTAAAGCCTCAATTTTTTATTGCACCTCATTAATAGCCCATTTGATTTCGACTCGGTTAGATTTTAGTTCCTTCATTTCTCCAGAAAGGGTTTCTCTAATATCTTCCATGTTTTTTTCAAGCCCAGCTAGTATCTGTAGAATCGTCATTCTGAACTCTAGTTGCCATTCCTTACTAATGTCTGTATTGATTAGGTACCTGGCAGTCGGTACTGCCTCTTGTTCTCTTTTTTGAGGTGATTTTTTCCATCCTGTCATTTTGTCCAGAGGAGAATAGATGAATGAGAGAACAAAATGCTAACAGGTAAGAGCTACCCCAGAAAAATATACACTAAACAAATCAGAAGAGACCTGAAACCAGAGGGAAAAGAAAGGGAATGAAAGTGAAAAGAAAAAAAAAAAAAGAATATGATCAAATATGATAAGGCTGATGAATGGATTAGTGACATGCACTAGATTTTGGGTGTATTTTGGTCTGTTAGAAGAAACTGCCTCCCAAAATTTTAAAGAAAACATATATGTACAAAAATAAGTGTAAACACAATGAAGGGATGGATTATGACTGTGAAGGTGAAAATTATAAAAGTTTTTATAAAAGGAATTGATAAGATAAGAAGTTGGTTGGAAAATGAAAGAATAGAAATAAAAAAAATGGGGGAAGAGACTATGATCAGGCAGGAGACTAGAACAAAGCCATACACTAGCAATTTAGGGCATATTTTGGTCTGTTAGAAGAAACTGTATCCCAAAATTTTGAAGAGAACACAACTTATATCTCTATATATCTATAAATATATTATATATATATATATATATATATATATATATATATATAATATATTTATATATATACACATAATACATATATATATACATATATATACATATATATATATATATATATATATATATATATATACACACACATATGCAAAAAATCAGGTTAACTATAATGAAGGGATTCAATATGACTCTAAAAATGAAAATTAAAAAAGATTTTTAAAAAAGGGGATTAATAAGATGTTTGTTGATAAAGGGAAAAAGAAAAATTCAAAAAAAAATAGAAAAAGAAAAAAAAAACAAAATTAAAAAAATTAACTTTGAAAGATTAAAGAACCATGGGGAAAAAAGCCATGAATTCTATGTGCTATATTCCCCTAGTGTTGGAGTTCTGCAGTTCTCATTGATTGGTAAACTTGGTCTTTGCTGGGTTTTCTTGCTGATCTTCTGGGAGAGGTGCCTGTTGCAGTGATGCTCAAATGCCTTTGCAGGAGGCAGAATTGCCCCACCTTTGCCAGGGGCCAGGCTAAGTAATCTGCTCGGGCTTGCTCTTGGTAGCTTTTGTTCCCTGAAAACTTTCCATAGAGCTCTGAAGGACGAGAAAGAAAATGGTGCCCTCCCAATCTCCACCCTAGAGGAGCCAAGAACTCAGGACCTCACTCCTCAGTGAGCCCCCAGAGAAAAGCAGTCCATCACTCCTGTCTACCTGGTCCCTGGCCTCACTCTATGTTTACCTAGCCTGTGACTGAGTGTTTCCAGCACACGACCCCATTTGGAGTCTCCAATCCTAGCAGATTCCTGCAGTGCACTCCCACATCTCTCCTTCCAGGGGGACAAAGGGGAGTCTCCCCGGATCTGCTGCTTGTTGGGTCCCTCCTGGAAGAGCAGTGGCCCAACTGTCCCATGGATCATGGTTTATGGCAACCCCAAGCTGAGAGCCCACTCCTCAGCTTTGTCTTTGCAGCCAGCTTCCCCACTCCAATACCTCAGAGCTCTGCCACACTCAGGCACCCCTGGTCTTTCTGTGACTCCAAGAGTCCTGAGACCACACTGTTCTGGCAAGGGTTCCACCCCCCACTTAGCACCTGGAGTGACGTCCCTCAGCAGCGCAGACTTCTAAAACTTCCAATTTTGTGCTTTCCTGCTCTATCACTTGCCAGATAGCCGGCTGATGGAGGCTACCTCCCCCATGGTCTATCTCCCTGAATATCACCTTGGATTCACTTCTCCACATGTCCTACCTTCCAGAAAGTGGTCACTTTTCTGTTCAGAGAGTTGCTGCTATTCTTTTCTTTGATCTCCTGTTGAGTTCATAGGTGTTCAGAAAGGTTTGATACCTATCCAGCTGTATTCCTGGGACCAAATGAAGTTTAGGTCTCCTACTCCTCTGCCATCTTGCTCCTCCCCCCAGGAACCTTATTTTTAAAGGAGTATCTTAAAGTTACAATATTATTATTTAACCATACTACCATGATTAGATAATTAGATCGTTTCCAATTTTTGTGTGATTATAAACAAGTTCAAATAAACCTTTTTAATAACAAGATTTATTAATGCTTATCCTTTTAAATGCTCAGATGATATAATTTGCTAATCATATGCCTCATTTGTCAGTTAGATCACATCGCTTTTTTTCAGTAAGGTCTTTTATCAGAAATAATTGAGTAGAACCCAGTCACTAAGCTAAATGTAAGAAATCCTGGGGTCCTGCCCAAGATGGCAACTTACTTATGATGTAGCCTTGGGAAAGTGATGTGCTATTGTACCCTGAACCTCAATTTCTTTGCTTGTGAATGGAATGATTGGGCTAGATAATAGTTAAAATCCCTTTAGGTTCTAGTATCCTATACTATCATGACTGCTTCTTACTATTTTCCCCAGGAAATGGCTTCATGGGCTCAATTTCAGCCTCTGACATTCTGAGTTTCCTACAAATCTTCTCTGATTTCCCGTATTTCTGATTTAATTTCTTTCCCTTTATCCAATTTTGGCTCTTCTTTAATCTTCTTATCTAGGTCTTACTTTTGTTCCTTCTTTCACTGCCATCCATTAAGCCAAGATGAGCCCTCTCTTCTTGATCTTTTACCCACTCAGTACCTGATTTTCTTTTAAATCCCTTCTCAACACTTAATTCTTTTTCTGTTAAACCTCTTGATATTCAGTACTTACAAAGATGGCTCAGTCCTCTACTTTCTCTTTTTCTGAAAAAATAAATGCAAATAATAGGTTGGGTAAAAGAAGGAAAGAAAGTGAAATTAAACCAAATAACATGATATAGCACAAATATGGTGATTTTATACATTTTGTCTGTAACGGACTTTATGTAGTATGAGGTTTGCAGGTGGGGAGGGGGCAGTATGGGTTGAAGGCTGGCTGAAAGACCAGAGTATTGCAGTCAGCAAGGTTAATAGAAGTGCATATACCACATTACTCTTAATCTCACAATAAAAATGATAGTATTAGTAATTGGTAACATTTTTAAATTGCTTTTTGTGTGGCAGACATTATATAAACCATATTAATATGCAATGTCTCCTTAAATCTTCAAAAATCCCTGTGGGATAGAAATTATTATTATCTCCAATTTGTAGATAGGGAACCTGATGTATTGAAATCATTTTGCTATATTATAGTAAACAAACTTATGATAATTATATCAAATCCCTCGAAGGTATTCATCGTAAAGACAGGTTTGGATTACAACATGTATCAGTTAGGATGTTGCAAATTATCTTAGTTTCATTTTGCCCAAAATTCAGAACTTGAGACAAGGACTGGGCAGGTGATCCCAGAAATCAAGAGGGAGGGAGTGAAGAAAGTAAGAGAGGGAAAGAGGAAGAGCCAAAATAAGGGTGTGTTATCAAAGCTACTACTGCAGGTTCCTGGGAATGGAATCTGTCTGTCTCTCAGGATCAAGCCCTGGAATTGTGTAGACTGATATTCTCCCTCATATTATTTTATCCTTTCTGAAAGTGGATTTTCAGAAAAATTCTCTGGAAAGATGTTGATAGGCAAGGTATAACAAACAAAAAGAGTGACCCACTCAAACAGTAGCATGGTTGTGGAAGGGGAGGTGGGTGGGGGTATGGGGTGAACTAGGTGTTAGGCATTAAGGAGGGCATGTGATGTGATGAGCATTGGTGTTATATGCAACTAATGAATCATTGAACACTACATCAAAACTAACTGAACATAATAGAAAAGAAGAAAGAAAGAAAGAAAGAAAGAAAGAAAGAAAGAAAGAAAGAAAGAAAGAAAGAAAGAAAGA
>NW_023270757.1:12977672-12984100 GCF_011800145.1 Mirounga leonina | reverse complement strand
AGAAAGAAAGAAAGAAAGAAAGAAAGAAAGAAAGAAAGAAAGAAAGAGATAGAAAGAAGAGAAACACCACAAAGAATATAGGAAGAAGGGAATGGAGAATGATCTGCTATATCCTCCGTGTCCCTTCACTATCCCATTTGATCTTCACCACTAGGGTAGGAAATGCCCATCATTTCAATTTTATAGGTAAGGGAGGAAATTGGGGATCAAATAAATTACATAACCAGAGTAGGATCCCATGCACAGGGCATGGGTGGTCTTACTTGAGCATCCCCCCTCTGCTTTGAATATCCATTGTCTATAGGAGTTAGTGCCCAACATTATTTTCTTGTGGTGGAAGGGCACTCTTATCTCTTTCACTTTTCAAATACCCCATGTCTGCTCAGCCATGAGAACCATGCTGTTTGTTGAAGGGTGCTTTACTGGGCAGTTGTTTGGGTATCACTGGAACTGAGATGTGTTTTTAGTATACAATGAATCTATAGGTCAGTCTTTTGAATAGTTTATGGAATGTGTCCCAAATATGAATTCTGCACATTATCCTACTGCATTCCTGCTCAGTGTTGGTTGTCCCCATCTGTGCCTCTCTTCTTTTTGGGCTAGTCATCTGTCAAATACTGCTTCCTGCCAAATCAGTGCTTTTCAAAAACGCAAAAGGAAAAGAAGTCCTAAGTAAATAAGGGCAAAAAATGTCATATTTTTTTCAAACTAGCTTCCATATTAAAATATACCTGATTTATTTTTATTACCAGATGTAGAGAGACATGGATGCTTCACAGCTGCTTCTCAGATGGTCCAGAAATACCATTTAGGGCCCTAATTTCAAATTTCTCCTTGACCAAAACTTGAAAAGAGTTGGTTAAACAGAAAACCCCAAACAACCTTGAATTTCACTTTCTCCTTTTCAGGAAGAGCAGGCTTCAGACAAGATAGACATAATTTCAAATCCTCGCTCTGCTTTTAACTAGTTGTGTAACTTTGGATAAATTAATTAAACTTTCTGCTTTGTCAACATACGGTGAGGATAAAATGTTCATATTTACTTGACAGTGTTTCTTTCTGAAGATGAAAGAAACAATGTATAAGTATTCAGCAAGTTTCCTGTCACCAACAGATTTGATTCCCTTTAATTCTTGGTCCCTTATCCTGATGAAATAGGTAATAGATTTTAAAAATGTATTTTTAGACAGTAACAATCAGCAGCTCTAAATTTTTACTGTGCTAGATTTTCACTGTGTGGCTACTTTATAATGCCCAGATTAGGAATAAACTTCAGTGAAGTAAAAATCCAACTCAGACACTCAGATTGTTTGTTTCCAGGAAAGAATTGTGTATCTTATTACATACCAACCACCGTGCTATTCTCTCTAGAAAATCATTGGTTGAATTAGGTGGCAGGAAGTAAGAATTGAATAAAGCCAGGAAAACAGCTGTGTCTGGATGGAGGCAGCAGCTTCTAGCTCTTGCTGATTCATTTCTCTAGCAGTTTTTACTTAAGAGAACCATCCATAATGCATGTCTGTAGGACTATATTGAAGGCAAATCACCCAAACTGTGAGCGTTACAGGCATTGCACATTGACTTTTCCAGTTCTGGGAAACTGCATGATGAGCTACCTATAATTTTTCTAGCTGGAACATGAAAGCAAAAGAAATGTAACTAGTCAAACAAAAAACAAAAAACAAACAAACAAAAAAGAAAAGTAAGAGTGACTTATTTGCTTTTTTGGTACAACTTCACCATCCTTCCAATAATAATTAATTATAATTCATTTATTCTACAAACATTTGCTAATCATCTACTGTGTGCCAGGCACAAAGTTAAGTACTGGGTATTCAGAGGGCAGCTAGATTACCATGATACCTGCCCTTCATGGGGCTTGCAGCCTAATGAATCCAATAAACATGTCACTAAATAAATATGTATTTTCACTTAGATGAAAGTGCTATGAACATAGAAGATGTTGGAAACCTGCTTAGGGGTGCCAGAAGCCATTTAAGCTGAGCCTACAAGATGAGGAGGAGCCATCCACATAAAATGCCAAGAGCAGGACACCCCCATCAGAAGTATGTACAAAGTCTCTGGGAGGGAAAAAGCTTGGCTTGTTCTGCGAACTAGAAGGAAAGCAGTGAGGCTAAAGTAAAACAAGCAAGGGAAGGTGGCATGAATGGGAAGTTGGGTAGGAAAGCAGTGGCTGATAGGCCATGTATAGAATATGGTTTTTATTGTAAGGTTAATATGAAACCATTTAAAGGTTTGACTCAAGCAAATGGCACAATCAGATTTATAATTTCAAAAGATTGCTTTGGTTACTTGATGGAAAAAGTCTTATGTAGGAAGGGTACAAAAGGATTCACAGCCAAATAACTAGGTGTCTTAATATTACAGGTGTGGAATGATGGTGGGGATGGTGGGGAGGTGGGAAAGTGATGACAGTGTAGGTGAAAAGAAGCAGAACAATGAGTGACACACACTAGAGGTAGAATAGGCTTGGGTGGTGTGAAGAGTGATTAAGCATAACTTAGTAAGTTATGAAATGGTTTAATAGAATGGATGTGTGGCAGTGCCATTTTACTGGGTGGGGAAAGACTATAGGAGAAGCAGAAAGACGACCCAAACTTCCTCTGGGCTCCTTGAAAATCATGTACATATCTTTGTTATAGAATGAACTACACCATGATTTGGTTTATTGTACACCTGACTGCCTTCCCTGGCAGCTTTTTCATCCCTTTGGGCAAGAAACACAGGGTCAATAACACGGACTTTTGAGTGGAAGAGAACAGGGTTCAAATGTATGCTCTGTCACTTACTCACTGTGTGACCTTGACCAGGTTACTTAACCTCATAGAGCCTAGGTTTCTCACTTTGTAAGTAGACTCTAATAATACCTATCTCAAGGGCTGTTAGATGAAATGAAATAAATTATATAAATGTGTTCAGTGTATGAAATCAATGAATTTTAGCTGTTGTTATCATTAGAATCTTTCATAGTCCTGGTCCATAACAGATCCCTAGTATTTATGGAATAAGTGAATGAATGGGGTGGAACCCATTCAGTTACTCACTGAAAAATGAACAAATCAGATCTGGATTCTAATCTTAAATTTACTATTAACCAACACATTACTGTTGGTTTAAACCTCTCTGGGTTAAACCCAAACTCAGTTTCCTTATCTGTAAAATGAAGCAAATGTTTGTGAGGGAAGTGTACTTGCGTGTTAAGACTACATGGTTTCTTAAGGAGCTTCTAAGGGTAAACTTCCAATAATATTTTCAGTTCTTTGTTTTAATACATCTATGTAATCAACTATTAAATGGTGCTTAATAATTCATTAAATGTTCATCTGCTTCCTTATTTGATGCTTACAATAACACTGAGATAACTAATAGGCCAGATGATATAACTCTTGGTTAACAAATGAGAAAATTGAGGTTAAATGCCATGTCCATGGTCAGTGTTTGAATTCAAACTTCATAACACTGACTACAATCATTTTTCCACTACACCACAGTGCTTCTCAGACCAAGTAGTAATCCTCAGGTATTTGCACAGAGAATTTATTTCTAAGAACCATATTATATTTGAAACCAACCACTTAAAAATGTTGAGTCATACTAAATATCCATTCTAGAAAATAATTCAGGAGCACCTGGGTGGCTCAGTAGGTTAAGCATCTGACACTTGATCTCAGCTCAGGTCTTGATCTCAAGGTCATGAGTTCAAGCCCCGCATGGGCTCCATAGTGGGTAGAGCCTACTTAAAAAAAAAAAAAAAAAAAAAAAAAAGAATTCAAATGGGGTTTCAGAGCTACAAGAAACCCCATAGACAAGTAACACTTCCAGTGTACACTTACTTAGATCTTCTTGTCTCTATTATGTCTTGTCTCTATTATTTCTCTACTAGAAAATTTCTCAAGATTTTCTAGTAGCCACATTAAAAAGTTAAAAAGGGCAAGGTAAAATTAATTTTATTTTTATATTTCATTTAATCTCATTTCCAAAATACCATCATTTAAATATGTAACCAATTTAATCATCATTGAGGTATTTTACAATTTTTTTTATATTATAATTTTGTAAGTCTTAAAAATCCGATGTATATTTTTCACTTCTAGGACATTTCAATTCAGCCTAGCCACATTTCAAATATTCACTAGCCACGTGTGGCTCTTGGCTACTGTATTGAACAACACAGGATATACAACTAGCATAACCACCCAAACCTTCAGATGTTTTCATATTAACCTTACAATAAAAGCCACAATCTGTGTATGGCCCACCAGCTCCTGCTTTCTGTTCACCTTCACATTCATGCCATAATCCCTTGCTCAGTTTCTGTTTCCCTAAGGATTAACACTCAGATCATAGAATGGTGTCAGAGTCTTATAGAATGCTTGGGTTGCGTGGTGCATTAGTTAATATGGCTGTACTTCTTAAAAAGATCATGAGAGACTATGGACTTGAGAAACAAACTGAGCGTTCTAGGGATGGGGGTGGGTGGGTTAGCCTGGTGATGGATATTAAAGAGGACACGTATTGAATGGAGCACTGGGTGTTATACGCAAACAATGAATCATGGAACACTACATCAAAAACTAATGATGTAATGCATGGTGATTAACATAACATAATAAAATCAATCTAGCTGGTTAAAAACTTGGTATTTTACTTGAAATGGGTTATATTAGTCCATTCTATCTCAAGTTAAGTTATATGAAAAAGATCTTCATTCAAGAAATCTAAACATCAGGACCAGAACACTGTGTATAATAATTCTTAATATATGTACCTCCCTGCAAAAAGACCCTTAAAAGCACTCATGTATATATTGCTTATATGTATAGAGAGAGAACATCTGAAAAATTTTCTAAGAAACTGGTCTCAGTAGCCAACTTTGGAAAAGACAAATATGATGGATTGGAAGACAGAATTTTTTCTTATATTATGACACATTTAAAAAATTATATATGCTTTTATAATGTTTGAAATTCTTACCAGAATTTTCAACAAAAGTGATAAAAAAGGCTTTTTCAATCAAAATTACTACAATATGATAAAATTACATTTTTAACAAAGCTATCAATTTAAAAAGATAAACATGCATGAGAGGAGGAAAATTCCATTGGTATTTTACGTTTTATTTTTCTCAGTAGGGCCCATTCTTCAGCTAGAAAGCTAGAAATTACAGTGGCATATTATCCAACATTATAATCAATGTATAAGTCCAGGAAGGGTTCAACCATATCATTGCAGTGTAGGAGGCAGACATAGTCTGTCGAAAAGTTCCTATGAATTTGATGGGATTAGTAGTCCTACTTTACCCAGGGACTTGGCTGTCAAGCAACCAGAGAAAATCAATAAAGGCTCTTTACCTTGTACTCTGAATTGCAGGGCATGTTTGATGTGTTATTAGCCACCTGGCTTGGACCATATTCTGGCAGGTTGTGATCATGTCATTGCACTGGTTCTAGATCGATCAAATTGTTATTTATTTATTTATTTATTTACTTACTTACTTATTTACTTACTTACTTATTTATTTATTTATTTATTTATTTATTTATTTATTTATTTATTGGAGGTAACATAGTTTGGTGTAGTATTTATTTCCTGAAGTGAGTAATTCGCTGAACACTAATTATAAGAGCTATTCTTTAAAAAAAAAAATCTGCTTACTATATTTTTGGACACTAACAATCAACCTCATCATACTAATGACTCAGAAAAGTCCTATAGTAAAGAGACCTTCTTGGTCCTGTTTAATCCAGCATTTACCAAGCTTATATGATCAAGCAACTTTTAGTTTCTTTTGGACATACTTAATTGACAAACCAAAGGACACTGGAAACCTGTGGCATAGTTATAAGTGGACATTGCTTATCGTTCATGTGATTTTGTAACTTAATTTTCTTAAGCTTTCTTTATAAAATGGGGATAACAATACATGAGGACCAAATTAATTTAATGAAATAATATATGAAGGAAAGACCTCCATAATGGGCAACACATAAAAGGAGGCACATAGGAACTCAACTGACATTAATTCTATTCTTTTCTGCTCTTCTGCACTTACTTGTTTCTCTCTGTTATTAGGAAACTTTTTCTAGAAAAGATGTGAATATTGCTAAAACATAATCATTAGAAAAGGAGAAGACCTTTTTTCTTACATTATGACACACATTTCCAGTGAGGCTAAGACATGAAGGAGGGCAGATGAAACAGAAGATGAGAGCTTGAACCACTCTTGTATATGTTGCTTTAATCCGGCTTTCAGCCCCCAAACAGATTTTGGTCTATAGAAATTCTTTAAAGTAGGAATTTCTCCAATTTTGCTTCCTCCCTCCCTTCTTTCCTTCCTCCCTCTTTTTTCCTTTCTTTTTCTTCTTTCTTTCTTTCTTTCTTTCTTTCTTTCTTTCTTTCTTTCTTTC
>NW_023270757.1:12853131-12977662 GCF_011800145.1 Mirounga leonina | reverse complement strand
TTCTTTCTTTCTTTCTTTCTTTCTTTCTTTCTTTCTTTCTTTCTTTCTTTCTTTTCTTCTTTTTTCTCTTTCAAGATTTTATTTATTTGAGAGAGAGCGAGCACAAGCAGGAACAGGAAGAGGGGCAGAGGGAGAAGGAGAAGCAGACTCCACACTTAGCATGGAGCCTGACTCCAGGCATAGGACTTGATGCGGGGCTCAATCCCAGGACCCTGAGATCATGAAATGAGCCAAAGTTAGATGCTTAACTGACTGAACCACCCAGGCACCCTCTTTCTTTCTCCTGTTCTTTCTTTCTCCCATTCTTTTCTTTTCTCTTTTCTTTTTTCTCCTTCTTTCTTTTTTCCTCTTTCTTTCTCTCTTTCTCTCTTTCTTTCTTCTTTCTTTATTTCTTTTTTTCTTTCAACTGAGAAGAATCTTACAATTAGAAATCCCTAAACTAAATATAAGACTATGAACTCTATGAAGTCCTGGATTCATTCACTTGATCTTAAACATTTTGTGGAAGGTTCACTTGTTAGTATCATGAATAGCCTAGATCCCCAACAATGTTTCCAGCCTAAATTACCAAACATTGTCTTCTTGTTTGATACACACCTTTTTCTTTGATGTGTAGTAATATATGTTTATTTTGGGTTTAAACATAAGTTTAAAAACATCACATGTAGGTTTATTTATTTAAAATTGAATACTTGTCATCAGTTGGGGTCGGTGTTCCTTGAGATCGAAATAAGATCAGTTTAAAACCCCACTCTGCATTCTATGGAAGATCCAGTGCCATCAGAAAATGTTTTTGTGAATTTCTGGCAGGCTTTGCCTTTCATGGCCACCTACAGCCCCAGGTTCTGCTTCTGCTGAAGTAGTTCAGTTACACATTTTCCTGTCATCCCAAATGTGCTGTCCTTAGGACTCACTGTATCAACCCAGAGGTAAAACTCAGTCCCTTTATTTGATGTTCAGAACACAAACAACAATAAAAATTAAAAACGACAAATTCCTTATGAAGACTTTATGGATATAAAAGAATATTTAGGGAAAAGGAGCGGATTTACATTTCAGAAATGTAAGCAATATAAAAATTAAAGTAGGCACCTTTTTTCTTAAAGTCTTATAGCTATTTCTGCAAAATAGGGCTTCAGGGCTCCTCCATATGGCTAAACTCTGTCCTTTCATGCTTTACTCTCTCATTTTCTCTGTTATTTCTCCCTCAGTAGCAAAGGAGAAAAAAAATCTCTATGTCCCCCAAATATCCTAGTAAACATTAGGTGATGTCCTTATTGTTCAGGACGGTCAATAAATTCTTATTGCCATTTGCTCTGTTTAAAAAGGCCCATGTGAGAAGTAGCTCCAAGTAGAAACCAACCTCTGAGATTGCAACATTTGTCCCTTAAGATCTGCATTTTCATCTTGGGGTACATATTTGAACACATTGTCCATGACATGTCAATACGGGAGCTCTGTTTGTACCAAGAAGCAGTTTTAGTTTGGAAGCTAACTATTTAACATGTTCCCCAGAGCCCTTAACATTGAATTTTATATGAGCCATATATATTTTAGGTTAGATAGTCCCAAGTTTCCAACATGGTGAAATTCTATCCAAGTATTTTCAGAGGCTGTAGACATAGTTAGGAACTTAGTTATTATATTCATATTTATATTTGTATATATGAATAATCACTAGATGTCATAAATACTATCATTTAAGCCATGGTTATTTAATTTTGTTGCATAATTTTTATGTTCATATTTTGTTCATACAAGCATATTTATCTGGCATCATGAGGGAATGAGATATTTATTATTGCCAAATAATTAATGTTCCTCTTTAATAAGAAATGGCAAAATTTTATTAAAACATGTTCAGTAGAAGTATTTCTAAAATACATGTGTCTCTCACAAAATACATTGATCATATTGCAGTCTAAGCTGGGATGAAAACAAAGGGAGATGGAGGGGGGACATACCATTGGAGGAATTGCACAAAGGAGCATTATTCAAAATTGCAATCAGGAAGTCAGTTTAGTGAGTCTTGACCAGTAATGAAATAGAATGGAATAGAAAAATCAGAGTATATCACATATAATATGAATAAGTACTCTTCTGAGAAGTTTTGTTTGTTAGGGGTGTGTGGGTGTGTGACCTTGGATGAGATGCAAAATATAATTCTTACTGTGCATCACAAAAGCATTTGGTGAAAATCACTAGTATAGAGGCCAGCTTGTGCTGGGGCAGCATGGGATCACTACAATAGAGTCTGGTCATTACCTTTGCAGGTAAGAAATGAAATTTTCTTTGTGCATTCATTCTCAACTGAATCCTGATTGCTTCCTGAATAAAGGTCTAAGGTCAGGCTTAAGTTGGGGACTGCATGAATCAGACCTTTGTATCTCTCTGTTGGGCTCTGTCTACAAGAGGGCTCTGGAATTGGACCACTATGGTTCACATTTTGGCTTTATCACTTATTAGTTGTGTGACCTTGGACAAGACTCTTAACCTTTTTAAGCCTTGGATTTCTCTCTTAGAAAGTGGAAGTAACAATAATTCTCATTTCCAAAGGTTACTGCGAGTGATATATGAGATCATTTATTAAGCCTTTAACATAAAGCCTTCATATAGGAAGCTTTGTTAACTATAAGAATAATTATTTTAATTTCCACAGTCATAGTTATAATATATATGAATGTTGGTCCTTACTCTGTGTGTGTTGGAGGTTGGAGTAGAATGGAGGTCTTATTTATGATATAAAAGTCATAAAATTATATAATTTTAAAATTATAATATTTATCATATAAAATTAGGTCTAAATTCAGTCATTATTCATTGAAGGTCTCGAATATCCAGTGATGATTCTTTCTTTGGAGTTGACCTAGGCTACAGACTCAGGGTCAATGGGGAAATGGGTGGCTGATTTACATTAATCAAGCTCACAAGAGGCAGAATTGTAAATATACATTTCTTAATTATTCATATTAGATATTACTTTTTTTAGTGATCAGAATCTTTGTGCCCCCTAGAGAGGACATTCCTCCTCCATTATTAAGGTGTCTGAGATGGCTCAAATCTTAATTGAGAAACTGCTTGTTGTATGCAAGAATAACTCTGTGGGGATTATTTTAGCCTAAACTCTAAACCTCCAAAATAACCCTAATGAAAGAACATCTCTCTAAAGAAATTTGTCTTATCTTTCAGATTTAAGATATTCTTTAAAAATGTTATATACTGATAAAGTTGGCCTATCCTGAAATGAGTTCCATGCCAGTAATTCCTATCTTACTTTCCAGTTTTTGTCTGTAAGTATATTAATATCTCTAATTGAGCTATGGTCAAGCCCAGGATAGATAAATATACAGAGGCAGCTACTAGTTTTGAAGCTCAAGGTGTACATTATTGATAATGGAGTAAGGCTCTCTTTCCTTAGAGTACAGAGTATAGAGTAAGCCTTAACACAGTACTTAACACAGTACTCTCCACAGCTTGTGCCAGTCTATTAGAGCTGGCACTGCAGATGAAAATTATTTCCCATGACATGTCAAGAAACTCTTCTCTGAACATGTCATGATTTAATTACACTGACTTTTGGAATTCTAGGAATGTCCCATTGCTATTACCCACAGAGCATAACAAAATGTCCTTGATGATTCTGGGTCTCTATCATTAATCACTGCAAAGATTATCATTCACTCAAGTCTACACTATGACTGGTGTCTATTAGATCCTTATACCTACACTGAATGACTCTAAAATCTTACCTTTTAAGTTTTAGTTACTTTTTTCCCCTCCTTATTATATTAGAGGTCTCCTCACCCTCTAAGGCTGTTGGTTATCCTTCTTATATCATTAAGATGTAACTATTTAATTATTGACTGAATAACTAAAAGAATCTATCCTCCAGAGTTTCTTTTCCTAATTTGCTGCTTCTTATCAACTTTGAACTGAAAAATTACATCTTGTTAGATTGTATCAAGGAGAAGAGTAAGTCCAATATGGCTTATTTATTGGGATTTATAAGATTTAGCCTATTAGGCTTGTAAACTTTATGTTGAGTTTTCCCACATCTTTACTACCTACATTCTAATGGTTGGAAAGGCTTTTCAGTACTAACTCAGAAATGCAAAGATGGCTTTCATTAGAAGCTCTCTACTAAAATGTTAACAGTGTTACATTCTGGATACTAGGAATGTATGTACTTTCATTTATTAACATGTTCTATTTACTTTTTTGTGTTTTCCAAATTATTTAGTTATTTCCTATATTTATTACTTTACTTGAAATTAATAATAATTATAATGACAATAAATATTTAATTAGGACTTAGTACATACCAGGTACTGTGCTAAGTTCCTTCATGTAGGTTAACTCAGGAATTCTTCATAGTAACCTACTAAGATTGGTACTATTATCTTCATGTTATTCATGAGGAAATTTTGTCTTGAAGAAGTAAGCTAACTTGCTAAAAGGTCACATAGAATATGTGTTAAAGAATCTGGATTCAAACATGGATCTTTCTTAATATTCTCTCTCATTTCCAATCTCTAGTAGATTCTTTTGAGAATATGTCCCTGGCTTCTAGTGAAGGCTACATAGGCTCTTTTTGTGAGAACTTCTCCCTAACCCAAGCACCCACCCTTTTGTCTTCCTAAAGCTATAGTTCATATTTGGCTTTCTTTTCCCATGCCATATCCATGGCACAGATGATTGTATAAAAAGTAGATACATGATCAGAACCAAATAAACAAGATTCTTCTTTCCTTCTCCTCCTCTTCCTTCTCCTTCACTTTCTTCTCCCTCTCCTCCTTCTTCTTTTTAAATTGGATGTTTGGAACATTTGTATTCTTACCATATAAATGAAGTTTCAGAAAAAAAAAAAAAAAAACACTCTTCTGAGAAAGAGAGAGAGAGGTGAATAGAGGCAAAGAGCAAAACAAACTCAGGAGACACAGAGAGAGAGAAAGAACATGTGTTGGATTCCTGGAAGCCTTCCAGTACTTGGTATAGTCCAAGTGGCTTTTGGGTTTCATTGACTCACATGCATTGATAATTTCCCCATTTTTGTTTAAAACAATTCAAGTTGGATTCAGAATGTGTCCATAATTCACACTGGAGCTGTTTTCCTAAAATAAATTATTTTTTTTTTATCATTATCTTGCATTGAACCACCACCTTGATGTGTCTCAGGTTTCTTTCTGTTCTCAAGATGAAACTCCTTAGTATGATTTACCTGGCCCCTCACAACATTTCCCATTCTGCTTTCCTATTTGAATTTCCCACCACAAACCCCGCCCTAGCAAACTATGTGTGTCCTAATTCATCATGCTCTCACAACTTCTGTAGGTTGTCATGCCAGACCCTGACAACCTACTTCCTCTGAACAGTTAGTAGTGAGCTTCTTAATCACTTTTCTAATACTTATTCAGTGGTGTGCTAGAGCTGACTTACTCTATCTCCTAAGAGCTGATTTTTAAGTGTTCAGAAATTTTGCAGCTAGTTGATGCCATATTGGTTGCTTGAAATCAACCACAATGGGAGTATTTACACCATAAAATTGGCAAGCAATACATATCAAAGCACCTGCCTCTCCCCAGAGTCAGTTGTTAAACATTTACTGGCAAACTACTGCCTATGGCACTTGTTTTACCATTGTATTTTGATCATCTGTCTTCTGCTCTCAAACCCTGGGAGTGGGTGAGACAGATGGCAGATGGATACTGGAATAAGAAGGGAATAAGGGCTAAAAGTAGGGATTTTAATCTCTTACATCAAATACTCTGTTCATGAAACTTGTGAAATCAATGGATCAATGAAAAGCTACCTGCATTTTTTGTTGTTGTTGTTGTTGTTTGGAATAGACCATTTAAGAGATAACTACATATGCTGTTTGAAAATTGTTTTAAGAGGAGTTATACATTCTTTCCTATTGCCTATTGCGACTTTGGCATCCAGTACAGTCCCTGTTAAAACTAATCTTAGCAAGTAGAGAACATTTCCTCTCATGCTGACCAAAGTTAAGATTAAGTCCAGGTGATCTTCATCTTAAAAAAAATTCCCTTTATTAAAATAAAGACCACTTTTTGCTCACTTTTAACCATTTCTATAATCTAATTATTTTGACTTTTCCCTAATGAGTTCATTTTCTTCAACCTTTATTAAAGTTGTGGCTCCCTCCTCAATTAATATTTTAAAAATTTTCAAGCAGAAATGACTTTAAGAATCTTATAGTTAAACATCATCTTTCATAGAGCAAAAAATAGGCCTCAGAAAAATGGAAAAATTTGCCAATATTACATAGCTAGCTATTGATAGAGCTTATACAAATATCCATGCTTCTTGAATACTCAATGTTATTTCCCCTCTTCTCATCTACTTTCATTTTAGGACTGTAGTAGTTAGAAAAATTAAGAAAATATTACTTTAAACCAGTCTTTCTTGTAAAATATTTGCTTTCTGAAGGCACCATATCTCTTTGCTCTCTAGGCAGAACTGTTGGGGGCTGCTAGTCTCCCTGGAGTTTTCCCACCTGAATAGTGGTGCTGCAGTGCCTATTTCTGTTTGTTGTCTGTCCTGCTGGTTCATTTTGATTTCACCTTTATGTTTTGTGTAGCTCACATGGTTCTGCTCTATCCAGCAGGGTTCTGCTTTCAACATTCTTGAAATAAGAAAAATGCAGGGATAATTTTAAATGAGTTTTGCTGGGAGTTAGTAAAGGGAAGGATGAGTTGTTATGGCAGGATTAACTGCAGCTGCTGAAAATGCAGCTGGATGGAGAATGCCAGGTCATAGAGAGTGTACAGTGGCTCACACATACACACATACATAGGCTCATTCTTATTGTTGTGCAGGGTGGTAGTTCTTTTGTGGTAGGCAGTGTGTGTGTAGAGGACAACTGAGACATGTGGGCATGTGTAGCTGGAATAGAGAAAGGTGGAAATCCTGAGGATGGCAGCTGGGGCTCAATCTGTAGCATTTAAGCCAAAGGTTTGGGAAGTGCAATGACAGAAAGGGTAGCAGAGGACAGGGAGAGTAGAGAAGGCAACAGATTTGCTTGCATGTAACTGCCTCTGTTATTAGTACACACGCATACATATTTTTTTCCTCTCATCTATTGTGAGTCATTCTTCTGCCTACCCTCTTTTTAAAAATTCCATTATTATTTGTGAGTTAATATATATAGGGTGTTTATTAATTTAAACCTTACTGAGCATTGTTACATGTGAGACACTTTGCTTCTACCTCAAAACCTTGTAAAAACTATAAAAGATGTCATGGACTTATATCATAGGAAAAGGAGGCACTTGTTGCAGGTATATTTTCTACAAGTTTGCAATATATGAAATTAACAATATTCAACTTTTTTGAACTATAAAAATGATAGTATCATATTGTCTTTCTTTTATTTGTCCAGGGTTAGTGAGATATAGACAACACCTGAAGTGGTTGCTGTGTGGGGAGCCATTTAAAAATGACTTTTATTTTTATTGTTCCCTTTCCAGAATATGTAGCACACGGCTTTGAAATCTAAAAGGGTTCAAAGGCTTCAGGGTTCTTTTTTGTTGTTGTTGTTGTTGTTGTTTTTATTTTTTTTAGATTTTATTTATTTGTTAGAGAGAGAGCATGAGTGGGGGGAGGGGCAAAGGGAGAGGGAAAAGCAGATTCCTGCTGAGCCTGGAGTCAGACATAGGGACCCATCCCAGGACCCTGAGTTGGAGGCAGATGCTTAACTGACTGAGCCACCCAGGTGTCTGTAAAAAACTTCAGTTTTAATCTCAGTGCTCTTACTTACTTTCTTTGTGATCTTGAGCTCATTTTATTGCCTCCATAAAACTTAATTATTTCACCTATAAAATGGGGATAGCAGTAGAAACAACTGTATTAGTTCTCTCTTGCTACATAACAAATTTCCCCAGAACTTAGTGGGTTAAAAAAAAATCAAAAAAACCACAAACATTATTCATAATTTTTGTGGGTCAGGAATTTGGAAGCAGCTTAACTGGATGGTTTTGGTTCACATTCTCTCATGAGGTTGTGGTCAAGGTGTTAGCTGGAGTTTCGTCACCTTAAGACTAGACTGAGGCTGAAGGAACTGTTCACTTGCATTCATAATGAGTTGCTGCTGGCTATTAGGATGTCTCAGATTTCCACTGTGTAGACTTCTCTGCAGGGCTACATAAGTGCTCTCACAATATGGCAGTCAGCATCCTCCAAAATGAGTAATCCAAGAAAGGGTAAGATAAAATCTGCACTATATTCTATGGCTTAGCCTCAGAAGTCCTACATCGTCCTTTCCACAATATCCTACTGATTATGTAGGTCAGTTCTATTCAGAGTAGGTAGTGACTGTACAAGAGTGTGAATATCAAGAAGGCAAGGATCACTGAAGTCATCTTGGTGGCTGGACCACACCAACCATACATTTATTGTTAGGAATAAATAATGCACATAAGTACTTAGCCTGGCATGTATCAAGCATAATTTAAATTCTAATTAAGTTATTACTAATATTAATTTATTAAAATAAATGTAAATGTTAATGCATAATTTCTGTTTAAAGTTTGTAAAATGCAAAAAAAAAAAAACAACAGAAATTTTAAATAAAAAAAACACCCATTTCTAACTGTTCTCTAAACCTCTCATCTAGAATAGTACATATAACACAAAACATGCAGTGAGGTGTGTCAAAATAAAATTCTAGAATCCTTGCAGCTCCATAGGTAATTATGTGACTATTTGAAAAAAAAAAGTTTTAATAAATACAAAGTTTATTTTTTAACAGTATGATCTCATATTTAGTTTATATGGTCCTTTTGAGATTATAAATGAATTAGGAAGAAATTAGGAGCAAGTTCTTTTCAATATACTAAATTCTCTTCAGTGGTCTATAAGTTCATAAATTCCTCCTGTTCTTCTGAATACAGTTAATGTTTTATTTAAAAGGTATCTTTTGGTTGTAAGTGACAGAAACCAAGTCAGTCTATTTTAAGATAAAAGGGAATGTTTAAGCTCAAACAACTAATAAGTCAGGGGTGGAACAGTGTGTGACATAGATTCCAGGGGTTCAAATGATATCCTCAGGTCATTTCTCATGTTGCTTCCCCCAATGTGGTGAGCAACATGGTCACCAGTATACCCAAACCCCTACATTTATAGCATAGCATTAGAATAGAAAGAAGATCTTTCCCTCCCAGAACGTACTTAATCCCAAGTCACATGCTCACTCCTGAGCCAATCGCTGTAGTTAAAGAGATGAGTACTTTGATTGACCAGCCTGGTTGATGTTTGTACTTTGAGATAACAGTATTGATGGTGGTAGTTAGTGGTAGTGGGTAGGGTTGGAGTCAGGGGACACCATGAATTTTAGTCCCACCAGCTCACCATAGGAGCCAGAAGAAATCTAGTGGGAAAGTGTGTAAAGAAAAGGAAAATTATAGCTATTATAGCTGACTATGAATAAGTAGAATTTATGATAGAAGCACTCTGCAAAATGAATTAAAAATAAATGTTTAGAATAGTTTTGTTTCCTATTATATATAATATTTTATTTTATATTTTTATAAAGGAAGAAGGCATAGGGTGTGTACATCCTATAGTTAGAAGATTTAAATATTGGTCACCTGTGAGGGGAAAAAAAAATCTTTCCTGCTTATTGTTGCAAAGATGGACCACACAAAAATTAGTTTTTTAATAACCCATGACACAAAAGTATAAAATATAGAAGTTTAGAAAGCTGCACAAGCACTTTGTGAATATTCTACAGACCAATAGTTTTAAACTAGGTTAAGAAAGGGTGCCTGGGTGGCTCAGTTGTTAAACGTCTGCCTTCGGCTCAGGTCATGATCCCAGGGTCCTGGGATCGAGCCCTGCATTGGGCTCCCTGCTCCACAGGAAGCCTGCTTCTCCCTCTCCCACTCCCCCTGCTTGTGTTCCCTCTCTCGCTGTGTCTTTCTCTGTCAAGTAAAGAAAATCTTTAAAAAAATGTATAAACTAGGTTAAGAGGAATTGGTTCAGACTATTTATTGCTGAGGGATGGTAATGATTCAGAGAGGAAGAATCTTCAATTTCCAATCTCTCAATTTTGTTTTTGTCTGTCTTATCTGGAGGGATCCTGCATGAGTTTTCATTTGGAAGGAGGGTTCCATTACTAGGAAAAATAGTTTGGAAATCTAATGTCATGTAAAAGATGATTATAAAGTTTTAGGGTCTGTATGCCCTCACACATTCATTCAGTTATTCAACAAACATTTGTTTATTTGTGGGCAAATAAACAAAAGCATTTCTCTTCCCTCTTGGAGCTAAGAATTTAGGGTGTATCTGTTGTTATCTTAGGGTTATTATAAGCTCAGACCAGAAACTGTGGCCCAAGTCCACTAACATTTGACAGATATTTAGCAAGCTCCTCTTATGTGCAAGGTAGTAAGTGGGGCGATGTCATGGGTGGGTGCTGGGAATGCAAAGATGGATAGCAAACCCTGCTCTCAGAAAATCACAAATCAATATTGTGCTTCTTGGTCTCAAGGATGGTGGACTTTTGACCTCCTCTTATGCTTCTACTAGTAGTGAGGGAGGAAATATGTAGTGAACATTGTCTTCCATATTTCTCATCCTACTCCCTACCACCACCACCAACAAAATTCCTTCTGTAATGTTTAAAGAACCTCTAGGAAGAAAAATGACCACTATACAATAGCTTTTAGTGGCTAAATCACACTCATGGACTATTTGTAGATCCCAAGAGGACTATACTGTATCAACCTCATTCCTAATTGTGGAACAAAATTTCAAATGCAAAATCTTCTTGGAGGGGAAATTTACATGTTTTTATTTATAACATCTATACTTTAATGCAGAATTCTTAGGGCAGAGTTTCTTAAAGTGTGGTCCACAGATCACCTATATTAGAGTCACATATGGAACATACTAAAAATGCAGATTTCTGGGCCTCACCCCAGACCTTCATAATGAGAATCTGCAGACTCCAGAATTCAGTAATTCAAAAGAGAACACTAGGTAAGTCTTAGACACACTAATGTTTCAGTGAGCAATGTTTCTTAGGTTCAGAAGCCTAAGTTGTGTGAGATCTCAAATGGGTAACCAGTCTTACTTAGGAATGTATTCATTCATTGTGTTATGAGTAGGCAACATTAACAAACTCCATTAAAAAATAGCAATGACAAACCACCAACATACCACTAATCAGAGTTGGGCCTGGTAAAGCAGGTCTCTTCACACATCAGTTTTCTGTTCTAACCCAAATCAAAGTGACTACTGGCTTGATAACAGAGAACCCTACTTTTCCTTGTTCCAAAGATCTGGGGATGCAATAAAGTTAACAGAAGAATAGCCCTCTGGCTGGACACCCAGCAACCCCATTCTCAAATGCCTCCTAAGGCATCTAGGAAGTCCCCAGAGGGTACTTCATTGTGCTTTCATGTGGTCCCTAGATGACCACATGCTCTTGCTCTTCAAGTTTGCATTAATATTGCTCTGAAACTATCCCTGGTGTGTCCTGGCTTTGTACTACTCTGCTACTGATGAAAGCAGCTTTGAGGTTGCTGTGGTTTTCTGCTCTCAACTTCCCAAACCCAGGAGCTTGGTTTGGTCCTGCTTTCCTACTTCTAGTTCCAACAGTTTACCCTGCCAATGAGGAATACTTTCTTCATCTAGCCCTGTGTTGTCTTCTGCATCCAAAGTTTTAAATGGATTCAACTTTTAGTTTCTGTGTCTTGCCAGAGAGTGGAGTGATGTGCTTCTCATTTGGTCATATCTTCCTGTGCACAGAAATTGGTCAGAAGTCTCTTATGGTGGAGTTTAGGAGGTTGGGTAGGGAGCTAATGACACTTAAATTGATTTTTTTTTTTTCTCACAAGTTGCTTCAACTTCATATCAAGTTTGTTGACCTCAACATCCTCTCTAGTAGGTTGAGTTTTTTTTTTTTAATAAGGTGATTTCATTGAGTTAACAGTGTCATCAAGGACATAACTTTCTGTCTTCCTGCTGTGCCATCAATAGCTCATTGGCTTGTCCTCACACTGGTTCACTCCATGGTCACAGGATAGCTACAGCAGTGCCAGGCATCAGATACAGACCCAACAATCAAAAGAAGAGGAGGTCCATCTCTTTCTCTATGTCTGTTTCAATACTGAGGAAAACTCTCTCACAAGATTCTTAGCAAGTTGAACTTTAATCTCTTGGACAAGAACTGGATCATATGCTCACTCCTAAACCAATCACCATCAAGGGGAATAAGTTAATCTTGTGAGGTTTTTGTTTGTTTGTTGCTAGAATATTCAATATATTCTCCCTAAGGGCTAGACACATGAATACAGTTAGAGTGTTATTAGCATACAAGAAAGAGGTGGGTTTGGGATAGGCAACCAACTACTAAAAGACTTCTGGTCCTTCATGATGAAAAGCTCTGGAAGACTAATGGAGTTGTTCATATCCTTATCTCTGGCATGTTTACAACTCCTAGATTCCCACTCTGGAACCATAGAATAGCCAGAAGCACATCTGATTTTGGTTTACAGTGATGAGGATGTTCTAATTTAATTTAATTTAATTTGATTTGATTTTTCACTGGTTATACGCAATCTACAGTGTCTGATTTTTCAATTCATTTCTAACTAGACCCTGCCTTTTTTTTTTTAGAAAAAAAAAACCTAAAAAATAAGAAACAAAAACAAAACTAAGAACTTTCAAGTTTGCAGGTGAGTATAAGTAACATGAAGGTTTAAAATAAAACAATTGAGGGGTGCCTGAGTGGCTCAGTGGTTAAGCGTCTGCCTTCGGCTCAGGTCATGATCCCAGAGTCCTGGGGTCAAGCCCCGCATTGGGTTCCCTGCTCGGCAGGGAGCCTGCTTCTCCCTCTCCCACTCCCCCTGCTTGTGTTCCCTCTCTCGCTGTGTCTCTCTCTGTCAAATAAATAAATAAAATCTTTAAAAAAATAAATAAATAATAAAATAAAACAACTGAGATTTAAACAAAACATTCATGTTTGATAGCTTCTAGGGTTTTCCAGTCATTTCATTTCTCCTGATCAGAACTCTCTCTCTCACTTTTCACAACAGCCAACAAATTTAATGGAGCAAGTAACATGAGTCACAGACCACAGCCTCATTTCAAATGAAAAATGCCAAAGTACACCCTCTGCCTCAATCCTGTGTCAAATTCCTGTGTCCAAAAAAAGGAGGGAAGGAAGGAAGGATGTAAGAGGAAAGGAAAGATCTCCTGCAAATCTGTCAAATGAACAACTGCAAGCAGCCATTAAAGTTAATTAGAACCAAGTGTCAGAAACAGAACTTTGAAGATTTCACTGATGTTTACTCTAAAACCCACTTTCCCCCAAAGCTTCCATGTGCTTCTTTATTTGGTTTTATTTCTAGGACTTGTGCTTACAGCAGCAGATGTGGGAGCAAAAATGAAATCAGAAGGACTTTGGTATTCTGGAGTAAATTTTTCTCCACTGCATTAGTGAGAGAGAACAGATTGTAGCTAGGATAAGAGCAGTGTAAATAATTTTAAGTGTGCAATAGCACACAGCATCGATTTAAATGACCTGGTAACTCGGCACCATCCCAGGCAATTATTCCTTAAGCGGGATTTATGTTGTGTGTTGTCAAAAAGCAGTTCAAACCTTGGACACATATATGTTTAAATATATGTTTGGAAATTGCTCTTCTCAATTGGAAAAGATCTTTGCTTTGTTATAAAAATCAGAAAGGCCATTTTCTGTATCTTTTCTTTTAAATTTAATAACCCTCGGTGGTGTGGAGGAATAGTTCACTTTTTTCCAGTAATTTAAATATTTTTGAAGATGCACATGCAGATTTATTTGAAAAGTGTCTTCTAACAAGGATAGCATTTATCATTAAAAATATATGAATGAAATTACAAGAAGGCTTACTCTTTTATTTTTAATGATATCTTTTATATATATCTAAAACTTTCTGGGCTTTTAGTGAAACTGCAAAAGAAATTAAAATATTTTAGGTTTTCCCCTCCACATTTCTTTCTGGGGAAGCAGCAAGGCTTGGATTCACATAAAGAACTGCATGTTAATGTCATAGCCTCAGATTGACTGGGTAAATGCCAAGGAGCACATCAGAGTTAGTAATGAAACTTCCAGTGACAACTCAGTCAGCCTTTGACTTCATGTTTTATGGCTCCCCACTCTGTCTGACATTATATTTCAGGACTATAGTTGGAATGCTGAGCACAATGGTTGGCACATTCTAATCTCAGGTGCCCAGATGTGTTGGTGGATTTTTCTTTTCAGTTCACAGCCAATACGCCTCATGAAACTTGGGTTTAAACTTGGCTGTAATTTTGGCAGCAGAGCTGCCAGTCAAGAGCCGATCTAACCCTTGCATTTGCTGTTCTTCTCTCTCATTTATAACTTGCCAAAGCAGAACCAGATCTATGGGACATTCTCAGGTGGGATTCTGATCTAATGTATAGAATCTATACAAGTACTGTATTGTTTCATAATATAAGAAAAAACATGCTGGATTCTAAAGCCTTGTCTTTAGCTTCTCCAACTTTTTTGTTGTTGTCCTACTGTTGCTTGACACCCTTACCTTGGTTTTCTCTAAAAAAGTCTCATGAGTGAGTCTTCTCCAAACCCTCCTCCATCTGATTTTGCTAATTGTGATATGATAAACTTATTTCTCTCTCTCATTCTTCCTCCTTTAGAGGGAATAGACACATTAAAATCAGGATAGCAAAAAGAGGAATTTGGTAATGAAGAAAGAAACAGAAACCCTCCTTATGCAAAAAGATTGTTGTGGCAGCATAGAACTATTCTGTTGTCTTACTAATTCTCCACTTGCAGCATCCTAAGTACTATCCACCCCACCACACATATCCCTGTCCACAAATAATTGTTAATTTGTGCCAGATGCATGAGAAGAAGAGGAAGTCCTCCAGAAGAGAAAGGCAGAGGGGTCAAATAGACATCAGTCATAGAGAGAGGGCTTTACTTTCTAGTGATTCCAAAGGTGGGAGGGGTAGGCAACTCTGATATGTAAGAAGCTACTCTGTCTTCTGGATGATTATGGGATGGAAGTTGTGTCTCAAAGTAAAGGACAATTTTTATATCCTCTGTGTTCTCTGTGAGCACTTGACTTAAGAGTAAGGGTATTTAAAAGTGAATGGTGCCACCCTTCTTATTCATTAGTAAAGAATAGTACTGGGATTATTCTAAATTGACTTCAAATTTCTCCATACTGAACGAAAGCCAAAAAGGGCTGGCTGTCACGAACATTATGTCAGTCTGTTTCCCCACCTTAAATACAGATCAATTTCTGCATGAAGCTATTTCATGATCTTGGTCAATCCATTCAATAGGTGAAGCTCAGATAATTTATGATTTGACTACACCTACAGGGTGTGTTGGAACAGGTAATCAGAATCAGACTGTTCATTTGATTATAATACATTGCCTAGGAAGTACCTGCAAATTAGGGTCTCAAACAGGATGATTTGAGGATGTCCTTGCCTATGTGGTTACATGTGTAAAGTTCTCTGGAAATAGGAAGGCTGGCCCTAAGCCTTCAGACCTCACCAGCATTTTGGTTTGCTTAATTGAGCACACTCAGATTACTTGTACCTGTGGTATTAGCTATACTAATTTATATTCAATAAACATAAATTCTAAGGGATGAGACATTTAATCAGAAAAAAATTTAAGAGCAAGTTCTTAAAAGTTACTGTAAGATGTTACTTGCTAGCTCATGGCCTCCTATGCTACTGTTTTCTGACACAGTTAACTTTTTGTGCATAATAAAGCAAGATCATAAACCAAAAAATAAAGCAAAGAATGATGGGCTTTTAAGGCTAGTGGTATTGTTATAGATCATCTGATTGAAACCTATATTTTACAGAAAAGAAACAGGCCTGGAACCTGCATGCCTTCATTCACTGACAATTATTCATTTTGCTCTTACTGAATACCTGGCATTGTTCTAGTTACCAGAAATAAAGTTGTAAACTTAACACTTTAAGTTTCTATCCTCATGACACTTATATTTGACTGAGGAATGAACAAGTGTGGGTATGTGTTTGAGCAGAATGTTAGGTAGTGATGGGTGTTAGGAAGAGAAAGAGTACAGAAAAGAGATAGAGTAATAGGAGCAAAAGTGGGAGCTCTTCTGGATTTGACAGAAAGCACTCTGAGGGAATTTGAGCAGATATCTGACTGATGTGAAGGACAAGCTATGTGACTATTTGAGGGGAGGAGTTCCAGGCAGAGGGAACAGTGAGTGCAGACTCTGAGGCAAGATGTTATGTGTGTGTTTGAGAAGCAGCAATGGATATGCTTGGAACTCTGAACAAGAGGGAAAGTGTGAAATGAGATCACACAACTATCCAGGGCTCAATCATATAAGATCTCAAAGGCCAAGAAAAAGAAGCTTAGAATCTATTCTAAGTGTGATAGGAAAAGATTGGTGATTGGTGAGTTTTAAGAAAGAGTATGAATGATCCAATTTACATTTGAATTGGTCATTCTGGCTGCTGTGTGGGGTGAGAGTATAGGAGGTATGAGACAAGAAGGAAAATCCGTCAGGAAAGGATTATAATAGGCCAGGTAACAGCTGTGGTGACTTGAAGCAGGATGATGTAGTTGGTAATAAGGATCAGACTTTAGGAATATTCTGAAGATAGAACTAATAGGATTTGCTGTGGGGTTGAGTGTATTAAAAGATAAACTGTGGCCTATTAAAAATTTTAAGAGTTTATTTGAATAAAAATTTATTCGAATCAGGCAGTGCTAAACCAGAAGTGGTAAGGAGCACTCCTGAACAGAAGCCAGGGAAAAGACTCATATAGTAGAAAATGTGGGAACAAAGAAGAAATTATTGATTTGCTATAGCTTAAAGCATATTTGGCTCCTTGTGATTGGCTGTCCTTCATGTTTTGATTTCATTACCCTGAGGCATTTACAAGTTTAGATTTTCATTTGTTTATGGAGGCTAGCATGACATTAGAGCAAACTCAGTCTAATGGCCTCTTTGTTTAATTAACTTAATAAGTGTGTAATATAGAAGAAAAGGAAGAGTCAGAGATTATTTCTGAGAGGATAGTGATGCCACTTCTTAAGAAAGGGACCAAGAGGTAAAGCAGATTTGGAAAATAAAAGCAGAAATCAAGAGTTTCTTGATTTTGGTTTTGGGAGTGTTAAATTCAAGACACCTATTAGTCATCCAAATAGCAATGTCAAAAGGCAATTGAATATATGAATCTGGAGCTCAGGAAGACTTTGGGTCAAGAGGTATAAATTTAAGAATCATTACCATTGACTTATCTAAGATTACTGAGAATAAAAGTCTAAACTTGTACCTCCTGGTTGGTCAGAAGAAAGATGGTAGTGGAGTAGGAAGACCCAAGGCTTGTCTTGTCCCACAAACATAACCATATAACAACCAAGTCATCCTAAATACCCTGGAAGTCGACCTGAAGTAGGACAGAACAAACTCCACAACTAAAGGGAGAGAAGAGGCCATATGAAAGAAAGTAGGAAGTGCAAACACAGTGGTTTAGGGGAGAAAGGGATCATAGATGCTTCAGATAGGAGGGAGCTGTGATTGTGGAGAAGAGTGAGAGAGAGGAGCATACAGGGGAATGCACAAGGAGAATGTTTCCCCAGAGCCATTGGCTTGGAAAATGAGAGGGGTTCTTGCAACAATTGGGGCTTAAAGCTTGGAGTTTTAAAAGTCAGCAGGCTTAGCTGGGATAGAGCCCAGAGGTCACTGCCCTGCTCCTGGGGGCAGACAGTGTGGAAAGAGCAATTTGAAGAATGCCTGGAGCACACAGAAGGGAAATCATTTGCCCTTCTCAGAGTGCTTCTCTGAGAGGCTGCATTCAAGGAGATGCATTTCCAGGAACAAAGGAGTTGGCTGGCACCATTTCCCTCCTCTACCCCTCAGCATAAAGACAGAAACATTTGCAGGAAGCAGCACAGTGCTGACACTGGCTGCCTAAATTGCTTACACCAAGCCCAACACCCCTTTGCTCTACTGGGACTGCCCCTCTCAGTCAAGCTTGCCTCAGTCCCAGCATGGGAGGCCCCTCCCCCAGAAGACCAGCACAAACCCCTGCCCACACCATGTCTCCTGACTGGAGACTTATGCAGGGCCTCATTTCTCATAGAAGTAGTATCAGGCCTCATTTACAAACAGACCAGAGCACACCTAGTTAAAATTTGCCACATTCAGGCCAAGGGCCAAACACTGCCCACAGCAGGCAAGAAGAGCTTCTAGAGATGACTGGCCTGAAAGATACAACAATCAAAATACAAGAAAAACACATGAAGGACATGCCAGAGACATTCCCTGAAGTGCCAGGCCCTGAACACTACACGACCTCTTCTACATAAAGTCATTACTTTCAGGGGCAGGAAACATACCTGGCTTTCCTAACACAGAGAAGAAGACAGAGACTTAGATGAAATGCCACGATGGAGGAATTTATCTCAAATGAAAGAACAAGATAAGGCTACGGCCAGAGATCTAAGCAAAACAGATATAAGTAACATGACTGATGGAGAATTTAAAGCACCAATCAAGGATAGTCACTAGGCTTGAGAAAATAATAGAAAACATCAAGGAGACTCTTACCACAAAGATAAAAGAGTTAAAAAAAGAATCAGAGATGAAGAATGTAATAAACAAGATTGGAAACATGCTTGATACAGTGGACAGCAGGCTGGAAAAAGCAGAGGAATGAATTGGTGACCTAGAAGACAAAGTAAAGGAAAATAAATGAAACTGGCCAAAGATCTGCAAAAGAATTATGGAACATGAGACTAGACTTAGGAAACTTCAGTGACTTCATCAAATATGATGATATTTGTATCACAGGGTTCCCAGAAGAAGAAGAGAGAGAAAAGGGGGCAGAAAATTTATTTGAGATAATAGCTGAAAACTTCCCTAATCTGGGGAAGGAAACAAATATCTAAATCCAGGAGGTGTAGAGAACTCCCATTAAAATCTACAAAAGCAAGCCAACACCAGGACATATTGTGATTAATTTTACAAAATATAGTAATAAAGAAAAAATCATAAGCAGAAGAAAAAAGAAGTCCTTAAATTACAAGGGAAGATACCTAAAGTTAGCTGGATATTTTTAACACAAATTTTGCAGGCTAGAAGAGAGTGGCATTATATATATAATCTTAAATATAGATTTTATTTATTTGTTAGACAGAGAGAGAGAGAACACAAGCAGGGAGAGCAGGAGGCAGAGGGAGAGGGAGAAGCAGGCTCCTGGTTGCCCAATGCAGGGCTCGATCCCAGGACCCTGGATCAGGACGCGAGCCAAAGGCAGATTCTTTTTTTTTTTTTTTTAATGTTATGTTAATCACCATACATTACATCATTAGTTTGTGATGTAGTGTTCCATGATTCATTATTTGCGTATAACACCCAGTGCTCCATGCATAACATGGCCTCTTTAATACCCATCACAAGGCTAACCCATCCTCCCACCCCAATCACCTCTATAACCCTCAGTTTGTTTTTCAGAGTCCATCGTCTCTCATGGTTCATCTCCCCTTCTGATTACCACCCCCTTCATTCTTCCCCTCCTGCTATCGTCTTCATCTTTTTTTTTTTTTAACATATAATGTATTATTTCTTTCAGAGGTACATCTGTGATTCAAAAGTCTTGCAAAATTCACAGTACTCACCATAGCACATACCCTCCCCAATGTCTATCACCAAGCCACCCTATTCCTCCCACCCCCCATGACTCCAGCAACCCTCAGTTTCTTTCCTGAGATTAAGAATTCCTCATATCAGTGAGATCATATGATACTTGTCTTTCTCTGATTAACTTATTTCGCTTAGCACAACACTCTCCAGTTCCATCCACGTCATTGCAAATGGCAAGATTTCATTCCTTTTGATGGCTGCATAATATTCCATTGTATATATATACCACATCTTATTATCCATTCATCTGTTGATGGAGATCGTGGCTCATTCCACAGTATGGCTATTGTGGACATTGCTGCTATAAACATCAGGATGCACATACCCCTTTGGATCCCTACATTTGTATCTTTGGGGTAAATACCCTGTAGTGCAATAGCTGGATCATATGGTAGCTCTATTTTCAACTTTTTGAGGAACCTCCATACTGTTTTAAAGGGTGGCTACACCTACTTGCATTCCTACCAACAGTGTAGGAGGGTTCTCCTTTCTCCTCATCCCCGCCAACATCTCTCGTTTCCTGACTTGTTAATTTTAGCCATTCTGACTGCTGTGAGGTGGTATCTCATTGAGGTTTTGATTTGGATTTCCCTGATGCCGAGCGATATTGAGCACTTTTACATCTGTCTGTTGGCCATTTGGATGTCTTCTTTGGAAAACTGTCTGTTCATGTCTTCTGCCCATTTCTTGATTGGATTCTTTGCTCTTTGGGTGTTGAGTTTCATAAGTTCTTTATAGATTTTGGATACTAGCCCTTTATCTGAATGTCATTTGCAAATATCTTCTCCCATTGTGTCGGTTGTCTTTTGGTTTTGTTGACTGTTTCTTTTGCTGTGCAAAAGCTTTTTATCTTGGTGAAGTCCCAATAGTTCATTTTTGCCCTTGCTTCCCTTGCCTTTGGTGATGTTTCTAGGAAGAAGTTGCTGCACCTGATGTCAAAGAGGTTGCTGCCTGTGTTCTCCTTATGGATTTTGATGAACTCCTGTTTCACATTGAGGTCTTTCAACCATTTGGAGTCTATTTTTGTGTGTGGTATAAGGAAATGGTCCAGTTTCATTCTTCTGCATGTGGCTGTCCAATTTTCCCAACACCATTTGTTGAAGAGACTGTCTTTGTTCCATTGGACATTCTTTCCTGCTTTGTCGAAGATGAGTTGACCATAGAGTTGAGGGTCCATTTCTGGGCTCTCTATTCTGTTCCATTGATGTATGTGTCTGTTTTTGTGCCAGTACCATACTGTCTTAATGATGACAGCTTTGTAATAGAGCTTGAGTCAGGAATTGTGATGCCACCAGCTTTGCTTTTCTATTTCAACATTCCTCTGGCTATTCGGGGTCTTTCCTGGTTCCACACAAATTTTAGGATTATTTGTTCCATTTCTGTGAAAAAATTGGATGGTATTTTGTTGGGAATTGCATTGAATGTGTAGATTGCTCTAGGTAGCATTGACATCTTCACAATATTTAATCTTCCAATCCATGGACATGGAACGTTTTTCCATTACTCTGTGTCTTCCTCATTTACTTTCATGAGTATTTTATAGTTTTCTGAGTACAGATTCTTTGCCTCTTTGGTTAGATTTATTCCTAGGTATCTTACAGTTTTGGGTGCAATTGTAAATGGGATCATCTCCTTAATTTCTCTTTCTTCTGTCTTGTTGTTGGTGTATAGAAATGCCACTGATTTCTGTGCATTGATTTTATATGCTGCCACTTTACTGAATTCCTGTATGAGTTCTAGCAGTTTTGGGGTGGAGTCTTTTAGGTTTTCCACATAAAGTATCATATCATCTGCAAAGAGTGAAAGTTTGACTTCTTCTTTGCCAATATGGATGCCTTTTATTTCTTTTTGTTGTCTGATTGCTGTGGCTAGGACTTCTAATATTATGTTGAATAGCAGTGGTGAGAGTGGACATCCCTGCTGTGTTCCTGACCTTAGGGGGAAAGCTCTCAGGTCTTCCCCATTGAGAATGATATTCGCTGTAGGTTTTTCATAGATGGCTTTTATGATATTGAGGTATGGACCCTCTATGCCTATACTCTGAAGAGTTTTGATCAAGAAAGGATGCGGTACTTTGTCAAATGCTTTTTCTGAATCTATTGAGAGGATCATATGGTTCTTGTTCTTTCTTTTCTTAATGTATTGTATCACATTGATTGATTTGTTGATGTTGAACCAACCTTGCAGCCCAGGGATAAACCCCACTTGGTCGTGGTGAAAAATCCTTTTAATGTACTGTTGCATCCTATTGGCTAGTATGTTGGGGAGAATTTTTGCATCCATGTTCATCAAGGATACTGGTCTGTAATTCTCCTTTTTTATGGGGTCTTTGTCTGGTTTTGGGATCAAGGTAATGGTGGCCTCATAAAAAGAGTTTGGAAGTTTTCCTTCCATTTCTATTTTTTGGAACAGTTTCAGAAGAATAGGTATTAATTCTTCTTGAAATGTTTAGTAGAATTCCCCTGGAAAGCCATCTGGCCCTGGGCTGTTGTTTCTTGGGAAATTTTTGATGACTGCTTCAATTTTCTTAGTGGTTATCAGTCTGTTCAGGTTTTCTATTTCTTCCTGGTTCAGTTTTGGTAGTTGATACATCTCTAGGAATGCATCCATTTCTTCCAGATTATCTAATTTGCTGGCATAGAGTTGCTCATAATATGTTCTTATAATTGTTTGTATTTCTTTGGTGTGGGTTGTGATCTCTCCTCTTTCGTTCATGATTTTGTTGATTTGGGTCATTTCTCTTTTCTTTTTGATAAGTCTGGCCAGGGGTTTATCAATCTTGTTAATTCTTTCAAAGAATCAGCTCCTAGTTTCGTTGATCTGTTCTACTGTTCTTTTGGTTTCTATTTCATTGATTTCTGCTCTGATCTTGATTATTTCTCTTCTCCTGTTGGGTTTAGTGTTTTTTGCTGTTCCTTCTCCAGCCCCTTATGTGTAGGGTTAGGTTGTGCATTTCTGACCATTCTTGTTTCTTAAGATAGGCTTGTATTGCTATATACTTTCCTTTTAGGACTGACTTTGCTGCATCCCAAAGATTTTGAACAGTTGTATTTTCATTTTCATTTGTTTCCATGAATTTTTTTTAATTCTTCTTTAATTTCCTGGTTGACCCATTCATTCTTTAGTAGAATGCTCTTTAGCCTCCATTTATTTGACTTCTTTTCAACTTTCTTCTTCTGATTTAGTTCTAGTTTCCAAGCATTGTGGTCTGAAAATACACAGGCAATGATACCAGTCTTTTGGTACAGGCTGAGACCTGATTTGTGACCTAGGATGTGATCTATTCTGGAGAATGTTCCATGTGCACTAGAGAAGAATGTGTATTCTTTGCTTTGGGATCGAATGTTCTGAATACATCTGTGAAGTCCACTTGGTCCAGTGTGTCATTTAAAGTCTTTATTTGCTTGTTGATCTGTCCATTTCAGTGAGTAGGGTGTTAATGTCCCCCTCTATTATTGTATTCTTGTTAATGTGTTTCTTTGTTTTTGTTATTAACTACCTTATATAATTGGCTGCTCCCATGTTAGGAGCATAGATATCTACAATTGTTAGGTCTTCTTGTTGGATAGACCCTTTAAGTAGGATATAGTGTCCTTCCTCATCTCTTATTACACTCTTTCGTTAAAATCTAATCTATCTGATATAAGGATTGCCACCCCAGCTTTCTTTTTGGTGTCCCCTAGCATGGTAAATGGTTTTCCACCCCCTCACTTTCAATCTGGGGGTGTCTTTGGGTCTAAAATGAGTCTCTTGCAGATAGCATATGAATGGGTCTTGTTTTTTTATCCAATCTGATAGCGTGTGTCTTTTGATTGGGGCATTTAGCCCATTTACATTCAGGGTAACTATTGAAAGATAGGAATTTAGTGCCATTGTATTGCCTGTAAGGTGACTGTTACTGTATATTGTCTGTGCTCCCTTCTGGTCTATGTTGCTTTTAGGCTCTCTCTTTGCTTAGAGGACCCCTTTCAAGATTTCTTGTGGGGCTGGTTTTGTGTTTGCAAATTCCTTTAGTTTTTGTTTGTCCTGGAAGCTTTTTATCTTTTCTTCTATTTTCAATGACAGCCTAGCTGGATAGAGTATTCTTGGCTGCATATTTTTCTCATTTAGTGTTCTGAATATATCATGCCAGTTCTTTCTGGTCTGCCAGGTTTCTGTGGATAGGTCTGTTGCCAATATCATGTTTCTACCATTGTAGGTTACAGATCTCTTGTCCCAAGCTGCTTTCAGGATTTTCTCTTTGTCTCTGAGACTCGTAGGTTTTACTATTAGATATCACGGTGTTGACCTATTTTTATTGATTTTGAGAGGGGGTTCTCTGTGCCTCCTGGAGTTTGATGCCTGTTTCCTTCCCCAAATTAGGGAAGTTCTCTGCTATAATTTGCACCAATATACCTCTTCACCTCTCTTTCTTCTCTTTCTGGGATCCCAATTATTCTAATGTTGTTTCATCTTATGGTATCATTTATCTCTCGAATTCTTTCCTCGTGATCCAGTAGTATTTATCTCTCTTTTTCTCAGCTTCTTTATTTTCCATCATTTGGTCTTCTATATCACTAATTCTCTCTTCTGCCTCAATTATCCTAGCAGTTAGAGCCTCCATTTTTATTGCACCTCATAGCCTTTTTGATTTTGACTTGGTTAGATTTTAGTTCTTTTATTTCTCCAGAAAGGGTGTCTCTAATAACTTCCATGCTTTTTTCAAGCTCAGCTAGTATCTTTAAAAACTTCATTCTGAACTCTAGTTCTGACATCGTACTAATGTCTGTATTGATTAGTTCCCTGACAGTCAGTACTGCTTCTTTTTCTTTTTGTTGAGGTGATTTTTTCCGTCTTGTCATTTTGTCCAGAGGAGAATAGATGAATGAGAGAACAAAGTGCTAACAGGGTAAAACATCCCCAGAAAATATACACTAAACAAATCAGAAAAGACCTGAACCTGGGGGAAAGGAAAGTGAAGAAAGAAAAAAGAAAAAGAAAAAGATAAAAACAAACAAAAACTAAACAAAACAAAAAAACAGAATATGATCAAATATGATCAGGCTGGTACATAGATCAGTGCCACACACTAGATTTTGGGTTTATTTTGGTCTGTTAGACGAAAATGCCTCCCAAAATTTTAAAGAAAGGAAAAGTTATATATGTACAAATAAGGGTTAATATGATGAAGGGATGGACTATGACTGTAAAGATGGAAAGTATAAAAAATTTATAAAAGTAATTGATAAGAAATTGGTTGAAAAAAGAAAGAAGAGTATTTTAAAAAAAATTGGGAGAGAATGTTATCAGTCAGGAGACAAGAACAAAGCCATACACTAGAGATTTAAGGTATATTTTGATCTTTTAGAAGAAACTGTATCTCAAAATTTTAAAGAGAGAACAACTTATATATATAAACCAAAAATAAGGGTAACTACTATGAAGGGATAGAATATGACTCTAGAAATTAAAAATAAAAAATATTTTTTAAAATAGGGATTGATAAGATATTGGTTGAAAAAGGGAAAAAGAAAAATTAAGAAAAAAGAAAAAAGAAAAAAGAAAAGACATTAAAAAAAAACATTAACTTTGAAAGACTAAAGAATCATGGGGAAAAAGCCATGAATTCTATGTGCAGTATTCCCCTAGCGCTGGACTTCTGCCGTTCTCACTGATCGGTAAACTTGGTCTTGGCTGGCTGTTCTCATTGATATTCTGGGGGGGGGGGGGCTATTGCCATCGTTCCCAAATGTGTTTGCCGGAGGTGGAATTGCCCCACCCTTGCCGGAATCAGGCTAAGTAATCTGCTTGGGTTTGCTCCCGGGAGTTTTTGTTCCCTGCAAGCTTTCCATACAGCTTTGGAGGACGGGAGTGGAAATAGCAGCCTCCCAATCTCTGCCCCAGAGGAGCGGAGAACTCAGGGGTGGCACTCCTTAGCAAGCCCACAGAGAAAAGCAGTCAATCACTCCCTTCTCCCCAGTCTCCAGTCTCCAGCTGCACTATGTAGTCACCCAGCCTGTGATCGAGCATTTCTATCTCTGGCACCCGATCCCGAGTGGAGTCTCCAAACCCAGCAGATCCCTGCGGTGCGCTCCTGCGCTGCTCCTCCCAGGGGAGGAAGGGGAGTCTCCCTGGATCTGCTGCTTGTTGTGTCCCTTCTGGAAGAGCAGTGGCTCAACTGTGCTGCAGATCACAGTTTATGGCAACCCCGAGCTGAGAGCCCACTCCTCAGCCCTGTCTCTGCACCCAGCTTCCCTGCTCTGATAACTGGGAGCTCTGCAACACTCAGGCACTCCCGGTCTTTCTGTGACCCCTAGGGTCCTGAGACCACACTGTCCCAGCGAGGGTTCCACCCCCCACTTAGCCACTGTAGCAACGTCCCTCAGTGGAGCCGACTTCTAAAAGTTCTGTCACTTGCCAGAAGTGGCTGACAGAGGCCCCCTCCTTGCCATCTATCCTCCCGAATATGGCCTCGGATTCACTTCTCTGGCATCCTACCTTCCAGAAAGTGGTTGCTTTTCTGTTCAGAGAGTTGTTGCTATTCTTTTCTTTGATCTCCTGTTGAGTTTGTAGGTGTTCAGAATGGTTTGATCCCTGTTCACCTGAATTCCTGGAACCAGATGAAATCTAGGTCTCCTACACCTCTGCCATCTTGCTCCACCCCTTCCAAAGGCAAACTCTTAACTGACTGAGCCACCCAGACACCCCAGGAGTGGCATTATATATTAAATGTGCTGAATGGGAAAAATCTGCAGCCAAGAATACTTTATCTGTCAAGGCTATCACTCAGAATAGAAGGAGAGATAAAGAGTTTTCCAGACCTCACCAAAAAAAAAAAAAAAAAAAAAAAAAGACCAAATAAGAACCAAAAAACAAAACAAAACTAAAGGAGTGTGTGACCACTAAATCAGCCCTGTAAGAAATATTAAAGGGGACCCTTTGAGTGAGAAAGAAAGACCAAAAGTGACAAACACAAGAAAGGATCAGAGAAAATCTCCAGAAACAATGACAAAACAAGTAATAAAAGGCAATAAATACATAGCTATCAATAATTACTTTGTATGTAAATTGGCTAAACGATCTAATCAAAAGACATAAGGTGTCAGAATGGATAAAAAAATCAAGACACATCTATATGCTGTCTATAGAAGACTCATTGTAGACCTAAAGACCGCTCCAGACTAAAAGTGAGGGTGTGGAGAAATATTTATCATGCAAATGGCTCTCACAAGAAAGCCAGAGTAGCAACACCTATATTGGACAAATTAGACTTTAATACAAAGACTGTCAACAATAGCCAAACAATAGAAAGAGTCCAAATGTCCATCGATTGATTAATGGATAAAGAAGATGCGGCAGGCTGCCTGGGTGGCTCAGTTGTTAAGCGTCTGCCTTCAGCTCAGGTCATGATCCCAGGGTCCTGGGATCAAGCCCTACATCAGGCTCCCTGCTCGGAGGGAAGCCTGCTTCTCCCACTCCCTCTGCTTGTGTTCCCTCTCTCACTGTCTCTCTCTCTCCCTGTTGAAAAATAAAAATAAAATCTTCAAAAAAAAGATGTGGCATATATATATTATACACACACACACACACACACACACACACTGGAATATTACTCAGCCAACAAAAAGAATGAAATCTTGCCATTTGCAATGACCTGGATGGAGCTAGAATATTTTAATCAAAGTTAAATAAGTCAGTGAGAGTGATTTCACTTTTATGTGGAATTTAAGAAACAAAACAGATGTGGGAAGGGAAAAAGAGAGAGAGGAAAGCAAACCATAAGAGACTCTTAATGATGGAGAACAAACTGAGGGTTAATGAATGGAGGTGGGGTGGGGGATGGGCTAGATGGGTGATGGGTACTAAAGAGAGCACTTACTATGATGAGCATTGGGTGTTATATGTAAGTGATGAATCACTAAATTTGACTCCTGAAACCAATATTACACTATATGTTAACTAACTAGAATTTAAATAAAAATTTGAAAAAAAAAATAAAAAAGACTATAACAAAAGATAATGAAAGGCACTATATCATAATGAAGGGGATAATCCAACAAGAAGATATAACAATTATAAATATTTATGTACCAACATGGGAGCTCCCAAACATATAAAACAATTAATAACAAACATAAAAGAACTAATAGATAGTAATACAATAATACTGGGGACTTTAACACCCCACTTACATCAATGGTCAGATCATCTAAACAGAACATCAACAAGGAAAAACAATGGCTTTGAAATGACACACTGAACAAGATGGACTTAACAGATACATTCAGAACATTCCTTCCTAAAACAGCAAAATACACATTCTTTTCAAGTGTACATGCAACATTTTCCAGAATAGATCACATATTAGGTTACAAATCAGGCCTCAACAGATGCAAAAAGAATAAAATCCTACCATACAACTTTTCTGACCACAACCCCATGAAACTAGAAGTCAACCACAAGAAAAAATTTGGAAAGACCACAAATACATGGAGGTTAGGTGATATATTACTACACAATGAATGGGTCAAGCAGGAAATCAAAGAAGAAACTAAAAAGAAAATACATGGAAACAAATGAAAATAACACAATAGTCCAAAACCTTAGGGATGCAGTAAAGCAGTCCAAAGAGGGAAATATATAGCAATACAGGCCGACCTCAAGAAGCAAGAAAAATCTCAAACAACCTAACCTTACACCTAAAGGGCCTAGAAAAGAACAACAAATGAAACCTAAAGCCAGCAGAAGAAAGAGAATAATAAAGATTAGAGCAGAAATAAATGATATAGAAAGTAAAAAACAAAAAACAAACAAACAAAAAACAATAGAACAGATGGTTCTTTGGAAAGATTCATAATATTTACAGATCTCTAGCCAGACTTATTTAAAAAAAAAAGAAAAAGAAAAGGATCCAAACAAATAAAATCACAAATGAGAGAGGAGAAATAACAACCATCACTATAGAAATACAAACAAATATAAGAGAATATTATGAAAAACTATAGGCCAACAAACTGGACAAGGTGGAAGAAATGGATAAATTCCTAGAAACATATACACTACTAAAACTGAAACAGGAAGAAATAGAAAACTTGAACCAGCAAAGAAATTGAATCAGTAATAAAAAACAAAACAAAACAAAACAAAAAAAACTCCCAATAAACAAAAGTCCAGGGCCAGATGGTTTCACAGATGAATTCTATCAAGCATTTAAAGACTTAATACCTATTCCTCTTAAACCATTCTAAAAAATAGAAAAGAAAGAAAAACTTACAAACTCATCCTATGAGGCCAGTATCACCCTGATACCAAAACCAGATAAAGACTCCACTAAAAAAGGGAACACAGCCCAATATCCCTGATGAATATGGATGCAAAAATTCTCAACAAAATACTAACAAACTGAATTCAACAATACATTAAAAAAATCATTCACCATGATCAAATGGGATTTATTCCTGTGTTGCAAGGGTGGTTCAATATTCACAAATCAAACAACATTATACACTATGTTAATAAAAGAAAAGATACAAATCATATGATCATTTCAAGAGATTCAGGAAAAGCATTTGACAAAGTACAACACCCATTCATGATAAAAACCCTCAACAAAGCAAGTTTAGAGAGAACATACCTCAACCTAATAAAGGCCATATATGAAAAACTCACAGCTAATATCATCTTCAGCAGGGAAAAACTAAGAGTTTTTCCTCTACGGTCAGGAAGAAGACAGGGTTGTCCACTCTTGTCACTGTTATTTAGCATAATACTGGAAGGTCTAGCTACAGCAATCAGACAACAAAAAGAAATAAAGACATCTTATCAGCAAGGAAGAAATAAATCTATAATTATTTGCAGATGACACGGTACTCTATATAGAAACCTGGAAAAGATTTCACCACAAAACTGCTAGAACTGATACATGAATTCAGTAAAGTCACAGGATACAAAAAACAATGTACAGAAATCTTGCATTTCTATACACCAATAATGAAGCCACAGAAAGGGAAATTAAGGAATCAATTCCATTTACAATTGCACCAAAACCAATAAGAGACTTAGGAATAAACCTTACCAAAGAGGTGGAAGACCTGTACTCTGAAAACCATAAAACACTGATGAAAGAAATTGAAGATGACACAAAGAAATGGAAAGTCATTCCATGCTCATGGGTTGGAAAAACAAATAATGTTAAAATGCCTATATCAAAGCAACCTACATATTTGATATAATCCTTATCAAAATACTAACTGCATTTTTCACAGAACTAGAATAAACAATCCTAAAATTTGTATGGAACCACAAAGGACCCCAAATAGCCAAAGCAACCTTGAAAAAGGAAGGCAAAGCTGGAGGCATCACAGTTCTGGACCTCAAGTTATATTACAAAGCTGTATTGATCAAAACGGTATGGTAATGGCACAAAAAATGGATTAAAGACCTAAATGTGAGACATGAAACCATAAAAATCCTAGAGAACACAGGGAGTAACCTATTTGACATCAGCCTTAGAAACTTCTTCTTGATATGTCTCCTGAGGCAAGGGAAACAAAAACAAAAATAAACTCTTGGGATTATATCAAAATTAAAACTTCTGCACAGTGAAAGTAAACAGTCATGAAAACTAAAAGGCAACCTACAGAATAGGAGAAGATACCTGCAAATGATATATCTGATAAAGGGTTAGTATCCAAAATTTATAAAGAACTTATAAAACTCAACACCCAAAAATGAATAATCCAATTAAAAGTGGGCAGAAGACATAAATAGACATTTTTTCAAAGAAGACATCCAGATGGCCAACAGATACATGAAAAGATGCTCAACATCACTGATCATCAGGGAAATACAAATCAAAACTACAATGAGATGGCTTAGTAGGTTAAGCATCTGACTCATGATCTCAGCTCAGGTCCTGATCTCAGGTCATGAATTCAAGCCCCTTGATAGGCTTCATGCTAAGCATGGAGCTTACTTGAAAAAAAAAAAAAAAAAAAAAAACTACAATGAGATATCACCTCACACCTGTCAGAATGGCTAAAATCAACAACACAAGAAACAATAGGTGTTGACAAGGATCTGGAGAAAGGGGAACCCTCTTGCACTATTGGTGGGAATGTAAACTGGTGCAGCCACTCTGAAAAACAGTATGAAGGTTACTCAAAAAGTTGAAAGTAGAACTACCCTGCAATCCAGCAATTGCACTACTAGGTATTTACCCAAAGATAAGTACGAATTCAAAGGATACATGCACCTGGTTGTTTATACCAGCATTATATACAATACCCCAATTATGGAAACAGCACAAGTGTCCACGGACTGATGAATGGATAAAGAAGATATAGTATATATATACAATGGACTATTATTACTCTGTCATAAAAAGAATGACATCTTGCCTTTCACAACAATGTTGATGGAACTAGAGAGTACAATGCTAAGCAAAATCAGAGAAAGACAAATAGCATATGATTTGAGTCATATGTGGAATTTAAGAAATAAAAGAAACAAGCAGAGGAAAAAAGAGACAGAGGAAGACAAACCAAGAAACAGACTCTTAACTATAGAGATCATACTGATGGTTACCTGAGGGGGGTGGGTGGGGGGATGGATTAAATAGGTGATGGAGATTAAGGAATGCACTTGTCATGATGAGCACTGGGTGATGTATGGAAGTGTTGAATCACAGCATTGCACACCTGAAATTAATGTTACATTGTATGTTAACTAAGTGGAATCCAAATAAAGAAAAACTTGTACCTCCTTCTTTGTTCCTTATTGGCTATATCTAGATGACTACTGAAATAAAACAGACTTACCAGAAATTGGCATGTTATTTGAGTATTATTTTTTTTTAAGATTTTATTTATTTATTTATTTGAGAGAGAGAGAGAGAGAGACAAACAGCATGAGAGGGGATAGGGTCAGAGGGAGAAGCAGGCTCCCTGCTGAGCCGGGAGCCCGATGTGGGACTCGATCCCAGGACTCCGGGATCATGACCTGAGCCGAAGGCAGTCGCTTAACCAACTGAGCCACCCAGGCACCCTTGAGTATTATTTTAATTAAAAAACGAACTACTGGGACCTCATCAAATTAAAAAGCTTTTGCACAGCAAAAGAAATAGTCAACAAAACCAAAAGACAACCGACACAATGGGAGAAGATATTTGCAAATGACATATCAGATAAAGGGCTAGTATCCAAAATCTATAAAGAACTCATCAAACTCAACACCCAAAGAACAAATGATCCAATCAAGAAATGGGCAGAAGACATGAACAGACATTTTTCCAAAGAAGACATCCAAATGGCCAACAGACACATGAAAAAGTGCTCAACATCGCTTGGCATCAGGGAAATCCAAATCAAAACCTCAATGAAATGTCACCTCACACCAGTCAGAATGGCTAAAATTAACAAGTCAGGAAATGATAGATGTTGGTGGGGATGCAGAGAAAGGGGAACCCTCCTACACTGTTGGGAATGCAAGCTGGTGCAGCCACTCTGGAAAACAGTGTGGAGGTTCCTCAAAAAGTTGAAAATAGAGCTACTATATGATCCAGCAATTGCACTACAGGGTATTTACCCCAAAGATACAAATGCAGGGATCCAAAAGGGTACATGCACCCCGATGTTTATAGCAGCAATGTCCACAATAGCCAAACTATGGAAAGAGCCAAGATCAAATGAATCGATAAATGAATGGATAGAGAAGATGTGGTATATATATACAATGGAATATTATGCATCCATCAAAAGAATGGATTCTTGCCATTTGCAATGATGTGGATGGAACTGGAGGGTATTATGCTGAGTGAAATAAGTCAATCAGAGAAAGACATGTATCATATGACCTCACTGATATGAGGAATTCTTAATCTCAGGAAACAAACTGAGGTTTGCTGGAGTGGTGGGGGTGGGAGGGATAGGGTGGCTGGGTGATAGATATTGGGGAGGGTATGTGCTATGGTGAGCACTGTGAATTGTGTAATACTGTTGAATCACAGACCTGTGCCTCTGAAACAAATAATACGTTATATGTTAAAAAAAAAAAAAAAAAGATAGCAGGAAGGGAAAAATGAAGGGGGGGAAATCAGAGGGGAGATGAACCATAAGAGACTATGGACTCTGAGAAACAACCTGAGGGTTCTAGAGGGGAGGGAGGTGGGGGAATGGGTTTGCCTGGTGATGGGTATTAAAGAGGGCACGTTCTGCATGAAGCACTGGTTGTTATACACAAACAATGAATCATGGAACACTACATATGTATGGTGATTAACATACCATAATAAAAATATATTTATATATCTTAGATAAAATATATGTAATATATATTTCTCACACATATATAATCTGCATTCAAGAAAATAAGTGAAAGCCACATTCAGTAAGAGAAAATCCTGACTACAAAAGATCTTATAATAATTTTTAAAGATAAGTAGGGTTTTCTAAACCTCAAAAGAAAAGCCCTTGACTAGACATGATGTTCCAAGTAAAGTTCAAATAGAGAGAGTATAATCTGGAGCCCCTTAGCCAACTTTAACCCTAGGAGAGAGTTGAGTTCAAGGAACTATATCAATGTTAACTGGTCTCAAGATTGCATTTGGCTTTAGTAGGTAAAACTTCATGAAAGTGCACCTGGAATACAGTGGCCTAGCAAGCCCAGGTGGGATGTTACATTTGACTCCAATATTTTTAAGATGAAATTATTTTAGTATGAGCTTTAATTTTTTAAAGGTTTATATTTATTTATTTGAGAGAGAGAGAGCAAGTGTAAGAGTAGAGGGAGGGGCAGAGAGAGAGGATCTTGAAGCAGACTCCCCGCTGAACGTGGAGTCTGACTTGGGGCTCGATCCCACAACCCATGAGATATGACCTGAGCCAAAACCAAGAGGCCACCCAGCTGCCCCTTGACTCCAATTTTTAAGAGAAGTGGCCATGCTCTTGAACAGCTGGGACTCTGAATGGCATCCTTGTGGAAAGAAATGCCATATTTCACATCAAAGATTAGAGGAAAGGGAAGAGGAATCATAGGACAGTTGTGAACTATTAGGAAAAAGAAGGAGGAGACATGATGTTTCATCTTTTAAGTTGAGGGATTCAAAGCTCTAAGTCTTAGTAAGACTATCTCTTAGCAAGTTCCAAGAAATCATGGTATTTATTCAAGAATCAGTATCATAGTGGTGTTTTTGAAGAGCTAAATTGGTTCCAAAGGAGAATGGCTAATATTGCACAGAAACAGGATAGCTTGGAAGGTTTTAGATTCAGAATGCCTTGTAGCACCACTCTATTTCTGAAGAGTTGCACTGCATATTTTTGAAAAAGTACAACTGAATGAGAGAAGTGAGTAAAACTAGTAGGGTGCTATGTACAGTTTCGAAGACTTAACATATCCACTTATTTTATTTGATCTATGTGGAAAAGCCATAGACAGGCAAGATGGGTAAGATCATCCCTATTTTCCAAATGAGGAAGTGAGACAGTCAATAAGTGGTGGAGAAAGGATTCAACCTAGGGATTCATTTAGAACTCATGTCAAGGGAAAGCTTGTCAGTCCCACAAGGAACTTGGTGCAATAAGCATCAAGCAATGCAGGAAGCCAAAGCTGCTGTCAGTTGCCCTCCTCCCCCTCAGCCATAGATATATTTAAACCAAGTAATAATAAAACAAACCGGCAGCTGGTACTTTTGTAGAGCCAACTCTGGAGCCCCCTCAGAAGAGAACTTTTTTTCTAGATAGAATTTGTGTTTTGTCTTTTTTTATTTTTCATTTGCTGTTTATTTTAAAGTTACATTTCTAATTAAATGAAACATTTTAAAGTAAAAATTGGAATGAACTGAGACAAATTGTGAGTACAGACATGCCTTGAGCAATGTGCAGGTTTTCGTTTTTAAAATTCTGCCTTCCTGGCATCTGTCTGTGATACATGATATGGCCAAAAACACTCAATTCCACAGACACTAAGAGAGAAGTCCCTTCCCCACATCCAGACCCTGAGTCCTCAATCAGCAGGCAAGAGGAGTAGTCATACATAATTTGTATTTTTAAAAACTATGATACTGATCATCACTCATTGTCATTAAACATTCAGTCCTCACAAAACTTGGTGGGTATGACTTTTCACATTTTACAAATTAGGGAGCTGAGGCTCAGAGAATGTAGCTTGTCTAGGGACAGACAGCTTCCAACTGGCTGATTCTAATAGCTCACCTTCCACCTGCATCGTTCCAGACCTTCCAAAAACAGTTGAAGCACTTTGAGGGAGACAAGTTGAATTTCTGTTGCTTTGAAAGGCTCAACCTAAACTACTTTCTACCCAGAAGGCTAGAATTCAAGTACACACATCTCTCTGAATTCTTTGAGAACCGATGTCCTGCGAAGATGTCAAAGACCTGCACTCACATGACCAAATTTGCCTCTTACTAGTGATTGTACATTCCCTCACCCAACTGAAGCCACCTTCATTTCTTTATCTGTAAAATGGGGACTATGTGAGATGCTCTGCTCATTCTCTTAGGTTGCTGTAGAGCCAACTGTATACATTCATGAAGGTGTTTGTCAATTGAAAAACTCCTCACAAATGGTGCTAGTGTGATTTTTCTCACCTCAGTAAGAATGCTGCCAAAATTTTTGGCATGCTCATATTCAGCCATGGTAAAACTGGCTTGAGTTTTCTTATCTCTCCCTCTCACTTATGATAACTATACAGCAAAGGGAACTGAAATGGGTTTTGTGCAACAGAAGTCACAGAAAAAGGATCATGTTTCCACTAAATTGTGAGGAGGGGCTGATTCTGCTGGGGCTGCCAACATGTGCCAAATGTGTCTCTCAGCTTGCTCAATTAGTAACAGGTGTTCACAGGCTGGTGAGGTTGGAAAGAAAGCCTCCTCCACCCATTGCCTGTCTTTCACTTGTCAAGGGTTTTGACAGGCATTTTGCAGTTCCCTGTCACACAGTTTTTAGCACGGCTGCACAGCGTGCTGCTCAAAGCAAACCCAAGTCAAGGAACTCTGAGAATTTCCCCTTAGAGTTTTTGTTTGATGACATGCCTAGATATGAGTGTTGGTAGCCCTTCCTCTTGACATGTGTCTGCTTTATTCATCATCCTGGTGATCCAGAGTTTGTCCAACTGGTGATTGGGCTTTGCTCCAGGTAAAATATCAGACTTGATTTCTGTATCTGTTTAGTAAGATCTAAAATACCCCTCTGTCTTGCTCCTGTGTACCCAGTGTATAATCCTTACTTATAATCACTTTTTAAAGTGTCTGTCTCTCCCACTAGACTCTCAACTTCTAGGAGCAGGAACTCTGTAATATTCCTAACACACCAAGTAGAGTATCTGGCATATAACAAAGGCTAATAAATGCATATTGGACTGAATCTTAATTCAATGCATCTGAGGTACCTGAAAATGATAATCCCCCTGAAGGAAATGAGGCCATATTTCTTCTAGTTATTGAAACTTTTTTGATTATAACACAACTAGAATCTAGCCAGTACTGGCTTCAGGTCCCAGGCCTAAAGGACTATTTTGTAGTTGGCCGTTAGAGTGATAAAATCACTTGTTGGACTTTATTGTGTCCACTTACCTTCACATATAGGTGGACATCATTTAAAACATATATATTATATTATATATAATACATATTTATAAAATATATTCCTTTTAATGATTCATATACATATTTAAAATATATATTTCATATAAATATATATTAATGAAATATATATTTCTTTAAATAAATATATATTCATATACATATGTGTATATATATATATGATCTGGTACCTCTAGGCACAGGGCAGAATGTGCATTTTTTATTGGTCTGCTTTGCCCACTCACTGAGAGAATATTTGCCCACTCACTGATGGAATATTTTCCTTTGCTAAGGTTTATTGTTATTCTAGACACAGGCTGGATAACATAATGTGTTTAATTTAATTCACATCACTAAACCAGTATTATGCAGAGTGAAACTGAAGGAGGGATTTTCCTATTTGAGTTCTTGGGAAATAGAAAAGGACCACACACATATACACTACCACACCACCACCAATACCAATTATTCCTGATTTTCCATATTTCATTTGAATGTCTGAGCAGTTAGACACAGCAGGAGAGGGTAATCACATGTCATGCTTCCAAGAATGATCTGATCACAAGAGGGTCAGAAAGGACCCTGTTCCTCCCCTATAGAATTGTTTGGTTGGCTGGTGCATTATTTGGGGTGAGGGATTACTAAATTCCTGTAAGCATGAAGCATTTGCTGCTTCAGGTAGCTAGAGACTGAACCTGTAGGAGCAATGATCTGAGCTTCTGTGACAGCTTCACATCATCACTGCAGAGAGTGCTATTTCAGTTTGATCTGTTCCCTGCTACTATCTCTGTCCTTTGGCATCAGAGAGTACATCTCTTTCATACAAAGAGAGAGCCTTCATGATGAAAAGGTATTTAGAGATTGCCTAGTCTTCTGATTTCATGGAAGGTAACATGTTCTAAAAGTTTAAATGGCTTGCTCAAGAGCTGACTAGAAGCTGGTGGCAGAACTGAGATTAAAAACTGGGTCCCATGGTTTCAGTCCGATGTTTTTTGTTTTTGTTTTTGTTTTCCATTACATTACAGCTGAGATCTACTGCACAGGTCAGTCAGGTTCAAATACACTGGTGGTTCTCAAATTTAAACATTCATTTGAATCAGCCATGGGGCTTGTTAAAATATAGATTGGGACTTCACCCCCAGGGCTTCTGATTGAATGGTAGATCTGGCATGAGGCTAAGAATGTGCGTTTCTAATGATATCACAGGTGATGCTCATGCTGCTGGGCCTGGGAGCATACCTGAGAGACACTTAAGTTGTCAAATGGAACAAACACTGCCCTTTCTTTCTTCATTAATTTGTTCAATGCTTTATTTTCTTATTCATCAAAATTTACTGAATATGAACCAAGTACATGGCATGTTTGATGCTGGGGACAGAAACATGAAGATGACAAAAGCACAATCCTCTTTTTGAGTTCACAATCAGTGGGGAGGGACAGATGCATAAATAATTACTGAGCTGGGGGGGGGGGGAAGGAGTAAGATGGCAGAGGAGTAGGAGACCTAAATTTCATCTGGTCCCAGGAATTCAGCTAGATAGGGATCAAACCCATCTGAACACCTATTAACTCAACAGGAGATTGAAGAAAAGAATAGCAGAAACTCTCTGAACAGAAAAGCAACCATTTTCTGGAAGGTAGGACGTACAGATAAGTGAATCTGAGGCAATATTTGGGAAGATAGACAGTGGGCAAGGGGGCCTCCATCAGCCACTACTGGCAAGTGATAGAGCAGCGGAGCACAAAATTGGAACTTTTAAAAGTCTGCTCCGCTGAGGGATGTCACTCCAGTGGCTAAGCGGGGGTGGAACCCTCGCTGGGACAGTGTGGTCTCTGGACCCTCAGGGTCACAGGAAGACCAGGGGTGCCTGAGTGTGGCAGAGCTCCCAGGTATTGGAGCAGGGAAGCTGGCTGCAGAGATGGAGCCAAGGAGTGGGCTGTCAGCTCAGGGTTGCCATAAACCATGATCCATGGCACAGTCAGGACACTGCTCTTCCAGAAGGGACCCAACAAGCGGCAGATGTGGGGAGACTCCCCTTGTCCCCTGGGAGGAGCAGTGCAGGAGCACACCACAGGGATCTGATGGGTTTGGAGACTCTAAACAGGGTCGTGTGCCAGAGATAGAAATGCTTGGTCAAAAGCTGGGTGAGCATGGAGTGCGGCTGGAGACCGGGGAGACAGGAGTGATTGACTGCTTTTCTCTGGGGGCTTACTGAGAAGTGGGGCCCCGGTTCTTGGCTCCTCTGGGCGGAGATTGGGAGGCCGCCATTTTCACTCTCGTCCTGCAAGGCTCTATGGAAGCTTGCAGGGAACAAAAGCTACCAAGAGCAAGCCTGAGCAGATGACTTAGCCCGGCCCAGGCAAGGGCAGGGCAATTCTGCCTCCAGCAAAGACATTTGGGAACCACTGCAACAGGCCCCTCCCCCAGAAGATCAGCAAGAACAGCCAGCCAAGACCAAGTTCATCGATCAATGAGAATGGCAGAACTCCAGCGCTAGGGGAATAGAGCACATATAATTCATGGCTTTTTTCCCCCATGATTCTTTAGTATTTCAAAGTTAATTTTTTTTCTTTTCTTTTCTTTTCTTTTTTTTTTTTAAATTTTTCTTTTCCCCTTTTTCAACCAATATCTTATCAATCCCTTTTTGAAAAAAACTTTTTTTATTTTTCATTTTTAGAGTAGTAGTAGTTACCTTATTTTTTGGTATAAATTTTGGTATATATATAAATTGCTCTCTCTTTAAAATTTTGAGATACAGTTTCTTCTAACAGACAAAAATATACCCTAAATCTCTAGTGCATGGCTTTGTTCTAGTCTCCTGCCTGATCACATTCTCTCCCCTTTTTTTTTAATTCTTCTTCTTTCTTTTTTCAACCAACTTCTTGTCTTATCAATTCCTTTTATAAAATCTTTTGTAATTTTTATCTTAAAAGTCATATTCCATCCTTTCATCATATTTACCCTAATTTTTGTATATATATGTTTTCTTTCTTTAAAATTTTGGGAGGCACTCTCTTCCAACAGACCAAAATATGCCCCAAATCTAGTGTGTGGCATTATTCTATGCTCCAGCCTGATCATATTTGATCATATATATTTTTTTTCTTTTTTAATTTTTTTTCCTTCCTTTCTTTCAGTTTCTTTTCCCCGGGTTTCAGGTCTCTTCTGATTTGTTTAGTGTATATTTTCCTGGAATCGTTGTTACCCTGTTAGCATTTTGTTCTCTCATTCATCTAGTCTCCTCTGGACAAAATGACAAGACAGAAAAAATCACCTCAAAAAAAAAAGAAGAAATACCGGCTGCAATGGACCTAATCAATATGCACATTAGTAAGATGTCAGAACTAGAGTACATAATGATGATTTTAAAGATACTAGCTGAGCTTGAAAAAAGCATGGAAGTTATTAGAGAAACCCGTTCTGGAGAAATAAAAGAACTAAAATCTAACCAAGTTGAAATAAAAAAGGCTATTAATGAGGTGCAATCAAAAATGGGGGTGCTAACTGCTAGGATAAATGAGGCAGAAGAGAGAATCAGTGATATAGAAGACCAAATGATGGAAAGTAAAGAAGCTGAGAAAAAGAGAGAGAAACAACTACTGGATCACAAGGGCAGAATTTGACAGATAAGTGATACCATAGATGAAACAATCCTAGAATAATTGGATACCAGAAGAAGAAAGAGAGAGAGGGGCAGAAGCTATATTGGAGCAAATTATAGCAGAGAACTTCCCTAATTTGGGGAAGGAAACAAGCATCAAAATCCAGGAGGCACAGAGAACCCCTCTCAAAATCAATAAAAATAGGTCAACATCCCGACATATAATAGTAAAACTTATGAGCCTCAGAGACAAAGAGAAAATCCTGAAAGGAGCTCGGGAGAAGAGATCTGTAACCTACAATGGTAGAAACATTAGATTGGCAACAGACCTATCCACAGAGACCTGGCAGGCCAGAAAGGATTGGCATGATATATTCAGAACACTAAATGAGAAAAATATGCAGCCAAGAATACTCTATCCAGCTAGGCTGTCATTGAAAATTGAAGGAGAGATAAAAAGCTTCCAGGACAAACAAAAACTAAAGGAATTTGCAAACACAAAACCAGCCCGACAAGAAATCTTGAAAGGGGTCCTCTAAGCAAAGAGAGAGCCTAAAAGCAACATAGACCAGAAGGGAGCACAGACAATATACAGTAACAGTCACCTTACAGGCAATACAATGGCACTAAATTCCTATCTTTCAATAGTTACCCTGAATGTAAATGGGCTAAATGCCCCAATCAAAAGACGCAGGCTATCAGATTGGATTAAAAAACAAGACCCATCGATATGCTGTCTGCAAGAGACTCATTTTAGAACCAAAGACACCCCCAGATTGAAAGTGAGGGGGTGGAAAACCATTTCCCATGCTAATGGACACCAAAAGAAAGCTGGGGTGGCAATCCTTATATCAGACAAATTAGATTTTAAAACCAAGTCTGTAATAAGAGATGAGGAAGGACACTATATCCTACTTAAAGGGTCTATCCAACAAGAAGATCTAACAATTGTAAATATCTATGCCCCTAACATGGGAGCAGCCAATTATATAAGCCAATTAATAACAAAGCAAAGAAACACATTGACAGCAATACAATAATGGTGGGGGACTTTAACACTCCCCCTCACTGAAATGGACAGGTCATCTAAGCAAAAGATCAACAAGGAAATAAAGACTTTAAATGACACACTGGACCAAATAGACTTCATAGATATATTCAGAACATTGCATCCCAAAACAACAGAATACACATTCTTCTCTAGAGCCCATGGAACATTCTCCAGAATAGATCACATCCTAGGTCACAAATCAGGTCTCAACCGGTGCCAAAAGCGTGGGATCATTCCCTGCCAATTTTCAGACCACAATGCTTTGAAACTAGAACTCAATCACAAGAAGAAAGTTGGAAAGAACTCAAATGCATGGAGGAAAAAGAGCATCCTACTAAAGAATGAATGGGTCAACCAGGAAATTAAAGAAGATTTAAAGAGTCATGGAGCCCAATGAAAATGAAAACACAACTGTTCAAAATCTTTGGGATGCAGGAAAGGCAGTCCTAAGAGGAAAGTATATAGTAATACAAGCCTTTGTCAAGAAACAAGAAAGGTCTCAAGTACACAACCTAACTCTACACCTAAAGGAGCTGGATAAAGAACAGCAAATAAAGCCTAAACCCAGCAGGAGAAGAGAAATAATAAAGATCAGAGCAGAAATCAATGAAATAGAAACGAAAAGAACAGTAGAACAGATCAACGAAACTAGGACCTGGTTCTTTGAAAGAATTAACAAGATTGATAAACCCCTGGCCAGACTTATCAAAAAGAGAAGAGAAATGACCCAAATCAACAAAATCATGAATGAAAGAGGAGAGATCACAACCAACACCAAAGAAATACAAACAATTGTAAGAACATTTTATTAGCAACTCATTGCCAGCAAATTAGATAATCTGGAAGAAATGGGTGCATTCCTAGACATGTATCAACTACCAAAACTGCACCAGGAAGAAATAGAAAACCTGAACAGACGTATAACCACTAAGGAAATTGAAGCAATCATCAAAAATCTCCCAACAAACAAGAGCCCAGGGCCAGATGGCTTCCCAGGGGAATTCTACCAAACATTTCAAGAAGAATTAATACCTATTCTTCTGAAACTGTTCCAAAAAATAGAAATGGAAGGAAATCTTCCAAACTCGTTTTATGAGACCTCCATTACCCTGATCCCAAAACCAAAGACCCCATCAAAAAGGAGAATTACAGACCAGTATCCTTGATGAACATGGATGCAAAAATTCTCCCCAAAATACCCGCCAATAGGATCCAACAGTACATTAAAAGGATTTTTCACCACGACCAAGTGGGATTTATCCCTGGGCTGCAAGGATGGTTCAACATCCGCAAATCAATCAATGTGATACAATACATTAAGAAAAGAAAGAACAAGAACCATATGATCCTTTCAACAGATGCAGAAAAAGCATTTGACAAAGTACAGCATCCTTTCTTGATCAAAACTCTTCAGAGTATAGGGAAAGAGGGCACATACCTCAATATCATAAAAGCCATCTATGAAAAACCCACAGCAAATATCATTCTCAATGGGGAAAAACAGAGCTTTCCCCCTAAGGTCAGGAACATGGCAAGGATGTCCACTCTCACCACTGCTATTCAACATAGTATTAGAAGTCCTAGACACAGCAATCAGACAACAAAAAGAAATCAAAGGCATCCGAATCAGCAAAGAAGAAGTCAACCTCTCACTGTTTGCAGATGATATGATACTTTATGTGGAAAACCCAAAAGACTCCACCCCAAAACTGCTAGAACTCATACAGGAATTCAGTAACGTGGCAGGATATAAAATCAATGCACAGAAATCAGTGGCATTCCTATACACCAACAATAAGACAGAAGAAAGAGAAATTAAGGAGACAATCACATTTACAATTGCACCCAAAACCATAAGATACCTAGGAATAAATCTAACCAAAGAGGCAAAGAATCTGTCCTCAGAAAACTATAGAATAATCATGAAAGAAATTGAGGAAGACACAAAGAAATGGAAAAACGTTCCATGCTCATGGATTGGAATAACAAATATTGTGAAGATGTCAATGCTACCTAGAGCAATCTACACATTCAATGCAATCCCCTCAAAATACCATGCATTTTTTTTTTCAAAGAAATGGAACAAATAATCCTAAAATTTGTATGTAACCAGAAAAGACCCTGAATAGCCAGAGGAATGTTGAAAAAGTAAAGCAAAGCTGGTGGCATCACAATTCCGGACTTCCAGCTCTATTACAAAGCTGTCATCATCAAGACAGTATGGTACTGGCACAAAAACAGACACACAGATCAATGGAACAGAATAGAGAGCCCAGAAATGGACCCTCAACTCTATGGTCAACTAATCTTCGACAAAGCAGGAAAGAATGTCCAATGGCAAAAAGACAGTCTCTTCAACAAATGGTGTTGGGAAAATTGGACAGCCACATGCAGAAGAATGAAACTGGAGTATTTCTTTATACCACACACAAAAATAGACTCCAAATGGTTGAAAGACCTCAATGTGAGACAGGAGTTCATCAAAATCCATAAGGAGAACACAGGCAGCAACCTCTTTGACCTCAGCTGCAGCAACTTCTTCCTAGAAACATCACCAAAGGCAAGGGAAGCAAGGGCAAAAATGAACTATTGGGACTTCATCAAGATAAAAAGCTTTTGCACAGCAAAAGAAACAGTCAACAAAACCAAAAGACAACCGACACAATGGGAGACGATATTTGCAAATGACATATCAGATAAAGGGCTAGTATCCAAAATCTATAAAGAACTTATGAAACTCAACACCCAAAGAACAAAGAATCCAATCAAGAAATGGGCAGAAGACATGAACAGACAGTTTTCCAAAGAAGACATCCAAATGGCCAACAGACACATGAAAAAGTGCTCAACATTGCTCGGCATCAGGGAAATCCAAATCAAAACCTCAATGAGATATCACCCCACTCCAGTCAGAATGGCTAAAATTAACAAGTCAGGAAATGAGAGATGTTGGCGGGGATGTGGAGAAAGGGGAACCCTCCTACGCTGTTGGTGGGAATGCAAGCTGGTGCAGCCACTCTGGAAAATAGTGTGGAGGTTCCTCAAAAAGTTGAAAAAGAGAGGTACCATATGATCCTTCAATTGCACTACTGGGTATTTACCCCAAAGATACAAATGTAGGGATCCTAATAGGTACATCACCCCAATGTTTATAGCAGCAATGTCCACAAAAGCCAAACTATGGAAAGAGCCAAGATGTCCATCGACAGATGAATGGATAAAGAATTGTGCTATATATATATATAGTGGAATATTATGCAGCCTTCAAAAGGAATGAAATGTTTCCATTTGCAACGATGTGGATGGACCTGGAGGGTATTATGCTGAGCGAAATAAGTCAATCAGAGCAAAACATGTATCATTTGATCTCACTGATATGAGGAATTCTTAATCTCAGGAAACAAACTCAGGGTTGCTGGAGTGGTGGGGGTGGAGGGATGGGGTGGCTGGGTGATAGACATTGGGGAGGGTATGTGCTATGGTGAGTGCTGTGAATTGTGTAAGACTGTTGAATCAAAGACCTGTACCTCTGAAACAAATAATACATTTCATGTTAAAAAAAAAAAAAAAGGAAGAAGATAGCAGGGAGGGAAAAATGAAGGGGTGGAATTGGATGGGGAGATGAACCATGAGAGACTATGGACTGTGAGAAACAAACTGAGGGGTTGTAGAGGGGAGGGTGGTGGGGGGATGGGTTAGCCTGGTGATGGGTATTAAAGAGAGCATGTTCTGCATGGAGCACTGGGTATTATATGCAAAAATGAATCATGGAACACTACATCAAAAACTAATGTTTGATGTATGGTGATTAACATAACATAATAAAATAAATAATTACTGAGCAATCTTTTAACTGTAGTGATAGAAGTTTATACAAAGTTTAATGGTTGCACAGTCCTGAAAATAATGACAAAAAGTGTTTTTAGGGAAGACTTTGCCAGAGAGGTGACATTTGGGCTGGGCTTGGAAGGACAAGTGGGATTTTTCCAGATGTAGCAGAGATAAAATGATATCCTTTTTGGCTGAAGGAACAACAGGTGCAAAGGCATGGAGAGTGACATCTTTAGGAAGAATTGGCTAAGTAAGAGTGGCAGGAACATGGTGTGGAACAGAAGTCAAGCAGTGGAAGAAGATAAAGATGGAAAGATATGGAAGGTGAACTAATGAAGGGTATTCCATATCCTGCCAAAGAGTTGCACTTCACCTTGTGTGCAGCTGGGATAATGAAAGGTTTTTATGTGGGATGTGCTTTAAGTTTACCCTGGCTAGAGTGTGAGGGAGGATGAGAGAGGTTTCCTAGAAGCAAGTATAAATTAAGAATCTATTATAGTGATCTACATTAGGAATGATGATAATGCATCCAAAACAATAGCAATGGGAATGCCCAGGAAAGAGCATTAAAGGGATAAAATAACCAGGACTTGCTAACAGATCAGAGGTCAAGAATGAGAGTAAAGAGAGCCATAGATAATTCTATAGTTTCTAGCATGGTCAGCTTATGAGATAGAAATGCTATGAATGAAATAACAAATAGGAGAAGTAGGTTGGGGTGAGGTAAGTTCACTTGGGACAAGTTGGGATGCTGGTGTCTGTAGGCAGGCAAGTAGGATGCCCTACTGTGATGGGAAATAGAGTCTGAAGTTCAGGAGAATCGTCCAAAATCAGGAGAGAGATTAGGGTAAAGTCATGGAATGGTATGATCATGCCTGCTCAGGGAGATGTGAATTTCTTGTCCTGGATTAATATGCAAATTGCTGTCAGAGTGATAAGTGATAGAACCTCAATTATAAAGAGGAAACCAAGAGATTAATGATACATGTTACACTAAGGTATAACCAAGTTAAAAATGGAAAATCAGAATTCAAAATTTCTAATTTTGACATCTGAACATTTTGAGAAGGAATGCTAAGAAAACAACTATAGCAACATGAATTTCATTTCCCAGTTCATGCTCTTCACCATGCCACTACTGCTTTGTTGCCTGAGGCTTTGGGAAAATTCTCACCTGCTCCAGGCCTTGGTTATCTCAATTGTAAAACAGGGCTGCTGAGAGGATTTAACAATTCCTACAAAGCACTTAGCATAATGCTTGGCACATAAAAAGGGTGCTGTAATTCTCTCTCTCTATATATATGTATGTATGTATGTATGTATGTATGTATGTATGTATGTATATATGTATTCAGCAGTGGAGCAATTTTGCTAGAAAACAGAAGACAAAAACTGTCCAAGAAGGCTACCAGTAAAAGAACAAGTAAAGACAGTAACTGTAAAGACAAATGCTGTTAGATGGCCTCTTCTTGTTAATTCCTGAATACCCAGAATGGGGGTGCATATTTGGTCTGGCATTCCATCTACGACTATGATACCACAAAACATACCTGACTTGTTGCATTCATTTTATATGGCTATGTAATAAATTGTCAAAAACCTGGAGACTTAACATGATGCAAATGTATTATTTCACAATTTCACAGCATTACTATATACTCTGCTTAAGGTCTCATTGGGCTGAAACCAAGGAGGTGGTTGGGGCTGCAGTTCTTAGCTCTCATAAGGCCTTCATCCAAGCTTACAGGTTGTTGGAAGCATTCATCTCTTTGTAGTTGTAGAACTGAGGTCTTAGTTTCCCTTGTAGCTATCACTCTCAACAGCTCCAGGTGGCCTGCACTTCCTAGCCACATGCCCCCATAGGCAGCTCACAGGGATGTTTGCTTTCTTCTGGTCCTGCAGGGACTTACCTTACATTGAATCCTCCTCTTGCTTCTAATCTCTAACTTCTCCTGTCTCTGACTTCTAGAACAAGATTTAATGGGCTCATGTGATTAGCCCATCCAGATAATGTCCCTATCTTAAGATCAACTGATCTCAAACCTTAATTACATCTACAAATTTCCTTCATAGCAGCACCTAAAAGTGTGTTTGAATAACTGGGAGAAAGTGCACATACACCAGGGATCTAGACCATCTTAAAAATCTTGCCTACCACATTCCTGAAGCACATGCAAGTCAGTCACACGACTAGGCAGTGATTTTTAGCAGCATTGCTGCATTTAACATTTGCCCTTTGGGTTATTTCTCTATACTCTTTCTACAAATGAATGACAAGTTGCTGAATATCTCAAAGGCCAAGAGACACGCATTTAGAAGAGTGACATATATTCTCCCCATGCTCGTAGGGTACTTCTGAATGATGTGTAATTCTAAGACTTTCACCTCTGACTCTGTGTCCCTAACACCTATATAATCAAGGCAAGGATTTATCTGTCATTGAAAAAAAAAAAAAAAAGTGGCTTTTCAACTCAAAGTTGCTTACTATTCCTGACCAAGACTTGAGAAGTGTCGGTTTGATTAATGCAGTCCCAGCAATCAATCAATTGAGGCCAAGGGTGGTTTTGGGGGGGTAGTTGAACATATGCTTGACCTGAACATATATTTAATTTAGGAGCAATTTATTTTGTTATCAAATCAGCTGGCTTCATTCAAGAGGCCCCTAATTCAGACACAGCCAGGCTGAGAAACCACTAATAAAAAGGAACAAGGAGCAAATGCTGAGGGTGGAGGTGAAGTACAAGTCATGGCTGAGATGCTTAACCTGTAAGCATGGTCTCTGGAATTGGTCTCAGTCAGGTGAAACTCCGTAACTTTTTAGATTGATCTGCACTTGGAACACTCCAGTGCTGCCAGCAACAGCAGTCTCAGCAGCTGGCTTGGGAAGAGAGACCCCCTTACCTCTCCTTTCCAACACAAAGCAAGATCCTAAGGATCAATCTATATTTGGGTCCTTTCTTATGTTCAGACATTGGTTAGCTGGTCACAGGATTCCAGGCTAGTCAATGCAATACACAAAAGGAACAAGAGGGGCATCTGGGTGGCTCAGTGGGTTAAGCATCTGCTTTCAGCTCAGGTCATGATCCTGGGGTCCTGGAATTGAGCCCCACTTCAGGTTCCCTGCTCATTAAGGAGCCTGATTCTTTCTCTTCCCCCTCTCATTCTCATTCTTGCGCTCTCATGAATGAATAAAATCTTAAAAAAAAAAAAAAAAAAAAAAAGAGATGGTGCAATGATTTTTTTAAAGATCTTATTTAGAGAGAGAGAGAGAGAGAACGCGTATGAGTGCAAGCTGGGGGAGGAGTAAAGGGAGAGGGAGAGAATCTCGAGACACAGGGCTAGATCTCATGACCCTGAGATCATGACCTGAGCCAAAATCATGAGTCGTCACTTAACCGAGCCACTCAGGAGCCCCAGTGTAATACTTTCTTGATCAATGAGCTACTGAAGTTTATACCATGTAAAGGTTTAGTTAATAGATACCTTGGGCATCATGAACATCGTCCGTGTTCACATATGTTCACATTTTGGTTTGTGTTTCAAGGAAAACTGTAAGGTCATTTTAAATTACCTTTATTTGTACTTTTCCTCCTCTCCTTTGCCAGAAGTAATTATGAGCCTTTGTAAACTCATTTCCATGCCATAAAGAGATTCTACAACCCATGAATCATAATTAAACAGGTGTTCTTATATTACTGAGTAATAATCCACTGATTTTTGAGCCTGTTTATCCTACTCACCCCACTTCATCCCCAACAAAAGGGAAGACAATAGGGGCACTATGTGTACTTCATGCCTTGCAGGACTGAAGTGGTATATCCCTTTTGTCTCTGAAGATCAGACTCATCTCTAAAACAAATTAGATTTCTGACTTTGCACTGGCAGAAACCAAAGCAAATTTTCCAAAGTTAAAAAAAAAAAAAAACAAAAACAACTATTAGTTTCAAATTTAACAAACTTACTTTTTTTGGGGGGGAGTGTTATTCCCACTTAAATGCCCACAGACATAGTAAAGAATCATTTTACTCAAACCTAGTAAAACAGCTCCAAGTTGGGAAGAACCAAACATACCTTGGCAATACTCTAGTGAGCAGGCAAGTTTATTTGGAAAAAACTCTTATTTGCTTACACACTAGTACAAATTCTGAGATGTTAAAATTATATTAAAAGTTATTCTATTTATTCAGTAGGTCAATCCAAGACCAAAAGTTAGATTTATGTACTTTGGTTTAACCCCCCAAAAATGTTGGGAATAGTCATTCAGCATTAGATCCAGGCACTTCTACATACTAGTAACAGTTCTGAAGGGACTTGCTCAACATCGTACACACTGTGATCGGCAGCTAACTTGACTATCTTTCTGCTATGAAAAACAGCAATGTATAACTTTATAGAGAAGCTAGGGTATATCAGAAATGAAAAAAAACTGGTAGGAAGCACAGGCTTCTCTTAGAAATGAACTGTCAAATTTTAAGTCATTATCTCAAAAGCATGTCAATGTCATCACAGAAACATTTCCAGTGGTTGTGGACAAAGAACCAAATGTTTTTGTTTTCAATGATAAATGTGAATTTCTCTCAATTTTTTTGGTACTTTTAATTATATGCTGATTTTTGTTTCATAAAGGTAATTCTTGCCTCTTTGGAATCATCCTAGTTCTGAAAGACTAGAAGGAGAACTAAACAAGTCCTAGATGCACCACTGACTTGCTGAATGACCCTGGACAAATCGCCAGGATTATTTTTAAGTTTCACTTACCATCAATGAAATAGAGTAGCTTTGAAACTCTCATAAGGTGATATATTTGATAACGCCTTGGAAATTACAAGCAGTGCACAGATAAAAAGTTTTATGTACTTCTGCACATCGCATGATGCCAATCGACTGTTAATAGGTGTGGACCCAATACTAGGAAAAGTACAGAGAACTATTTAAAATAATAGTTTAGTTCATTTTCCAACTTGGTTTATCATTTCCTCTTTTTTTTTAACTTAAAAATTTTTAACTTTTTTTTTTTTTTTTTTTTTTTTAATTATTATACCAGATAAGACACAGAACTTTTTCTCTTCTCTGAGGGATTTATTGTTCCCTGTGGAGCCTGAGAAAGCGGCCACAACACTCATGGCCAAAGAATAACAACCCACATTTGTCTTTTCAGTCTTGTAGTATCTTCAGGACTGAAGTCTGTCGATGTCCATTTGTCTGTCCAGAACATCCATAAGTCCCCATGCTTGTTCTGGTGTCCTGGGGACATGGACAGATGACGACAAATTCATAGGTAGTACTTTCAATCAACACGGAAGGCCTTTCCTTTGGGGTCTGAAAGGATGACTACACCCCAACAAGCAATGCCTAGAGAAAAAAACAAAAAAACAACAGCACCTTACATGGTTGTTAAACCTCAGTTTACTAGGTGCTTTCATATATGCCACCTTATTTAATCCTCACAACACTCCTAGAAGATACATCACCATTATATTCTCTTGTAAGAGTCAAACTCAGAAAAGGAAAAGAAAGTTCAGAGGAAAAGAAAAATCGGTTACCTACCCAAGCAAGAAAGGGACTTAAAGAGAACTGATTTGGGGAATCTAATTAAAAAGGTAAGAGATCTGAAAACCTAAAATTCTACCCATTCAATTGGCTTGAAGAGTAAAAAGAATTACATTTTACTGTAAGATATCGTAACAATCAATTATTATCATAATAATAACCACATTATTATTATTGCTACAGTTAAGGACTGTGGGCTACTTTACCCATGGTACACCAAAATGTGGGCTTACAAGTCATATCTAAGATGTGACTTCAAAGCCCTAGTTCCTAATCAAGATTATGTACTCTCACTCAGACTTTCTCCAGGATCTGGAGGGGAAAAAATGGGGTCTGGTGCCACCTGGGTCACATCCTGATTATCTGACCTTGAACATAATACTTCTTAGTCTTTGTGCCTTAGTTTGTTCGGCGGTAAAAAAGGATTACTATAATCATACCTATATCTAAGCCATTGTTAGGATTAAAAAAATTGAAGCTAGTAAAGTTCTTAATTCTGTGATTTTTCTTTAATGAGGAAAGCGTTCCAACAACTTCCCCTCCCCGACCCTGCTTCTCATTTGGTGTACCTCCGCCACGTGACCAGCCCCGCAACCCGCCCACGTGGCTCCAGCCCACTTCTCCCTCTGCCCCTGCCCAAAGTCCCTGCGTTGCCCCGACTCTCACTGATGCCGATGACCATCTGTGTAATAGTCCCTGGACCAGGGGGGTATCCCAGCTTCATGGGCCTCCGCGCCACCCAGTACACGTACCCGCCCGCCCCTATCAGCCCCGCCCCTGAAAGCACGCGACAGCTCCAGCAGTTATTAAATAGAGGGCCTTCCGCTGGAGAGGTCGGCGCTCCAGGTGCAGGGAGGGGCAGGGACTCGGCGGAGTTGGTGGCCTCAGGAGGCGCAGGGACCTTGATCGGCTGCACAGGCTGGGACAGGAAAGAACCCATGTTCGGGAGCTCGGCTTCAGCTATGGGACTCTGGACGGAACTGACGTAAAAGTTACGGCCGGAAAGCAGAGCGCCGGCGCACTGCACCGGAAGCAGCTTGAGGTCGCTGGGAAATGTAGTTTGGGCCTGCCTCCAACGGGAAAAGATGGTGGCGCGCCTTCCGTTGTGGGTTTGAGTGGCAACAACCTTGGCCTTACCTGAGGCTATCTGTCCCTACACCCAGCCGCAATCACTTTCAGGATTATGACTTAGCCAACCTCCTAAATGTCTGAATTCTTAGTTTCTTTAGAGGAGGAGTCTGGGTTTCTAAGTTTCTTCCCTTGAGCGTGTCACTTCACCTGTCTGGAGGTGTGTAACTCAAAAGAGTTAAGTTTTATATGTGCTTAACTATATGCTAGACAATTTGCTAAGCGATTATCTGCATTATGCCATTTAGTCTTCCAACCCAATGAGGTATCATTTTCCTGAAAAATGATAAAACTGGTTAAGTGACATTGCCATAGTTGAAACCAATACCTGTGTCAATACAGTCAAATTTCTTATATGTCACCTGTACATATTGTCAATGCAAAATGAACAAACTTTTTTTTTTTTTTTTTTTTTTAATTTTAAAGAGAAAGGAAAAGAGTTTATTCCAGTCCAAGTTAGGATAGCTGCCTGGGGTACACCATATTCACAAAGAAGAGAGTGTTCTGGGGAAGAAACATTTGGTGCAAGGTTATATATGTTTTTGCATAAAGAATTACAAGTCATGATGAAGAACATTCCAGAACATCACAGACTTTATCTTAGTTTTTAATATATTGGAAGGCTGTATGACTTTAATTTTATGAGAACTGGGGAAGTTTCTTTATTTTTCCTGTGTTCAGGATTCTCATTTTTGGTTATTTTCTATTTTACTTATTATTTATTTATTTAGTTAGTTATTTTTACGATTTTATTTATTTATTTGACAGAGAGCGAGCGAGCGAGTGAGAGAGCACAAGCAGGGGAAACAACAGAGTGAAAGGGAGAAGCAGGCTCCCTGCTGATGTAGGGCTCATTCCCAGGACCCTGGGATCATGACCTGAGCATAAGGGAGACAGTTAACCAACTGAGCCACCCAGGCGCCCCTTATCATTTATTTTTAAACAAAGAAAGCCAATGTGTGCTCCGATATAGAACCCATGCTTTAAGGTTTGCCAAGTCATTTTGACCTTGTTAAATGTTAAAGTATAGGTTCTCTAGGAGCTCAAGAGCAGGAAACATTCAAAGTTGAAACTTTCCTTTATCAATGCTGTGAGGGGACTACATAAATATAATCAAGGTATTAAAAATGGGTTTGAATTACCTGGATAAATACTTTTCATTTCTCTTTAGTTATTTCCTAACATCATGATCTCAATTTTGTCATACTCATGGTATTGTTCCTATTCTGAGAGCCCTGGAGATAATTCAACTCAGAATCAGGCTAATGAACTTGAAGAGTTAATATAGGATCTGTTCTTGTAGGTTTACATTCTTACCATCCCTTTGGAATAAATTTTTAATTTTGATTGCTTCTTTGTAATTCAACTGCTATAGCATCCATTCCCAACCCATTTCCCTTCCATTTCCTTTGGGTAGAGTTGCATGTGTATTTTTTTTTTTTTTCTGGTTGTTTTCAGGAGATTACTGGTAAGAAAAAGGTATTTAGAGTTCAGAGGTCATTTCTGCCAGAGAAGGTGGATGAAAACAGGATTAACTTCAGGTTTGAATTTTTCTCCTTTAGAATGGCTTAAAAAATTAACACGATAAAAAATAAATTCATTTTTCCATTTTCTAAAATGGGATGTGATTTTGGGAAGGATTGAAAAAAGATAAAAATAAAGGTATGGATAATAGGAGAAAAGAAAGTAATAGGAGAAAATGCAATCATGAGAACATAGGTTGCCTGCTGCTTAATTTCAAAGACCCTTTCCATTTCATTCTCTCTCTCTTTCACCCCCCATGTATTGTCCAGTAGAAAGAGAAAGGGTTGGGAAATTTGGGTTCTATAGCAGGCTCTGTCACCATGAGTCAGCCATATGATATAGAAAACATTATTTATTCTCTCTAGCCTGTTAGAGAAAGTTTGTAATAAGGAGTTTTGGTTACCTCATGTTTGTAATAGGAGATTTGGAATAGGTGAAATCTAACACTTTTTTCCTAACTTGAAAGTTCTATTATTTACTAAATATCTCTTTTCAGTTAGTGTTTTGCTAAGTTCCATACTAAATGAATTTAATAACATTTCACTTAGAAATTCACAATTTGTAGCTGATTTTCACTATGCCTGATTCAACATTCTATAGTGCATGTGATTTCTCCTTATTTACGTGAAAACAAGCAAACAAACAAAAAATATCATTTGACAGTGGTTACCAAACATTTTGATTACACACTTATGTGGACAAAAAAGTTTGAGGGGTGCCTGGGTGGCTCAGTCATTAAGCGTCTGCCTTCGGCTCAGGTCATGATCCCGGGATCCTGGGATGGAGCCCCGCATCAGGCTCTCTGCTCCACAGGAAGCCTGCTTCTCCCTCTCCCACTCCCCCTGCTTGTGTTCCCTCTCTCGCTGTGGCTTTCTCTGTCAAATAAATAAATAAATAAATCTTTAAAAAAAAAAGTTTGAGCACATGCACAAAAAAAAGGTTGAGCACACAATAACAGTTATGCATGCCTATTTATTATTTACAAATTTTATATTACTTTATAAATTATGAGGATAAGATAATATAATAGAAATATAAAGCTTAATATTTTCTCATATCTTGATCCATAGGCTTGTGCATCTCCATGGACACCATGATTATCTGATATGTGAAAGTCATCTTTTATCTAAAAGCTTACCTTCTTTATTGTGCATATTACATAAAGATGCCAGGAGAGGACATCTTTAATTCTCTAAACAAGTATTATTAAAATGGCCCATGACACATTTCCAAACAACAGGCAAGATTTTAACTACTGTTTTGTTTTTTTTTTTAATTTTTTTAATTCTTATGTTAATCCCCATACATTACATCATTAGTTTTAGATGTAGTGTTCCATGACTCATTGTTTGTGCGTAACGCCCATTGCTCCATGCAGAATGTGCCCTCCTCAATACCCATCACCAGGCTAACCCATCCTCCCACCCTCCCCTCTAGAACCCTCAGTTTGTTTTTCAGAGTCCATCGTCTCTCATGGTTCGTCTACCCCTCCGATTTCCCCCGCTTCATTCTTCCCCTCCTGCTACCTTCTTCTTCTTTTTTTTTTTCTTAACATATATTGCATTATTTGTTTCAGAGGTACATCTCTGATTCAAAAGTCTTGCACAATTCACAGCGCTTACCAGAGCACATACCCTCCCCAGTGTCTATCACCCAGTCACCCCATTCCTCCCACCCCAGCCCCCACTCCAGCAACCCTCAGTTTGATTCCTGTGATTAAGAATTCCTCATATCAGTGAGGTCATATGATACATGTCTTTCTCTGATTGACTTATTTCTCTCAACATAATACCCTCCAATTCCATCCACGTCGCTGCAAATGGCAAGATCTCATTCCTTTTGATGGCTGCATAATATTCCATTGTATATATATACCACTTCTTCTTTATCCATTCATCTGTCGATGGACATCTTGGCTCTTTCCACAGTTTGGCTATTGTGGACATTGCTGCTATAAACATCAGGGTGCACGTACCCTTTCGGATCCCTACTTTTGTATCTTTGGGGTAAATACCCAGTAGTGCAATTGCTGGATCATATGGTAGCTCTATTTTCAACTTTTTGAGGAACCTCCATACAGTTTTCCAGAGTGGCTGCACCAGCTTGCATTCCCACCAACAGTGTAGGAGGGTTCCCCTTTCTCCGCATCCCCGCCAACATCTGTTCTTTCCTGACTTGTTAATTTTAGCCATTCTGACTGGTGTGAGGTGGTACTACTGTTTTTTTTTAAAGTACCTTCCAAAAGATGTGTTTCTTTTCTTATGATTGCCTCAAATAAATAATTTCAGCTTGTTTGTTATTGCACATAGCACATGTTGAAATTGAGAGGTTGTAATGAGATTGAGATATAACTTTGATTGGAAGATTATTAGAAATGTTGACACATCTTGAGATAAATGAAACAGTAGGGTCTGAGGATAAAGGTAGAGGTTAATGAAAGCAGGCAAAACTATATTTGGAGGAAGATGTGTGCATTTTGGGGGAAAGAAATAGAAGGAGAAGGTTGAAAGATTACTTCATTCTATTGTAACTGTTTATTATTTATTTATTTATTTATTTATTACTACTTATTATCTCTATAGTTCATTTTGGCACTTATGACTCACAAAGCCTTACGACCTCTCCTATTTATTTATAAATTTTAAAACTGCAAAAGCCATAAAAATTGTCCTTCACACTCCTGTCCCTCAGTCACCCAGTTCCCCTTCCCTAACACAGCCAGTTTTATCAGCTTCTTATATGTCTTTTCAGAGATGTCTGTGTATATGTGTATATTCTTTCCTCCAGTGACTTTGGAGGTCATTCCATATCAGCCAATATATAAAGTGCTTTTTTATGTGTTTGTAGGGCTCTGTAGTATTCCATTGTAAAGATGTACTATACTGTATTTAACTGGTCTCATATTCATAGACATTAATAGACATTTAGGCTGCTTCCAGTCTTTTGGTATTACAAATAGTGCCAGAGTAAATAACCTCGTACATACATTCTATCACAAACATGTAAGTATATCTTAGAATATATTTCTGAAAGGCTATAGTATTTATAAACTTGATGGACATTACCAAATGGCCTTTCACAAAATATGTACCAATTTACACTCTCACCAACAAGTGTGAGATCTGTTTCTCTATCCTATTCCCCCAAATAGTGAATTTAATCTCTGTCAATGTGATAGGTAAAAGAGGTTTAATTAACTTTTTCTTATTATTAGTGATCTTAATATATGTTTAATATATCTTAATATATGTTTAAAGACAATTCATACTTCTTTTTCTGTGAACTATCCATATTTTTGCCCATTTTTTTCATTGAATTGTCTTTTTCTCACTGACTTATAAGAATTCTTTATACATTAGAGAGATTAAAATTGGTCTGTGATATAAATTCATAATTTTTTCCAATCTGATATTGCATTTTGACTTTGCTTGTACTTTTTACCATGAACATTTTAAAAATATTTAATTGAATTTATTTATTTTGATTATGTTATGTTAATCACCATACATTACATCATTAGCTTTTGATGTAGTGTTCCATGAGTCATTGTTTGCGTATAACACCCAGTGCTCCATTCAATACGTGTCCTCTTTAATACCCATTACCAGGCTAACCCATCCCCACACCCCCCTCCCCTCTAGAACCCTCAGTTTGTTTCTCAGAGTCCGTAGTCTCTCATGGTTTAGCTATCTTTCTTTCTATAGCTTCTGAGGTTCACGTCATAATTAGAAAGGCCTTCTACTTTCTATGGTTTCCCCTTGTATTTTGATCTTTCCTTTAAACACTTAAAATTTTAATACATTTGGAATTTCTCCAATATTAGGTGTTAGGAATGTAATCAGCCTTTTTTCCCCCAATTCATTTTCTCAATTCTATTTATTAAACAATCCATCTTTCCCTACCTCTTAGAAATGCCACTTTCTAAAATGCCATATATAGATGTATGTCTATTCCTGGACTTCATGTTCTGCTCCATGATTTGTCTATTACTTTTGTGCCAGTATCACAGTATTTTAATTGCTAAAGCTTTGTGATGTGTTAATACTTGGAGACAGGTTCCCCCCGTTCCAGACTTTTCTTGGCTATTTTTACATGTTTATTTTTCCACATGAACTTTTGACTTAGCTTGATTATTCTGACAAAATGATGCTGACATTTTTATTACACTTGTGTGAAAATTGTAGGTTAATTTAGGAAGAATTGACATCTTTATGATGTTGAGTCATCCTATGCAAGGACATGGAAGGCTTTTTCTTTTGTTCATATCTTATTTTGTGTTCCTCTGTAACATTTTAATATCTTTTTTATAATGATCTCACACACATTTCCTCTCAGACTCTTTACCTTTTGTGCTGTTATTGAAAATAAGGATTTTTTTCCTTCTATTGTGTCTTCTAACTGGTTGTTGTTTGAATACAAGAAGACTATTGATTTCCAAATATCCTAACATTGAATTATTAGTGCCTTCTGGTGAACTTTTGAAATGTGATTGATAGCTTTCCTTTTGTGCAATTCTTATTGACTTTGGGGGTCACCTTTATACCCATTTCATAAACAGGATTTGGAAGCATTCCTTCTTTGTCTGTACTCTAGAACAGTTCAAATTCCATTGGAATTATCTGTTTTTTAAAAGTTTTGTTAGAATTTCACTGAGATATTGTATGGTGACTAACATAACATAATAAAATAAAATTAAAATTAAAAATAAATTTAAAAAAAAAAGAATTTCCCTGTGAAATTGTCTAGTCCAGGCACTTTATTATTTTGGTGGGGGAAGCAGAGGCTCTGGGGAAGGAGGTTCTTTGACACATTTCTTTATTTGTATTTTAGAAATATATTTAAATTTTCTGCTGCAAATAGTTTTGGCAAATTATACATTTCTGGAATATTATCTAGTTCATCCCAGTTTTCAAGTTTACTTGCACTAAACTGAGAAGAGTAGCCCCTTACAATTCCTTTAATTTCTTTATAACCTGTGTTGAACCTATAAATGCTAATATATATATGTGTGTGTGTGTGTGCATGTGTGTATGTGTATATATTTACATGTGATTAATTAAGGATCTTGAAATGGAGGGATTATGCTGAATTATCTGGGAAGGCCCTAAATACAGTCACATGTATCTTTATAAATACCATGCAGACAAAGAGTACACACAGAACAAAAGGCACTGTGACCAAGAAGTGATGTGGCTACAAGTCAAGGAATATGGGCAGCCACCAGAAACTGTTAGAGGCAAGGAACAAATTCCCCCCTAGAGCTTCCAGGGGGAGCACAACCCTGTGAACACCTTGATTTCAGTTCAGTGATACTGATTTCAGACTCTGGTCTCCACAACTGTGAGAGAATAAATTTCTGTTGTCTTAAGCCACCAAGTTTGTGACAATTTGTTACAGCAGCCACAGGAAACTAATACTTGTGCTTGATTAAACCTTTGTCCCAGACTCTGCACTCTGAAGAACCTGAAGACAGCAAAGTATAACACTTTCTTTTCTTCTTTTTTTTTTTTTAATTATTTATTAGAGAGAGAGAGAAAGAGCAATAGAGCACAAGGTGGGGGAGGAGCAGAGGGAGAGATAATCCTAAGCAGACTCCCTGCTGAGCATGGAGCCTGACCCAGGGCTTGATCTCACGACCCTGGGATCATGACTGGAGCCAAAATTGAGTCAGATGCTTAACCGATTGAGCCACTTTTTTTTTTTTTTTTAAGGAGTTTGTGCTACTCCACAATTTTCTGACATTGAATATTATTGTGAAATATTCTGAGGCCAGGTCAGTTTAATCTCTGATATAAGTGACTAGATCTTTTTGCCTAGATGCCTGAGTGATTTTCTTTTCTTCTTCCTTCCCTTCCCTCCCCTTCTTCCCCTCCCCTCCCTCCCCTTCTCTTCCTTTTCCTTCCCTTTCAAGTTGTTAAAATCCAATAACATTTTACCAGGATATATATCTTTGTTGACTATTCTAGTTCAATTTTCCAGGCATAAACAATGATACACATATTATTACATATTATGTATTTGTTATTGTATATTATTCATATATATATATATTAAATAATACAATATTTTAGAGACAAATATACATATATGTGTATATATGTACACATTCACATTCTCTTATCTTTGTTTCAAGAATGTTTATCTGAATTATATCTTTTAAGGCACAATTATTTTATTGTTTTCTTGTCACCAAATACAGCCAATTAACATTACTTCCACTCATTCATCATTGAAGACAAAAGGATAATTCATTGCATATTTTCAAAATAATGCACTATACAACAAACAAACAAACAACCAAAAATGTTAAATTTACCAAGGCATCCTGATTAATTATGTAAACTGGTAATTAAGAAAAAAAAACTAATCATTTGTTTCTTTCCTTATAAAATAGAAATTTAAGAGTTCTGTTAGTCTTAATGTAATCTTTATGGTTAAATAATCTCAAAGAGTGGTACATATAGTTTAATCTAGAAAGGTATGTGATTTAAACACCTCATATGAATGAATAAAATTTGCATAACAAAATGATTACAGAGAGCCCTAGGCTTTCATTAAAAATTGGATGTTGAATAATCCTTTATGATGTTATAGATTAGTATACAAAATACATTTTATACATTTATAACCTTAAGAAAAGAAAAATAATATTTTCTTGGTAAAGATCTCCTAGTAGCTATTTGGTTTACAATAGGATAAACTGAACCTCTAAGACTTTGGTGTTTACCAAATCAGATACACTGAGTGATTGTTTCCTAAGTCAAAGGTCTGCATTTTCTTCTGAAATACTGACACTTCAGGAGAGTATCTTGGCAAGGTGGTTTTCTGTATGTTGTTGTTGTGTATTAACTACGTTATTGCCCTTCCTTTCCTCCTCTCATGTGCTCTTCTATTTTACTTAAATATAAGTCCTTTCAAACATTCTCAAGAAGAATATTCCTGGGGCACTGGGTGGCTCAGTCGGTTAAGCATCTGCCTTCGGCTCAGGTCATGATCCCAGGGTCCTGGGATCGAGCCCCGCGTTGGGATCCCTGCTTAGTGGGGAGTCTGCTTCTCCCTCTCCCCTTGCTTCTCGCCACTATACCCATGATCTTTCTGTCAAATAAATAAAATCTTTAAAAAAAAAAAGAAGAATATTCCTCTAAGGAAGTTTTAGAGATGGAAAATTAAAAAAAAGAAGACTGGATATCAGCATGTCCTTGGATGTCCCTATTTTTGCTTCAGACTTCTACTAGATTGATGATGTGTTTTTACATATGACTACAAGCTCCATATCTCTGATTTTTTCCTAGAAAGTCCGCATCTACCTATGGCTCCTTTTTTATTGGGCCTCTTTGAAGACTGACCTTTTTTTTTAATTTTTAGCCTCAAGGAATGCCACATGTCTCTTTAGATATACAATTTTGGTTATCTGTTCATTTAGAAGTATTTGATCATCTTTTGGAGCTTTGTTTCATGCTTGGTTCTGCTGGCTTACTCTATTGTTGAATCTAAAAAATAGGTTTGTATAACCACCATCCCCCTAATATCTGGAGGTATGTCTTTGTGGTGAGCTTCCATTACCAGAAAAAAAAAAAAAAGAAAGAAAGAAAGAAAGAAAGAAAGAAAGAAGAAAGAAAGAAAGAAAGAAAGAAAGAAAGAAAGAAAGAAAGAAAGAAAGAAAGAAAGAAAGAAAGAAAGAAATGGACCTGGGCTTTTAACTTCCACTGTAGAGGATTGGAGATGCCTGAAGATGAGGAGTAACATCATTGTCCATGTTCTGCTGGACTTTCATACTTTCACATGCTTCTCTCTTTTCCCTCTCTCCAGAATGTGCAGTAGCTGCTTTGCGCTATAGTCCATTTGCAATTCCAGTGATAAATGGGCCTGTTCAGCTCATGGATTCAGAAAGCTATATGTTTGTCTTTTTGTGATAAGAAATAGACTCCACATATTTTCCTGCAGCTAGCAATGTGTTGTCCCTTGTTGATGTTGTCATTACTTCCATAGACCTTGGGAAGGGCAGTGGCCAGAGAACGACGACCACTGGCACATGTGGAGAATGACAAGACAGTGTGACATGCTGCATGCAACCCCTCACCTGTGCCCTGAGAGTCTAGTGTGGGCTCAGCAAAGTAACCATCACAGTATTTCTTCCTCTTGTACCATTGCCAATTGGATCTGCTCTTTAGTATTTGTTGTTTTTTCTTTTTCCTTCAATGATTCCAATTATATGCCCTGTTGTATCTTCTTTAATTTTCTTACAAATTCTTTCCATTTGTTTTCTTATTTATTTTAGCTTTGCTCTTTAATGTGCTTATAGCAATGTCTGTTCTCTCTCATATTCCTCTTCTTTTGTCCTTATAATCCTTTGATACTTTAGTTTTCTTCTCCCACTGCTTCACTTGAGTTCTGACAATTCATATTTTATCTTTTCCTGCTGTCTAGTTTTCTTGTATGTAAGTTCTTTCATTTGTGTTTTGAGCTCTTGCTTCATAGAATTGACTGGTTTTTAATTTTTTTAAATTTGGGAAGAAATATTTGGTCATGATTTTTATATGCTGCAATGACGATATATTTCTGGATGTTATTATGAACTTACCATTTATTTTTCTTGTTTCTTCCATTCTTTCCTTTTTTTTTTCTTTAGTGTATCTTCAAACATCCTCTTTTGATTCCCTTGTCATTATGCATCTCTGAAAGGGTGGGTTTTCCCATTTATATTAAGAGCAAGTTACATCAGGACAGAGCCAGAACTGAATTGCTGGCCAGTTGGTATTATCCTCTTGGCTCAAGGAGTCTTATGTGAGTTCATGTAGCCTTCTTTTCTCTCTAGTGAATGGAATAGGCAACTTTGGGGGTTTTCTTTTTAAATTCAGTCTTTTTTTCTCCTACACTTGCACAGAGACAGTGTGCTTCCTGCATGTGTGGCTTCTTGGCGGGTTTCTTTTATTTTACTTTACCTTTCTTTTTTTCATGGAGCAAAACTAGGTCCATAGAATGCAGGGATTTAAGGTGTGCCCTTCACCTTCAAGAACTGTGCTTTGCTGACTCATGCTGATATCTGCAGCTGCCATGCCCCTGCTCCACTCTCCCTTTTCTGCAACATACCCTTGCGTGATCACCACTGCCATAGTGATTGCACATGTACATATTGTGATGGAGCCACATCAGCTTTGGTCCCTGGTCATTATAATAAGCAGAATATCCCTTTTGACTTGCTTTGTATATGTAGGATAAAAGAGAAATAAACCTTTGTTGTATGAAGCCCCTGAGATATGAGGTTGTTTGTTACTGTAGCATAACCTAACCTATTTTGACTGATACAGTTTGCTCACATCTGGGGGTGCTACCCGCCAGGGCATTTGGAAATATAAGGAGGCACTTCTGGTTGTCACAATGACAGTGTTCAAGGACCAGGGATACTAAATCTCTGGTAATGCTTACAACAGTCCTATGCAATAAAATTTGCTTTGCTAAAATGTCAATAGTCCCTTGAAAAACTCAGTAAATGGCTTGACAAGTACAACCAAATTGCCTTCCTGAAATGAATGCCCATTATTAAAACCTTGCCCAAATTGGACTTTTTTTTGGCTTTTTAAAATCTTCTATTTTTAAGTAATTCAGATAATTTCAAATTTTTATATATGTACTTATTATCTTCTAAATATAATATCCAGGAGTGGACTGTTAGAGCTTATTAATTTTTATATCATTTTCATAGTCATTGGTACTCAGTAAATATCTGTAGATTTCATTTGTCTGAAATATCTTCTTGGGCCCAGGTTTGATAAAGTGAATTCCATATTGTGGGGGCAGAGTAGTGAAATGTGGGTTCCCCTTTTGTTTCCTATAGTTTGAACTGACAAAAGGCTTGGAAAATAAACAATTGAAAAAGACATTCCCTAAAGGTAGCCATCAAGTGTAATAAGACTCAAGTCAAATGGCCCAGCTGTCACAGTAAAATACAGCCTATTGACTTCCCTCTCACTAGGGAAAAGCACTGCTTGCCACTTACCACAGACAGCATGGAGAGAAAGTATCACCCTAAGAACTGCAGGAGGGAATGTCCTGTGTATCTGAGAAAAAGGCACAGAATAAATCTGGTTGCATGTGTCTCCCTAGTAGATAACCATATGTTTTTATAAGGGGGGAAGGTGGGTTACATAATTATCTTATTTTATCTTATTTTAAGGATCAGAAAATAAGTTGCACCATAGTTAAAATATAACTGACATAAGGAGCAACATTTTTTTAAATCATTAAAAAAATCATTAATCATTAATGATTTTTAATCATTAAAAAAATAATTAAATACCAGCTAGGTGCAAACTCCCAGTAGAGAGAAGTAGCGGGGCAGCTTACACAATGATGAGCATGATAGGAACTGCCAGAAGGTTTCATGAGTCTTATCTGGAAGCTGAACATATACATAAGTAAATAAAATACCTGTATACTGTGGAAAATATTATAACAGAGGCAGTAATGAATTCAGTGGAAAGGTAGGAAAAATAAGATTGTTTCTAATTGAGTGGAGGCAAATTAGTTAAATTTAGGAGAAAAAATACTTTAAGTTGGTCCTGAGAAGCAGCCTAATGTGTGGACCATGGAATGATATGTAAATATCATTGTCCTAGGGGGTTAAGAGGTATAATAACTAACATTGATAAAATGTTTTGCAGTTGAAGAGTGCTGTTACATACATTATTCATATGACTGTATTAATATTAACAGGTGGTTTATGTAATTAAAATCTGAGAAGTAGTGAATGTTAAAGGCATTAAAAATTGGGGTATACTAAAAATTATGACATCAATTTCCCACTGATTCCTCCTCAATTTATGATTGCATGTATAACTATATCTAGGATGTTCATGTCATGCAAAATGACAGCTAGAACACCCTCCACATTGATTCAATCTACTGACATCGATGCCTTGCAATATCTCACTCCACCAGAACCCAAAATTAAATATGTCATTCAAAAAGATGTTAAAGTAAATTCTCTTCTTAGAAGATGAACCACACTTACAGCCTAGCACTGGTGTTTATGTTTGTCAAGTTCAAGGAGTTGTATATGGCCTATTAAGCAGTATGTTTCCTTTGGTCTGGATACTGGTATTGATTAGATGAAGAATAAATAGCTTGGCTTTTCTTCAAGAAATGACACTTCATAGTGTCTTGAATCTTTTTAACTTGGAAATGTCTAATGTATATACACAGGTGAGGAGGAAAAGTTGTCACGTACATGTCAGCGAGCCCAGACCTTCAGAACTGTGAGCAAAAAAAAAAAATGATTTAATTATTTCAGTTCTTCCCATAACACTTATTCACTTCAACAGATTGCCTCTCTAACTCCCTCGCTCCTTATTAGTATCATGAGGAAATAACTTATATTGATCCCTTTTGTAATCTTTCTCAGTCCTGGTGGGTATTGCATGGGTGAACATCTGGGAATGTTGTTCTTTGCTATCCAGTGAATCATTAGAAAAGGAGATGGGCCCCAGGTGTCCTGCAGCCCAATGTGTCTTATGATTGCTGACACTAATCCACATGGCATCATACTGCCAAGTTAGATGGCTCTGGGGCTGCTGCTGATATAACCCAAGGGAGATAACTTCTCTTGGTGATAAAATGCACAGTTTTCTTGGAATTTTAATTTATTCCAGAATTTCCTTCCTGAGAGCATATACTGGTAATTTATTGTGGTTAGTATAAAGAATAAAATAACAGAAGAGAAAGAAGATGAGGTGATAATATGAACTAAAATAGCTATAGTATTTTCCAGATTATACAGTATCAAATTTAATACAATAAAACAGTAACAAAAGTATCATTATTATCCCCATTTTACAGATAAGGAAATTGGAGTCTGGACGGGTTAGGTAGTTTGTCTAAAGTGATTTGTTAGTAGGTGAAAGAGATGAAAAAAATGCTACCTAACATTGAGCCAGACACTCTACATATTGAATTCAATTCAGTTAAAAATAAAACTAACTCAGTTCAATTAAATTCAATTCCTTCAATTAAATTTAATCTTCACAATAACTTTATGTGCAGAGATTAACAGTCCCATTTTTTAATTGATGAGAAACCAGGTATTAGAAGTCACTTAGTTAAGAGATAAGGACTAGACTTGAATCTAGGTCTTCAGATGCAGAACCCATTCTATACTGCAGGTGTGGTCCATATCATGTGGCATCCTCTGACAGCAATTTGTGGTGTCTACCCGTATACTGTGCTAAGATAGTATCTATAAAGTGCTTTACACACTGCTTTGCACATGGAAAATATTCTGTAATTAGGAGCTACTATTAATACTTGAGTAACAAGGGTAGCAATTTGCTTATTACCTTTATTACAAAGATTTCTGAAGATTTTGCAAGTATTGTTAGGATCATGGAATGCTGGATTCCATTAAGCCTCTTACCTTTATAAAGTGTCTTTTCAGGTTGTGTGTAGAAAAGCTGAAATTCAGGGGTGCCTGGGTGGCTCGTTTGGTTGAGCATCTAATTCTTGGTTTCAGCTCAGGTCATGATCTTGGGGTGGTGGGATGGAGCCCTGTGTCAGGCTCCCTGCTCAGCAGGGAGTCTGCTTAAAGATTCTCTCCCTCTGTCCCTCACCCTCCTCATGCACTCTCTCTTTCTAAAATAAAGAAATAAATCTTAAAAAAAAAAAGCTGAAATTCAATGACAAAATGTAACTTTTCTAAATTGATTAGGTGTCAATGGCAAGTCAGGCTGGCAAAGTGTAGCAGCAAGACAAATTCTGTTATCCTTGACTGCATGCTACACTTCACCTGCCTTACATAGCCCATGAGCTCACAATATCATTTTTAAACTGCTTTGCAGTTTTCTAAGTGCTTTCAAATGCATTCTTTCATTTGTGTCTCACAACGACATTGTCAGGTGGCTATTAACTATCCCTGTTGTATGAATAGGGAAACTGAGACCGAATCGAGGTTAAGATTCAGTTAACACAACTAGGAAATGGAGGAACCAAAGCCCAGCACAGATTCCTTGACTCGAAACTTTTCTCTCTACATATTGCTACCTCATATTTTTATTAAGATTTCTGTCTCCGTATATTAGTTATGAGCCACCAGAATCTGAAAATGCAAAGGTAATAAAGTATCAGAGTGGGTAGCTTTATGAAAGGTATGAACAAAAAGGGAATTTTGTTGGGACTAATACTGAAATCTTAATTTTTTTTTTAACAAATGTTTATTTAACATATATTTATTTAGTTCCTACTTTGTCCATGACATCATATTAAATTTTGTGAGGTATGTAAAGCAGCAGGAGCCAAGAATGCTGGGAAAAATCTTCAGCTCTACTTAACACATTTTTAAATATGAAAAGAAATTATAGGACCCATGTCATGGTAATTACTTATGTCTTATTTCACCGATTAAATGAAAATCAAATTGATTATGATAACTATATCTTATTTATATTTACATTTCAAATAAAGTTTGGCTCAGTACCTTTCTTGTTGAATAAATGAATGACTGGATGGATGGATGAGTGAATGAATGAATGAATGAATGAATGAATGAATGAATGAATGAATAAATAAATAAATAAATAAATAAATAAATAAATAAATAAATAGGAATACATAGTAAGGATCTTTGCTCTCCGGGAGCTTATGAACTAAATTGAAAGATAAGATATGGGGGCTCAGTTGTTAGGCGTCTGCCTTCGGCTCAGGTCATGGTCCCAGGGTCCTGGGATCGAGCCCCACATCGGGCTCTCTGCTCCGCGGGAAGCCTGCTTCTCCCTCTCCCACTCCCCCTGCCTGTGTTTCCTCTCTCGCTGTGTCTCTCTCTGTCAAATAAATAAAATCTTTAAAAAAAGAGAAAGATAAGATATGAAATTAAATTAAATAAAATGCAAGAATGATATATGACCATATGGTATAGAGAAGAGGCATAATTTCTAGTTGAAATGATTAGGGAAAGCTTTCATGGAAGAGATGCTATTGAATGAGAGGTAAGTAATAAAGATTTCTCCTTTTTTAGAGCAATGGAAATAAGAAGTAGGGGATTTAAATCACCTAGTAGGTGGACATAGTGGGCATTCAAAACACTTTTGTTGAATGAATAAATGACTCTTCCCAACAAAAATGCTAATGTATTAGCATTTAAAAGTAAACTGCTATTGAGATATTTTGGTGTTACTTGAAATCAGTTAGATTAGAAATGTCAAAACACTGTGATCAAGGATCTTGCCATCCTCAGTTTGGCTCTTCTAGAGTATCATAGAAAGTGCTTTACTTCACTGTAGAGATTTACTAAGTCTTTACAATTCAGAGAAGCATTTTGGATGTATAGTCAAACAGTGAAACAAACATCTTTGAGAGGTTGCATCATTTCCTGGAGAGGGAGAACACCAAGCCAAAAGTCTTCAGTTACATCCTCACTCCTTACCTCATTTAATTTTAACATCTTTCAGCAGGCTGGCCATAAAAACTAGGATATGAGAATTCCTGCTTGATTCTTGTTCTGCGTTACACTCTACTGTTCACATTGATCATTTGGGTTTATTTCTTTTTTACAGAAAACCACTTGTGGTGCCTCCTAGGTTACTCTTAGAGCTGAGATTTTTATACCAACAATAAAAAGAAGCACTATTTATCATAAGGATTTTTTCCATTTGATTGCAATGATTCACAGTGCTTTCCTTTACTCCAGAGTAAAATAATAATGATTCTACCTGAAAGTTTTTAAAATGTTTTCTAAATTTTACATAGGTTGTAATCATCAAAAGTATAAATGAGAGCTTAAGGCATTAATTATAGAGGGGGGACTTCAGCTTGTTTTTATTACATGATAAATAACACATTCAATGGACTTTCCAAAAATTGTACTTTTATGTGATTCCCTTTAGAAACATTTTGAAAGATAATATAAAGAAAAATATCTACAATTTTAATATCATTAATTAATTAATAATAATTAATTATTAATATAAATTAATTTAATTATAAATTAATATAAATTATTTAATGTTTTTGGTGGTCACATTTGATGTTCTCTCTATATTCCCATTTGAACTGGATGACTATATATGTTCAGTAAAGTCTAAGTAGTTTAAAATTTGACTTACAAAACCATGATGAACACTTTTCAAAAAAATAACTTTTTAAATTAATTATCTAGCACTGTGAGGTGAATCCTGTCTCTTGAAAATGTATATAGTACATTTTTGGAAACTTTGCATATAGAAATGATTGAAAATTTCTGAAAATTTTAGAAACTTTTTAGAACTTTGTAAAGTTCAGAAATTTGTATTATCCCCCATGTTTTCTTAGGGGTGTACATCATGGTGCTGTGTATTTATAATGATTATGATTATATGGCTACCTTGACTTGGAATTCCAAAAGAAAAAGAGAGTTATGGGAATAGTTGAATGTACACATACATTATAAACATATAGGAACAATTTTTCCAAAAGAAAAAAATATAGAGAGAGAGAAAAGTTGTACTTTCATGGAAAGAAGCCCAAAAGTGAGAATGTTTCCAAGAAGATGTAAAGTTCTTTCTTCAAGGCAATGGTTTTCAAACCTTGGTATGTGGGGATCAGTTGGGGATCCAGTTAAAAAGAAGCTTTCTAGGCTGCACTCCTAAAGGATATTCATATCCAGTAAATATCTGCAACAGGAAAGGGGTGTATGAGAAAGGGGCAAGATGGAGGGATTAAAAGGGCTGGAAAAAACTTTAGAACGTGACAGATATGATCTTTATCTTAATTGTGGTGATGGTTTCTGAGATGTGTACATAATTTAAAACATCAAGTTGTACATTTTAATTGGTACTGTTTAATGTATGCTACTTATACATCAAAAAGCTTTCAAAATTAAGTAAAGTGGGCTCCAGGCAAAGGGAAGGAAGGGATTCTTCTGTTTTCTGAGGCACTTAGTTTTAGAGGTTTTTGTGTCTGATATTGAAAGCCCATCCAAACTAACACATTGTGAAGTGTGCATATGTGTGTGTGTGTGTGTGTGTGTGTGTGTGTGTGTGAAGAACTTTTGTTAACAGGGAGCAGTAGCACTAGGTCTCAGGCTGTTTCTATTGTGTGAACTTGCAAGACCCAGAGAGAAGTGTAGCTCTCCCTGCTCCATGAGGAGTCATTTACTAAGGGTTTGAGGTTGTAAATCTTGCCTTTGATTTCTAGGCCCTTCTGGTGACTGAGGCACCACACGGAATTTGGCGCTTTTTCTCACACTTCCCAAATTCTTGGGTTGTGATGGCAGGGGTGTGTAATAATAATGGGGAACAAGGTCAGCAATCCTAAAGAACTTCTTGCAAAAAAGTTTGAGATTTCTAAGCAGAATACCACATATGAGTGAGGGAAATGACTGAATTTAAGCTATATGAGCATTCTGTAGGTTTCCTAGCAATAACTTGGGCAGAAAAATCTCAGGATAGGAGAAAATTGACTTAACCAGAAGATGGTGGCTTGGAGCCATCCACTTGAATATTAAAAGGGATATGATTAAACTGGAAAGTTGGGAAGTACATTTTCTAGGACAAACATAGAAGAAGGATCTAAGAGCTGCCTATTCCTGACTCTTTATATACATGAGTAAATAGAGTCAATACTGATTGTGAGCTTTGCCTAAAGTTAGTCACACGGTGGGACTGTCTGAATTAACAAAAACAAACAAACAAAAACCACACACACACACACAAAAACCCAAGCTTTTCCAGTTTTCAAGTATATGCTCTTTTAACTGCTCTTTTTTAAAATTAAGTTTTTATTTTAATTCCAGTTAGTTAACATACAGTGTTATATTAGTTTTGGGTGTACAATACAGTGATTCAACAATTCTATACATTACTCAGTGCTCATCATGATAAGTTTACTCTTTAATCCCCATCACCTATTTCACCCATCCCCCACCCACCTCTGATAATCATCAGTTTGTTCTCTATAGTTAAGAGTCTGTTTCTTGGTTTGCCTCTCTCTTTTTTTATTCCTTTGTTCATTTGTTTTCTTTCTTAAATTCCACATATGAGTGAAGTCATATGGTATTTGTCTTTCTCTGACTGGCTTATTTCACTTAGCATTATACTCCCTAGCTCCATCCATGCTGTTGCAAATGGAAAGATTTCATTCTTTTTTATGTCAGAATAATATTTCATTGTGTATATATGCCACTTCTCTATCTATTCTTCTGTTGACAAACACGAGCTGCTTCCATAATTTGGCTATTATAAATAATGCTGCAATAAACATAGAGGTGCATGTATCCCATTGAATTAGTGTTTTTGTGTTTTAGGGTAAATACTCAGGAGAGAGACTACTGGATGGTAGTAGGGTGGTTGTATTTTTAACTATGTGAGGAAACTCCATACTGTTTTCCACAGTGGCTGCATCAGTTTGCATTCCTACCAACAGTGCATGAGACTTCCTTTTTCTCCACATCCTTGCCAACATTTGTTTCTTGAGTTTTTGATTTTAGCCACTCTGACAGGTGTGAGGTGATATCTCATTGTGGTTTTGATTTGCATTTCCCTGATGATGAGTGATGTTGAGCATCTTTTCATGTATCTGTTGGCCATCTGTATGTCTTCTTTGGAGAAATGTCTTCTGCTCATTTTTTAGTTGGAATATTTGTTTTAGTTGGAATTTTGTGTGTTGAGTTGTATAAATTCTTTATATATTTTGGATATTAACCCTTTATCAGATATGTCATTTGCAAATATCTTCTTCCATTCAGTATACTGTCTTTTAGTTTTGTTGATTGCTTCCTTTGATGTGCAGAAACTTTTAATTTTTATATAGCCCCAATAGTTTATTTTTGCTTTTGTTTTCCTTGCCTCAGGAGACATATCTAGAAAGATGTTGCTATGGTGGGTGTCAGAGAAATTACTACCTGTGCTCTCTTCTAGGATTTTATGGTTTTCAGGTCTCACATTTAGGTCCTTAATCCACTTTGAGTTTATTTTTGTGTATTGTGTCAGAAAGTGGTCCAGTTTTATTATTTTGCATGTAGCTGCCCAGTTTTCCCAACACGATTTACTGAAGAGACTTTTTCCCATTGCATATTCTTTCCTACTTTGTTGAAGATTAGTTGACCATATTTGTGGGTTTATTTCTGGGCTTTCTATTCTGTTCTATTGATCTATGTGTCTATCTTTGTGCCAGTACCATACTATTTTAATTAATACAGGTTTGTAATAAAACTTGAAGTCTGGAATTGTTATCCCTCCAGTTTTGTTTTTCTTTTTCAAGGTTTGTTTGACTATTTGGAGTCTTCTTTGGTTCCATACAAACTTTAGTACTGTTTGAATTAGAATTCTGTGAAAAATGCAATTGGTATTTTGATAGAGATTGCATTAAATCTATAGATTTCTTTGGATAGTATAAAAATTTTAACAATATTTGTTCTTCCAATCCATTAGCATAGAGTGTCTTTCCATTTCTTTGGGTCATCTTTAATTTCTTTCATAAATGTATTATAGTTTTCAGAGTACAGGTCTTTCTCCTCTTTGGTTAAGTTTATTCCTAAGTATTTATTATTTTGGGTGCAATTGTAAATGGGGTTGTTTTCTTAATTTCTCTTTCTGCTGCTTCATTATTAATGTATAGAAATGCAGCAGAGTTCTGTACATTGATTTTGTATCCTGTGACTTTACTGAATTCATTTATCAATTCAATAGTTTTTTGGTGGTCTTTCAGGTTTTCTATATATAGTATTATGTCACCTGCAAATAGTGATTTATTTCTCCCTGCCAATTTGAATGGCTTTTATTTCTTTTTCTTGTCTGATTACAATGGCTAGGACTTCCAGTACTATGTTGAATAAAAGTGGTGAGAGTGGACATCTTTGTCTTATTCCTGACCTTATGAGAAAAGCTCTCAGTTTTTCCCTTTTGAGTATGATGTTAGCTGTGGGTTTTCATATAAGGCCTTTATGAGGTATGTTCCCTCTAAATGTACTTTGTTGAGGGTTTTTATCATGAGTGGATGTTGTACTTGTGAAATGCTTTTTCTGCAGTTATTGAAATGATCATATGGTTTTTATCCTTTCTCTCATTTGTGTGATGTATCAGGTTGATTTATTCATAAATATTGAACCACTCTTGTGTCCTGGGAATAAATCCTGCTTGATCATGGTAAATGATTTTTTTTAATGTATTGTCAGATGCTGTTTGCTAGTATTTTGTTGAGGATTTTTACACCTATGTTCATCAGAGATATCAGTCTGTAGTTCCTTTTTTGTGGGGCCTTTATCTGGCTTGGGTATTAGGGTAATGCCGGCCTCATAGAATGAATTTGGAAGTTTTCCTTACTCTTCTATTTTTTGGAATACTTTGATAAAAAATAGGTATTAATTCTTCTTTAAATGCTTGGTAGAATTTGCCTGTGAAGCTGTCTAGTCCTGGACTTTTGTTTTTTGGGAGTTTTTTGATTACTGATTCAATTTCATTGCTGGTTATTGGTCTGTTCAAATACTATATTTCTTCCTTATTCAGTTTTGGGAGGTTATATGTGTCTAGGAATTTGTCCATTTCTTCTATGTTGTCTAATTTGTTGGCATATATTTTTCATAATATTCTCTTACAATCATTTGTATTTCCGTGGTGTTGTTATTTCTCCTCTCCCATTTATGATTTTGTTTATTTGAGTCCTCTCTTTTTTTATGAGGCTGACTAAAAGTTTATCAACTTTGTTGATGTTTTCATTGATCTGTTTTATTGTTTGTTTTTTAGTTTCTATATCATTTATTTCTGCTCTAATCTTTATTATAATTTCCTTCCTTCTGTTGGCTTGGGGTTTTGTTTGTTGTCCTTTTCCTAGCTCCTTTAGGTGTAAGGTTAGGTTGTTTATTTGAGATTTTTCTTGCTTCTTTAGGTAGGCCTGTATTGCTTCCAATAAACTTCCATCTTAGAAACACTTTTCTTGCATCCCAAAGATTTTGGACCATTGTGTTTTCATTTTCATTTGTTTCCATGAAATTTTTGATCTCTTCTTTGATTTCTTGGTTGACCCATTCATTGTTTAATAGCATGTTATTTAACTTCTATGTATTTGTGCTCTTTTCAGATTTTTCTTGTGGTTGATTTCTAATTTTATAGCATCGTATTCAGAAAAGATGCATGGTACGATCTCAATTTTTTTTTTTTAATTTGTTGAGACTTGTTTTGTGGCCTAATCTGTGATATATTCTAGAGAAAGTTCTATGTGCACTTGAAAATAATGTGTATTCTGCTATTTTAGGAAGGAATGTTCTGAATATATCTTTTATTTTATTTATTTTTTTAAAGATTTTATTATTATTTATTTATTTGAGAGAGAGTGAACAAGTGAGAGAGAGCACGATTGGGAGGGAAGGGCAGAAGGAGAGGGAGAAGTAGACTCGCCACTGAGCAGAGAACCCAATGTGGGGACTCAATCCCAGGACTCTGGGATCATGACCTGAGCTGACACTTAACCAACTGAACCACCCAGGAATCCTGAATGTATTTTTTAATCCATCTCCATCTTGTTCAGTGTGTTATACAAAGCCACTGTTTCCTTGTTGATTCTCTGTTTGGATGATCTGTCTGTTGATGTAAGTGGGGTGTTAAAGTCCCCCACTATTATTATATTACTACTGATTAGTTCCTTTATGTTGGTTATTAATGGTTTATGTACTTGGGTCCTCCCATGTTTGGATGCATAAATATTTATAATTGTTATATCTTCTTGTTGGATTGTACCCTTTATTATAATATGGTGCCCTTCTTTATCTTGTGTTACAGTCTTTGTTTTAAAGTCTATTTTATTCAATACAAGCATCGCTACCCTGGTTTTCTTTTAACATCCATTTGCATAATAAATGTTTCTCCATCACTTTCAGTCTGCAGATGCCTTTAGGTCTTAAATAAATCTCATAGGCAGCATATGCATGGGTCTTTTTTCAATCCACTTCTCACCCTATATCTTTTGATTAGAGCATTTAGTCCATTTACATTCAAGGTAATTATTGATAGATATGTATTTATTGACATTTTGTTACTTGTTTTGTGGTTGTTTTTGTAGTTTTTCTCTGATCCTGTCTTCTCTTTTTCTCTTTCATGGTTTGCTGGCTTTCTTTAGTGATATACTTGGATTCCTTTCTCTTTATTCTTTGCATATTCATTACTGGTTTTTGATATGTGGTTACCACTAAGTTTGTATACAATATCTTCTGCAGATAGCTGTGTAGGTGAAATTGATTGCTGCTCACATTTGAAACCAGGCTTTACTCCTCTTCCCTCTATGTTTTTGGTATATGATGTCATATTATAAATCCTTTTATTTTTGTGAAATTCTTGACCGATTTTTACAGATATACTCATTTTACTGATTTTGTGTTTCCTACTTTTCATACTCTCACTATGGTCTTTCCATTCCACTCAAAGTGTCTCCTTTAATATTCTTGCAGGGCTGGTTTAATGGTCATGAACTCCTTTAGATTTTGTTTACTGAGAAACTCTTTATCTCTTTTTCTATTTTGAATGATAGCCTTGCTGAATAGAGTATTCTTGGCTGCAGATTTTTCCCTTTTTGCACTTTGAATATATCATGCCACTCTCGCTGGCCTGCAGTTTCTGCAGAAAAATATGCTGATAACCTCATGGGGGTTTCCCTTTGATGTAACTGTCTTCTTTTGCTGTTTTTAAATTTTATTTTTATCACGACTTTTTGCCATTTTATTTACTTTGTGTCTTGGTGTGGACCTCCTTGGGTTGATTTTGTTGTAGTATCTCTGTGCCTCCTGGATCTGGATATCTGTTTCTTTCCTTGGATTCAGGAATTTTTCAGCTATTTGTGTTCAAATAAATTTTCTCTCTCTTCTGGTTTCCCTATACTGCATTATTTCCCTTGAAGAGTCACTGGGTTCCCTAAGTTTATTCTCATTTTGCATATTTTTTTCTCTCATTTGTTCAGCTTGATTGCTTTCTATTACTCTGTCTTCCAGATCATTAATTTGTTCTTCTGCTTTCTTAGCCTGCTATTTATTCCTTCTGCTTTTTTTTTTTAATTTCAAGTATTGTATTTTTCATCTTTGATTTGTTTTTTTTATCTCTTTGTTAAGGGTCTCACTGATGTCTTCCACTCTTTCCTAGAGCCCAGTGAGTATCTTTATGACCATTTCTTTAAATTCTCTATCAGGCATATTATTTATCTTTGTTTCACTTAGGTCTCTTGCTGTGATTTTGTCCTGTTCTTTCATTTAGGACATATTCCTCTCTCTCCTCATTTTCTCTAACTCTGTGTCTGTTTCTTTGTGTTAGGAAAATCCGCTATGTCTCTTGCTCTTAAAAATAGTGGTGGGGTGCATACTTTTAACAGGTTTGTGTTGGTTCTCTTTCACAGGGGACATGCTGCTGCTGCTGAGACTAAGCTGGCTGGCTGCTCTGCAAACCATTCACCTGTGTGGGTGTGGTGCCTGCAAGCTGTGCCTGTGGATAATACAGCTACTGTGGGGACACACAGACACTGAGGAGACTGTGGCCAGATAGGGTTATTTGCTAAGCTTGTGTGGGTGAGGGGTGCAGTTTTAACAAAGGGTGCATGTCTTCTGAAGGAGGTCAGGAGGTACAGTATTGGCAAGATTTGTGCCTGTCTTCTGGAGGAGGTGACCTGCAGTGCTGGGACTGAGAGAGGCCCAGCTGGGTGGGGTGGGACACAGTGTAAGCAAGTTAGGTAATGAATAGCTGTGCTTTGCTGGTTCTCACAGGTGGTTTTGTGATTTTGCTGGGTGCAGGGTAGGGAAATGGCACCTGCCAGTGCTTTTGTTCATGAAGTCCTTCAGTGAACTCTGAGATTAGTAACTGACTCTCCCTCCTGTATGCCTCAGACATTTTTCAAACTGCAGCTTCTAAGCTGTATATTCATGGGCTGTTTGTTGTACTATAAGGGCAGAGACTCCATTTCTTACTGCCCTCTAGGCTCTTCCAGAGCTGAGACCACTGGTTTTTAAAGTTCTAGGCTTTAAGTCCTGCTGGCTGTAAGAACTCACAAAATTTGGTCTCTCTAATTTTCAAAGCCAAATGCTATGGGAATTTATCTTCCCCCCCTGCAGGCTCCCTGCTCTGTGCCTGCAGCTCCCTCCCTCCAGTGGCCAGACCTGCAGGGTTTAGCTCCTGACCCTCTTCAATATGACTTCTTCTCTACATTTAGTTGTGGAGTTTGTTCTGCCAGTCTTCCCGTCATTTTCTGGGTTATTTACACAGATGTGAGTGTTATCTAGTTGGATCCATGGGGATGGTGAGTTTAGGGTCCTCCTACTCCACCATCTTCCCAAAAGAAGCCTAAAAAAGTTAACTGCTCTTTTTACTAATGGCAGATCTCTCTCTTTTTTTATTTTCCTTTTTGACTCTGAAGAAATGAACATTAAACTGGAAGGAGTAGAACAGACATGGTAAGGGGGTATTTGAAGTTCAAGCAAGATTAGATGTGTGAGAGAACTTAGATGCCATAAAGTAGCATATTTCTTCAAAGTTGTAAAAATCACATATCAGGATCCTGAAAGATTTTGCAGATGTAAATGCAGAATCACAGTTTTGGATAAGTCCTAAGGAACAAAAATTATTTTTTAAAAAAGAAATTGGAAAATATAAGATTCTGGAAAACCTGGCAAATCTGATAAAACACTCCAAGAATGATCATGCTCTACTATCTCCTATTTATAAATGGACAAAGTTTAGTTAGGTGGTCATTTTCAATTCTTAGATAAATCTAAGGATAATTCAACATTCCTAGGGTAAGTAAGTGTTGTAGGATCAGGGTAAAGAACATTCTAGTGGGCTTTTAAAAACAGTGAGAATTGAAGAAATGAGCTTGAACCTGGAGTAAAAACATTGACTATAAGTAATTTAATAAGTTTTTGTATAAAGAGAGGCTATGGATGAGTTGTATTTATTCTTCCTAAGACTGTATTTCAGAAAATACATTTAAACTCTGAATGAGATTTGCAGGAGGATGAGTACTGCTCACCATTGGAATATGTAAATATGTTAAAAAAGAGGTAACCTCTAATTTATATAAGATTCTTGCTCAAGTTTTACATCTTTCAGCACAATATTTTCTTTGACTTCCATAGGCCACATTTATGTGACATTTCTCTGAACTTTTATTGCCCTCAGAGTCAATAGCATGCAGGTTATTCTGTAATTAGTTAAGTTTTACGTGTGTCAACTACATACAAAGACCAGGTTAGATATTACAGGAGATATATACATGAAAGATAATTGGGCTCTATTCTTAGGTCATCTGGAAAAGGTTTTGTTGTTCTGAAAGTTTAGAGTTTATGAAGTACAGAAGAAATTTCAGTTAAAATTCATGGATTTATCCAGATTGAAAGTGAGGGGGTGGAAAATCAGTTACCATGCAAATGGACATCAAAAGAAAGCTGGGGTGGAGGCAATCCTTATATCAGACAAATTAGATTTTAAACCAAAGACTATAATAAGAGATGAGGAAAGACACTATATTCTACTTAAAGGATCTATCCAACAAGAAGATCTAACAATTGTAAATATCTATGCCCCTAACATGGGAAAAGTCAATTATATAAGCCAGTCAATAACAAAATCAAAGAAACACATCAACAACAATATAATAATATTAGGGGACTTTAAAACCCCCCTCACCAAATTGGACAGATCATCTAAGCAAAAGATCAACAAGGAAATAGAGACTTTAAATGACACACTGGACCAAATGGACTTCACAGATATATTCAGAACATTCCATCACAAAGCAACAGAATACATATTCTTCTCTAGTGCCCATGGAACATTCTCCAGAATAGATCACATCCTAGGTCGCAAATCAGGTCTCAACCTGTACCAAGAGTTTGAGATCATTCCCTGCCTATTTTCAGACCACAATGCTTTGAAACTAGAACTCAATCACAAGAAGAAAGGCAGAAAGAACTCAAATACATGGAGGCTAAAGAACATCCTACTGAAGAATGAATGGGTCAACCAGGAAATTAAAGAAAAATTAAAAAAATACATGGAAACCAATGAAAATGAAAACACAACTATTCAAAATCTTTGGTATACAGCAAAGGCAGTCCTAAGAGGAAAGTATATAGCAATAGAAGCCTTTCTCAAGAAACAAGAAAGGTCTCAAATACACAACCTAACCATACACCTAAAGGAGCTGGAGAAAGAACAGCAAATAAAGCCTAAACCCAGCAGGAGAAGAGAAATAATAAAGATCAGAGCAGAAATCAATGAAATAAACCAAAAGAATAGGAGAACAGATCAACGAAACTAGGAGCTGGTTCTTTGAAAGAACTAACAAGATTGATAAACCTCTGGCCAGACTCATCAAAAAGAAAAGAGAAATGACCCAAATCAACAAAATCATGAATGAAAGAGGAGAGATCACAACCAACACCAAGAAATACAAACAATTATAAGAACATATTATGAGCAACTATAGGCCAGCAAATTAGATAACCTGGAAGACATGGATGCATTCCTAGACATGTATCAACTACCAAAACTGAACCAGGAAGAAATAGAAAACCTGAACAGACTGATAACCACTAAGAAAATTGAAGCAGTCATCAAAAATCTCCCAACTAACAAAAGCCCAAGGCCACATGGCTTCCCAGGGGAATTCTACCAAACATTTCAAGAAGAATTAATACCTATTCTTCTGAAACTGTTCCAAAAAATAGAAATGGAAGGAAAACTTCCAAACTCATTTTATGAGGCCACCGTTACCTTGATCCCCAAACCAGACAAAGACCCCATCAAAAAGGAGAATTACAGACCAGTATCCTTGATGAACATGGATGCAAAAATTCTCCCCAAAATACTAGCCAATAGGATCCAAGAGTACATTAAAAGGATTATTCACCATGACCAAGTGGGATTTACCCCTGGGCTGCAAGGTTGGTTCAACATCTGCAAATCAATCAACGTGATACAATACATTAATAAAATAAAGAACAAGAACCATAAGATCCTCTCAATAGATGCCAAAAAAGCATTTGACAAAGTACAGCATCCTTTCTTGATCAAAACTCTTCAGAGTATAGGCACAGAGGGTCCATACCTCAATATCATAAAAGCCATCTATGAAAAACCCACAGTGAATATCATTCTCAATGGGGAAAAACTGAGAGCTTTCCCCCTAAGGTCAGGAACATGGCAGGGATGTCCACTCTCACCACTGCTATTCAACATAGTATTGGAAGTCCTAGCCACAGCAATCAGACAACAAAAAGAAATAAAAGGTATCTGAATCAGCAAAGAAGAAGTCAAACTCTCACTGTTTGCAGATGATATGATACTTTATGTGGAAAACCCAAAGGACTCCACCCCAAAACTGCTAGAACTCATACAGGAATTCAGTCAAGTGGCAGGATATAAAATCAATGCACAGAAATCAGTGGCATTCCTATACACCAACAAGACAGAAGAAAGGGAAATTAAGGAGGCAATCCCATTTACAATTGCACCCAAAACCATAAGATACCTAGGAATAAATCTAAGCAAAGAGGTAAAGAATCTGTACTCAGAAAACTATAAAATACTCATGAAAGAAATGGAGGAAGACACAAAGAAATGGAAACACGTTCCATGCTCATGGATTGGAATAACAAATATTGTGAAGATGTCAATGCTATCTAGAGCAATCTACACATTCAATGCAATCCCCATCAAAATACCACCCACTTTTTTCACAGAAATGGAACAAATAATCCTAAAATTTGTATAGAACCAGAAAAGATCCCGAATAGCCAGAGGAATGTTGAAAACAAAAGCAAAGCTGGTGGCATCACAATTCTGGCCTTCCAGCTCTATTACAAAGCTGTCGTCATCAAGACAGTATGGTACTGGCACAAAAACAGACACATACATCAATGGAACAGAATAGAGAGCCCAGAAATGGACCCTCGACTCTATGGTCAACTAATCTTTGACAAAGCAGGAAAGAATGTCCAATGGAAAAAAGACAGTCTCTTCAACAAATGGTGTTGGGAAAATTGGACAGCCACATGCAGAAGAATGACACTGGGCCATTTCCTTACACCACACACAAAAATAGACTCCAAATGGTTGAAAGACCTCAATGTGAGACAGGAGTCCATCAAAATCCTAAAGGAGAACACAGGCAGCAACCTCTTTGACCTCAGCCACAGCAACTTCTTCCTAGAAACACCACCAAAGGCAAGGGAAGCAAAGGCAAAAATGAACTATTGGGACCCCATCAGGATAAAAAGCTTTTGCATAGCAAAAGAAACAGTCAACAAAACCAAAAGACAACTGACACAATGGGAGAAGATATTTGCAAATGACATATCAGATAAAGGGCTAGTATCCAAAATCTATAAAGAACTTATCAAACTCAACACCCAAAGAACAAATGATCCAATCAAGAAATGGGCAGAAGACATGAACAGACATTTTTCCAAAGAAGACATCCAAATGGCCAACAGACACATGAAAAAGTGCTCAATATCACTCGGCATCAGGGAAATCCAAATCAAAACTTCAATGAGATGTCACCTCACACCAGTCAGAATGGCTAAAATTAATGTCAGGAAATGACAGATGTTGGTGGGGAGAAAGGGGAACGCTCCTACACTTTTGGTGGGAAGCAAGCTGGTGCAACCACTCTGGAAAACAGTATGGAGGTTCCTCAAAAAGTTCAAAATAGAGCTACCCTACAACCCAGCAATTGCACTACTGGGTATTTACTGCAAAGATACAAATGTAGTGATCCGAATGGTTACGTGCACCCCGATGTTTATAGCAGCAATGTCCACAATAGCCAAACTGTGGAAAGAGCCGAGATATCCATCGACAGATGAATGGATAAGGAAGATGTGAGATATATATATATATATATATATATATATATATATATATATATATACACACATACACATATGTACATAATGGAATATTATGCAGCCATCAAAAGGAATGGATTCTTGCCTTTTGCAATGACATGCATGGAACTGGAGGGTGTTATGCTGAGTGAAATAAGTCAATCAGAGAAAGACATGTATCATACAACCTCACTGATATGAGGAATTCTTAACCTCAGGAAACAAACTGAAGGTTGCTGGAGTGGGGGGGGGTGGGAGGGATGGGGTGGCTGGGTGATAGACAATGGGGAGGGTATGTGCTATGGTGAGTGCTGTGAATTGTGCAAGAGTGTTGAATCACAAATTTGTATCTCTGAAACAAATAATACAATATATGTTTGTTTGTTTTTTAAAGATTTTGTTATTTGACAGAGGGAGACACAACGAGATAGGGAACACAAGCAGGGGGAGTGGGAAAAGGGGAAGCAGGCTTCCCACAGAGCAAGGAGCTTGATGCGGGGCTCTGTCCCAGGACCCTGGATCATGACCTGAGCAGAAGGCAGACACCTAACGACTGAGCCACCCAGGCGTCCCTACAATATATGTTAAAACAAAAGAAGAAGAAGAAGAAGAAGAAGAAGAAGAAGAAGAAGAAGAAGAAGAAGAAGAAGAAGAAGAAGAAGAAGAAGAAGATAGCAGGAGGGAAAGAATGAAGGGGGAGAAATCGGAGGGGGAGACGAACCATGAGAGAGGATGGACTCTGAAAAACAAACTGAGGGTTCTAGAGGGGAGAGGGTTGGGAGGATGGGTTAGCCTGGTGGTGGATATTAAAGAGGGCACGTGGTGAATGGAGCATTGGGTGGTATACACAAACGATGAATCATGGAACACTACATCAAAAACTAATGATGTAATGTAAGGTGATTAACATAACAATAAAAAATTTAAAAAAAAATATGGAATCTAAATAGAAGACCAGGAAGTGCTCCATGGCTAGACTGTAGCGTTCATGATGGTAAGAGTCAGGAAAATCTGGCACTGTAGGTTTGGGTCTAATTGTAGATAAGGCACAGAATAGGAAACAATATTTGCCAATCACATATTTGATAAGGAATGTATATCTAAAATATACAGAGACCTCTTACAACTCAATTAAAAAAAGACAAATAACCCATTATAAAAATAGTCAAAGGATATGTATATATTTTTATCCAGGGAGGATATAAAAATTGCCAATAGGCACATGGAAAGATGATCACCGTCATTAGCCATCAAGGAAATGCAAATGCAAATGGGAAACCATTTCACACTCATCGGGATAGAAATAGCAAAAGAGTCAGATAGTAATAAATGCTGACAAGTACCTCAAACACTGCTGGTAGGAATGTAAATTGGTGCAGTTGTTTGGAAAACTATCTGATAGTGCTTCAATAGTTAGAGTTACCATTTAATCTAGCAATTGTACTTCTAGGTACATATCTAAGAGAAATGAAAACAAATGTTCAGATAAAAACCTATGTATGAATATTCATAGCAGCATTATTCCTGATAGCCCAACAGTGGAAATAACACAAATATTCATCAACTGATGAATAAACAAACCATGGTATACCCATACAATGGAGTGTTATTCAGCCATAAAAAAGAATGAGGTACTTATTATGCTGTAACATGGGTGAACCTTGAAATCCTGATACTGTGTAACAGAATCCAGCCACAGAACACCACATGTTATATGACTCCATTTATATAAAATGTCCAGGATAGACAAATCTATAGGGACAGAAAGTAGATTAGTTGTTGGTTAGGGTTGGCAGGGGCAGGGAGAGTGTGGAAATAGGGGAGGTGTACAGGGTTTCTTGGGTGGTGATGGCAATGTTCTAAAATTATGGTGACAGTTATGCAACTATGAATACACTAAACAAAACATTGAATTGTACACTTTCAAAGAATAAATTTCATGGATGTGAATTAGATCTTAATAACGCTGTTATTTAAAAAACAAAACTTTATAAACTATAGTTTGAATTATAATTATCAATATGAATCAGTGATGTATTTTATCTTTAAAATCTTTTTCCTACCTCTGCACACTACAAATGCCTTAAAATAATGACTAACCCTTAGTGCCCAGATTATAATCTCTTCCAATTACATTAAAAGGAACTTGTGTGTTGTGTGTTTTTTTTTTTTTTTTTTTTTTGAGAAATGGCTGGTTCTAAATATAGGACAAGAAATGTTCAAAGTAAGCTTGAAACATCCTCTAGTATTGGAAAAGAAAGTAACTATCAAAGACTTCTGGGTTATGTCAAAAGAACTCAGGAGACAACCTGAATAAGAATCCACTGGTCAAAGATGAAATAATTTGAGTATCAGTTAAGACAAAAGCTATAACGGATTTAATCACATCAAGTATGTTTTATTTTATGGGTTTATAAGATTACTAAAAGCAAATCATTGATGACTTTTGGTGATATTTTATTTATTTATTTATTTTTGAAAACTCTTAAAGAGAAAGAATTGAGCATTTGTCTTCCATTCTTATATAACTATACCTCAGCAAACAAATAATTAATGAGGGAAAGTTTCCCTTTATAGAAGTATTCTAGCTAATAAATAAAAAGAAATAACAAATATCACTCTTTTGTACCCCTTATGAATTAATGTATCAAAGTAATAAGCATCAATAGTTGATATCAAAAAAGACAATGTGTACACCTGATAGAATCATGCAATATTACCCATGAAGGAAATGTTTCCAGAAAAGAAAAAAAAAAAATCTGAATCTGATCAAGCATCTAGATTTATCAGTAGATCAGTTTATAGGAAATACAGGTAACAAAGGAACTCAATAAATGACACCACTGGAATATAATTAGCATAATAGACTTTAGAAACCTCTACAGGATCATTGCCCTAGTATCTTCAACAACGAAAAGAAATGCAAAAAGCAAAAGCAGAAGGAGAAGGATTTAAAAGACATACCAGTCATTTCAGTGTATGGACCTTATTTGGCTATTGATTTAAATGAGTTATCTGTTTACAAAATTTATAAGACAATAAAGATATGTGAACAAATAACCTGTCTTGTTTTCTAATGATATTAAGGAGCCATTGTTAATTTATTATAATTATTATATGATTTTGTGATATGATAGATGAAATATGAATATGCTGTGTAGTATGATAATTTATATTATATTTTATGTTTTCTAAAAGGAATTATAATTAAAAATAAATAAAACTAATAATGGTTAATTAAGTTTGGTTATTTTTTTATGCTTTCTAAAAGGAATCTCATATTTTAGAGATACAGGCTGATATATTTCTATGATAGAAAATGATATGACATGTAGGATTTGCTTTGAAATAATTGGGGGGAGTGGTGGATAAGAATACAGTGAAATAAGCTTGTTATTTGTTAGTAGTTGTTGAAGCTGGGTGATGAAATGAGTACATTGAGTTTATAATACTATTGCTACCACTTGTATTTATGGTTGAAACCTCAATTATAAAAGTTTAAAATAAAATGATCATTTTCACAAAAATAAGTGGTGAATGTTTTAGATCCCATGATGAGTAAGTCATAATTTGAGGAAAAGGAAATAAAGGAAAAATCATTTGGCAGCTCCTAATTTTACCTTACAGAACCATCTACTACCATTCTACTCTGCTAGGCAACAGGTTTAAGTCATGAAGCTCCACTCAGCCTAACCAAGAATGTTCCAGAGCTAATGAATTAGTAATTCAAAGTCAGAATGTATCACAAGTTAAACTGTTTGTTTATTTGTTTGAAATATTCAATTCATTCATTTCCCCTGGGTGGCAAGGATTTTGGTATTACTAGGTAATAGCAGGCAGTGGGTGTTTCAGCATCAGTGAAATTCTATTTAAAAAATTAACTGGAAAGGGAAGGACTGACTTCATTAAAAAACAAAGAAAGGAGAATGGAGAGTACAGATTTAATGAGATGTGGATGAGCAGAAAAAGAAAAAAGAAAAAAGAAATGCTCCATTATCAATTGTAAAAGAATATAAACTAAGAAATAGGCCAGGGGCGCCTGGGTGACTCAGTTGGTTAAGTGTCCAACTCTTGATTTCAGTTCAGGTCATGATCTCAGGGTTGAGCTGAGTACAGAGTCTGCTTGAGATTCTCTCTCTCCTTTTTCCTCTACCTTTCCCCCTGCTCATGTGCACTCTCTCTCTCTCTCTAAAATAGATAAACAGAATCTAAAAAAATAAATAAATAAGCCAGAGTTTTCATCGGTATGAAAAAAAGCCTATATATTTAGAACATGCATAAGTTTACTTAATATTTAGGTGGCCATTTTCATAGGAGAATAATTTATAGAGATTGATGTTGATTTATTTCCCCCGCTTATGTGTGCTCTATCTCTCTCTAAAATAGATAAATGAATAAAATCTAAAAAAAAAAAAATAGGCCGGAGTTTTCATGGGTAAGAAAAAAGCCTGTATATTTAGAAAATGAGTAAATTTACTTGATATTTAGGTAGCCATATTCATAGGAAATAATTTATAAAGATTGATGTTGATTTATTTCCTCAAGTCCAGGAGACATTTCATAATTGCAATATTGGTTTTTAGTATTCTGATATTTTGATTTACTGAACTATTTTTAAGTAACTAAATGCTGATACTTATGTTGATGTAATTTAAAAATTATTTGATGCTTTGAAAACTCTGAATTCTCAAAACACAGATGATCATTTTCAAACCAGAAAATATATTCAAACTTTTCTAACCATATTCATTCCTTCTTAAAAACCTTGCCAACTTGTAGTCCTACAGCTATGACTCCCATTTCCTAGGCTGCTAATGAGATTGAGCATATTTTTCATGTGTATTTCACCAGAGTCACTTTGAGCTTCTATCTGCTACATTTGTGTGGCAGGCAGAATTCTAAAATGATCCCCAAGATTCCCACACCCTGGAGTTCATGCTTTGTATAATCACCTTGAGTATGGAAGAGAATTGTTTAGGTTACATGATAGGACAAAGGTGATGGTCATTCTCATGATTACTTCATGTTACATACATTACTACCATAGTAGACTAAGAGAGATGTTCCTGTTGACTTTGAAGAAGCAAGATTCCATATTGTGATATGGCCAGATGATATATTGCCATATGGCTATGTGACATATTGCCACATGGCTTTAACTTGAAGGCAGCCTTTAGGAGATAAGAGTAATCATTGGCCAACAGCCACCAACAATCCTACAATTACAAGGAACTGAATTCTGCCTACAGTGTGAATGAGCTTGGGTAAAGTAAGATCCAGATGAGAACAAAGCCCTGGTCAATACTTTGATTTCAGTTATGAGACCCTGAGCAAGAAACCCAGCTATGCCATGCCTGGACTTCTAACCTAAAGAACTCTAAAATAATACGTGAGTGTTGTTTTAAACCACTGAGTTTGTGACAATGTTAAACAGCAATAAAAATGAGTAGAATGAAGGAAGTGGTGTGGATGGTGGAACATTATGGAACATGGGTGTGGTTAGTAGGTTATGTGGAGTATAAGAAGAAAAGAAGGGGATTCCCAGGCCCAATTCCCACTTTTTCCCTGGACCCCAAAGACCTGCATTTGCTCATGGCTAGATTCCCTCCACTTTATTCTTGATTTTTTTTTTCCTTCAGGGAAAACCCATCTGAACCTATTTCTTACTTTAAGTAGTTTAACCAGACCCCTCTATTCCAATTATTCTCCCTGTCATATTGGATCCTGGTTTTCACTTAGATAGGAATGATATCTGAAGGCTTTGCTTTTAAATAAAAAGTGACATTTTTACGTGATATTTACCTACTTGGTTGAATAATCTTGTGTGTTGAGCATTTTGTGTGGATCTGCCTTTTTCCACATTAGCACAAAAATGCTTATCATATTATCAAATTTGGATATCACATTACAGGAAATAAATAAAAGCCTAGTATTATCTTTTTGGTTTCAATATTGCAATCACTAGAGACATCTACTAATGCATCTTACCACTGGAGAACAAAAGAGCTTATTTTCTTTCAATTCATTAATTTAATAAATAATTGTTTAGTACTTACTATACCATGGTAGACACAATGGAGAAACATAAAAATGAATAAGAACATAGTATCTGCCTAGGACAGTAACTAGTAAGAAGGCAACTGTATTGACCCACCTTAATTTCACTACATATCACTTTGAGCTCTGGCATGTCCTCTGACTTCTCTGGGCTTCCCTTCTATAAATTGATGGGGATGGTAGATGATCTCAAAGTGTCTGTCTTAAATGTGATAGTGATGAGTCAAGTTGGTGGGAATATCAGCAGGAGACCTAGGCTGGAATTAAGATGCAGCATTGCTAGAGCTTCACGGAGAAGTAGAATTGAAACTATAATATTGAATTTTATTTATATTTGATGAAATATAAATAAAATAAGATTTTTTAATGCTTGTCACAGTGTCAAAAAGTTGATTTATCCAATGCTGGAGAATATGTTGGGGAAAAAAATCATTCTCAACTACAGTGGTTGAGAGGATGATTTGACAATGTCAAAATTTTGACTGAGTCTACTCTTTGAATCAACAATTCCACTTCTAGGAATTCATTCTATAAAAATAATAAGTACTCAGATATATACAAATATATTTATTGCAGTGTTGACTATAATAGCTTTTGAACTGGAAAAATATTAATCAGTAGGAAATTGACTAAATATAGTACACTAATATAGTAGAATATCATACTGTTGGCAAAAAGAATTAGATATAGCAATATGTATTACATGGACAGGTGTCTATGATATATTGTTTACCAAAAAAAAAATTAAAAATCTAAGATTACATTTAACTAAAGAAATTATATATGTAAACAATATATTGTATAGTATGCATAACTATATATACTATATATACATATACAATGTATAATATATACATATATACAATATACATATTTGCTTACAATTGGGTAGATTTTATATACAGAAGGGTCTAGAAGGATGCATACTAAATTGTTAATAGTATTCATCTTCAAGAAGTAGAATAAGATTAGGAGGGCAGACTTCCATTTTTGTATATGTACAGTTTGAAAAATTCCCAAGAAGTATATTTTATTTTTACTATAAATAATCCTTTAAACAATTTTTAATACTTGCAAAAAATATAAATATGAAACTACACATGGTTATGGGGGTATCAAGCTGGAGTTTAGATGCTGGATATAAGCATCAGTGTAAACATAGAGGCAAAAATAAGAGATAGGGTGCAACGATGGCATTAGCATAAGCCATAAGACCACTGTGAAGAGCATCATTTATGTTTAAGAAGCATGAAATGTGTTCAGAGGAGTGACTGGATAGGAAAAAGGATTCAACATGCTAATGTTGGGAATGGGAGAAATAAGTCCACATTGGACTATTCCTAAGACTCGAGGGCAGACAGCTGAGGATAGGGGGTTTCCTTGTGGGGTTTAATGCTTTATTGAAGTCATATCTAAGGATAGTTACTATCTCCTATTACTATAGGTACTCTTGATCTCAACTTCTGCCCCAGGGAACAAAGGTGGCTGCAGAGAACAGTAAATCTCAGCCCCTGACAAAAATGATTGCACTTCAAACTTATTCATGAATTTTTTAAAGATGGACACTGTGGGGTATGTTTGTGGGAAAGCAAGTGACAGTTTGTGCATGGCTAGACTGGAGAGTGAAATGGATCCACTTCATATCTATTCCCAGGTGCTTACATTTATAGGAAAGAGTACTGGACCCAGAGTCAGAAGATCTTTCTGGGCTTATATTCCTTGTGCTGTTAATTACTAGTTCTATGGCCTCAGGTAAAATCTGTAATTTCTCTGAGCCCAGAGTCCTCATTAGTAAAATAAGGCTTTTAATAGTACCTATTTTATTAAATAAGCTATTATATAGTAAAGTGTTTGGCATTGTGCCTTGCATGTCATAAGTTTTCACAAAGTGGTGGCTAGTATTAATCTTTGAACACTTACCATGTAACAAGTACTATGAAAACACTTTTATTTAACCCTCACAAAACCCTTAAAGTTGACATGTTATATTTGACACTTTACAGATGAGGAGACTGAGGCTAATTAAACTTAAGTAATTTGCATCAATCTAGTAAGTGGCTGAGTAGAAAGTCAAGTATACATTTCTAAGTTATAGCATATTCTCTGTTCCTTCCTTCTTTTACATTAGAAAGTAGTGTCCCAAATTACTTTAAATCACAGTGTTATCAGTGAGAGGTAAGAAACAGAAGAAGCAATAAAAGTGAATCATTCATTCTTAAAATATGGTAATCTGGGTTGAGCTGCTTAATTAAAACTTAATCATAATCTCTCTTGAAAGGTGGAAATAAAGACATGCTCTTTCATCAGTACTTACCAATATTTTTTACAGGCTATGGGGAGTGTTTGATTTCATTTTTTTTTTAAAGATTTTATTTATTTATTTGAGACAGAGAGAATGAGAGACAGAGAGCACATGAGAGGGGGGAGGGTCAGAGGGAGAAGCAGGCTCTCTGCCGAGCAGGGAGCCCGATGCGGGACTCGATCCTGGGACTCCAGGATCATGACCTGAGCCGAAGGCAGTCGCTTAACCAACTGAGCCACCCAGGCGCCCGATTTCATTTTTATAACATTTATTTATACATCTCTAAAAGTCTGTTTTACACATGTGTCCACTTTCTTTTAACTAAAGAATAGTGTAGAGTCTGCAAAATTTTATATCTTTTGTTTTTCCTTGAGGGTGAGAGTGAGAGGAAGGGGGAAGCTGTTTCAAATATATTCTTCACTTTGGTGGAAAATGAGTTTTTGAATTGTGCCAAATACAATAGTTATGATCAAACTATGCTTGCACAGAGGGAATTTTTATTTCTTTAAAAAAAAATATCTGAGAGGGTGCCTGGGTGGCTCAGTTGGTTGAGCGACTGCCTTCGGCTCAGGTCATGATCCTGGAGTCCTGAGATCGAGTCCCGCATTGGGCTCCCTGATTGGCAGGGAGTCTGCTTCTCCCTCTGACCCTCCCCCCTCTCATGTGCTCTCTTTCTCTCTCTCGAATAAATAAATAAAATCTTAAAAAAATATCTGAGAAAGAAAATGATTCCTATTTCACTCTAATTATAAATCTCTTCCCACAGAGATTTGTTCTCACTTAAGGTCCCCTTTTAGAAAATGATACCACAGTGAGAACCACCGTTGCCTTTTTGAACATCTGTCATTCAAATCTACCCATTAGCTGGAGGAAGAAATGTTGCTGAGTAGAATCAAGAGCTATGGGAGAGTGAAGAAATGAATTTGTCTCTCTTGGAAAAGTTATGGAGGAATCACAATTAGTCTTGGAAATGATGGTACTCTTATCTTCTCTATGGTAGGGACATTTGAGTCTTGGAAAAGATGTTGTATTCCTGGTAAGAACTGTTTCTTCCCTAGACTGTTTTCCCTAGAATATTGGCAAAGATGTTTGGAAAAAACAAACAAACAAACAACTACAGCAGGACTTTTTGCTGGCATTTGCCAACAATCAGGATCACTGCAATAGCCTTTTTGTGCCTCTCAGACATAGATGATTCCCATAGCACTGCCACCACCAGATGAAATTGTGGGTACTTGAGTGGTTGTGTTAAGATTACTGTGATGGCTGAATCTATAAATAGGAACCAGATGGAGAGTTTACCATGCCAAGAAGACAACTAATACCTGAAGGACTCAACTTGGCTATTTCAAGTACCCTATTTTGATTCATTTATTAAGCATCTGTTTTGTACTAGTAGTTGAAGTTTCAAAGATGAGTAAGACAAAGGCCTTTGTCTTCGGGGCACAAAGCCAAGTGAGAGAAAGATATTTATTTGAGTAATAACTTTCAATAAGTGTCATAATAAGGTTTGTGTAAACATCAGGGATACATAGATGAAAGAAAAAACTTTTGGGGATCAATTTGAAATTAAGTTGTAGACAAAACTACAGAGAGATGGTTGTCAAGACTGTGAAGGATCTAGAGTTTTACCCTACTGGCAATCTGACAAGTTATCCTGCTTTAGTTTCATGGATGCAAGCAGAAGACACAGGATTCCCGGGTCTGAGACAAAGAACTTTATTTTCATGGCTGTACAAACAACATGAACTTCATGTTGGCATTTGTTCCCCTTTACGTCCAAGTCTCACAAGGGTTATGCAGAGGGCCAGAGTAATGCAAGGCAAGCAATGGGATTGATTCACAGCTGAATAACTCCAAGATTAGGAAATTCAAATCTTTTATAACTAGGCTGTGAATAGACCCACCCAACCTTTGTCCCAGGGGGAGAGATTATCTGTATTATAGTGAACAGTAGACAAATCTGCCCTTTGCTCTAGAAGGAGAAACTAACTGTATCTTCCAAGGCTCTTTGCTACATAGACACTATTAAAAAGATAATCTAAAAAAACAAAAACAAACAACAACAACAACAAAACCTATCAGTGCCTCTGCTTGTAAGTTGTGCAGAAATGTGAGAATTCCATGGAGAATTTTCTCCCAAAAATAGTCCCCACTTGTTTCTACACTATCTTGGATTCTGGTGAATTTTCCAGTGTGTACAGAAATTTTGATTAATAGAAAAGCTATTTCTTAATTGATATTTCTTCTGTCTCCTGAAGTAAAGCCATATCTTTAGAGGATACTGGGAAAAGAAAGAGCAAGCCTATGCATGTACATTTCAAGATACAGTGGAAGTGAGTCATGCCTATAAGGACATTTGGAGGACTTCAGTGTGGAAGAGAAAACCATAGAGTAGTGTAGTGTCTGGTTCATTGTTCTGGGTGCATCCATAGAATATGGAGGGGGAGACTTAATGGTTTATTTCACTTATCCTAGGATTGCACATCTACTGCACTTCCTTTTGTTTGTTGGAGTTTTTCAAATGATAAATGGCCAGATGTCAAGCTCTGTCACTTATCAGCCAATACCATTCCTCCTTCCTCAGTGAGATGACATGGTTGCTGTTGCTGTCTCCCTGATAGGTGTTTTGTCAGCCATGGGTAAGGTTATATGACTGTGGAGTGAGCTCAAGCTAATCACTCCTTCCAGTCCTGGGTACTAGCTGCCTCGCAGATGTCATTCCCAAGCAGAAAGTGATGAGCTGTCTAGTAAAAATCATTAGGTTTTGAATTCTCTCTCATCTTAAGTAACTAAAAAAAAAAAAAAAGTCTCAGATATCCAAAATTCTTTAGCTCTCTAATACTTCAACATTTTTTAAACACTCTTATTTACCAAGCTTTCCTGCCTTCTTTGCTACAGCATGCCCTCCCTCATCCTTCCTTTTCTTTTTTTCTGTTTCCCCAATCCTGCAGATATTCATGAGAAACTTCAGCAAGTGGCCAATACCCCTTTGAAATAAAGAGCTACTGTGCCTGTCTTCACATTTCAAGTGGCAGGCAGCCCAGGACTCCCTTTGCAGGCACCACATATCTCTCTGCTTTCGTACATGGTGGCAGACATTTGAAATATGGTGAATAAAAAAAGGCTGTAGAAATTAAATTGCACTTGTGAAGCAAAACAATAAAAACAACTCCCCAATCTTTCAAATGTCATGCAGCTCAGCTACAGTTTTCAACTCAGTGTTCACAGCCAGTTCTTCCTTGGTTGCAATTCCTCTTATCTTGGCCAAATAACACCTTCTATTTAGAAACTAGTTAATTATAATAACATTATTCCCCACTATCCCCAATAAAACACAAAAATGGATGAAAAGTGCTGTAGGGGACAAGCTGTAGTGAAATAAATGGCTCTCTGTCCCTGGTGGGTAGGTCATGGACTATACATTTTTTGGCCTTTTGTCAAGATTCACAACTTTATGAATTCATATGTCTATCATTACTATTAACTACTCTCACATTAAAAGAAAAAGGACTTTTTTTTTCACACTCTGTCTCATATTACAGCCATTTATGTGTTTAGAGTGACAAGAAAGCAGCATATAATAGTAGTCCCCTCCCACAGTGCCTATCTGCACAGGCCCAAGTCAGGGGTGTTGTGGTTTAAATTCCAGTTCTTCTAGTCAATGACTTCATGTGATCTTGGACCAGCTGTTTAACTTCTATAAGCCTCAGTTACATCATATAAAATGTGGAAATAAAAATATCTACCTCATTGTGTAGTTATGAAGATTAAGCAAAATGAATTATGTGTAGTATTAGAGAAGAGACTATTAGTTGTCCACCAAGATCTGTTCTCCCCTTCCTCTTGGGTCATATACTAGACCTCATTTTCTATCTTCCCTATGACTAAATGTGGCCATATGATTAAATTCTTTCCAATGGAATGTGAATGGAAGTATATGTGCCACTCTGGGCTTAGACCCTATAGCATTGTGCCTATTATCTCTATGTTCCCTTTCTTCTTCCTTCTGGGTGGAACCAGGGTGTAGTGTTGCCTTTGTGTTTTGTCCACACAGATGGTAATGTCCTAGATGCTAGATGTTGGGAAGATGATGGCAGATGTGCCTCTTTAGCTTTGGGTCCCTTGATGATTTTTGGAGCAGAGGCCAGCTACCTATCTTGATATCTTAATTGAATATCCTTGTTAGAGTACTATAGGCTTTACCCTAACTAGGTACACAGTATGAGATACAGTTAGTTATAGGTGTCCAAAATCCATAGGTATTGTGTCAACTCCCTTCTCAGACTATTGTTTCTTTAAGGGAAGTGTTCATGTTTTAATGTTCTTTGTATCTTCTGCAATGTTTCACGCAGGACCTTGTGCATCGCAAATTTATTACAGTTCTTTATTGAATAAATGCAATTCCTGAAATTAAATCATAGTTCATAATATTCAGAGTTTAAAGCCTTAGTTGTCATGCATTCTTTTATTTTTCTCTTCAAATCTGAACTTTGCAGTTTCCCTTCCTCCACTATAGGCTATTTGGAGGCTAGAATTAATATTTTTTTTGTGATTCAGTTTTTGTAAATATAAGTTTGTGCTTGGCAGTGGAATATGCCATGATCTGATGTGATAAATTATTCTTTAAAATCCAATAAACCTTTAAAGAAACTAGGATATCCTTCCTCTAGATGAACTGCTTATGTTATAGGTAACAATGACTATGGTATTCTGGAGAAATTAAGCAGGTAGTAAAAATGCTCAGGAAAGTTGCCATGAATTTAAAAATAATCACTCATAATTTAGAGTTCATCATCCTTGAGCATTATTTCATGAGATAGGTTTAGGTCATTATTAAGAATGTGCTTCTTCTTGCATTAGAAACTAGATAAAAAGGGACTGTGGCTTATGACTACTATATAGTTGAGATATTAAAATTTCACACTGCAGCAGGAGCTCAAGAGGAAATAGCTGAGAGAAACATGTCCTTTCTAGGTATTTCTATGGTGTGGATTCTGATCTTGGTTATAAACTGGCATGAAACCATTACCATTTTTATAACCACTTTATGGGCCTATATGCGTTTAGGATATAATTAACATGGATGGTCTTGAGGAAATGGCAGTTGATTTTTAAACTTCAAATCACATAGACCATGGATAACCCAATAGTGGGGAACTAGTTGGTTTTTATTTTTCTTAGGCAGATGTCATCCTCCTGGCTGTTTGTCTTAGGAAAATTTACTTTAGGAGCCAATTGAATTTCAATTCCAACTTTAACCATTTCTAATATGTGTCCTTGATAAAGTTATTTAGTTTTTTTTTTTTTAATATTAGCTTTCTAAAACTTTAAAACAGAGATAATAACAGTAACTACCTCCTAACATTATTGTAAAAACTAAATGAGATAATGTATGTAAACCTTATAGCTGCTTGGAATTTAGTAATTACTCGAAAGAGTTAACATTTTTTATTTATTCAGAGAGGTAGCATTCAAAATGTGCTCCCTGGGGCACCTGGGTTTCTCAGTCAGTTGGGCATCTGCCTTTAGCTCAGGTCATGATCCCAAGGTTCTGGGATTAAGCCCCGCATCAGGCTCTCTGCTCAGCAGGGAGCCTGCTTCTCCCTCTCCCTCTGCCTACTTGTGCTCTCTCTCTATCTCTCTGTCAAATCAATCAATCAATCAATCATCAATCAATCAATCAATCTTTAAAACAAAACAAAACAAAAACAAAGTGTGGTCCCTAGATCAACATCAACATCAACTGGGAACATCAATTATTAGCAAAGCAAATTCTGTGACTCAATCTAGATCTACTAAATCAGAAACTGTGAGGATGAAGCCCAGCAATCTATATTTCAACAGCCCTCCAAATAATTCTGATGAGCTCTAAAGTTTAGGAACCACTTCCTTATGCAAATTGATTAACTTTTCTAGATTTCCTTTTTACCAATCTGTAATACATTTCTATGCTCAACATAGAATGCCTAGAAATTGCTCTTCTTTGATGAGAACATTCTAATTTTCCATTATGGAAGCCACCCCTTCCCTATTGCCCACCCTTGTGGTTAGATGGAGATGGTCTCATCTTCAGCTTTAGGGTGGGGTCATGTTCTAGCACTAAGCTAGTCAGTGTATCCCATCCTCCAGGCCACAATGATTACTTCACATATAGATACCTGGTATGATTAAGGCCAATGGAAGTCATCTCTAAGAGTTTGACTGAAGTTATTGAGAAGGCAAAACCTCTCCACTATTGCAGTTGCTAAGAGGAGAATATAAACCTGGAGTTAATATAAAAATATAAAATCTTATAGAATGAAACCAAAACAGAGAACTTCAGAGCCAAAAGATAGAAACTAATCCTTAATAACATTGATTAAATCCTTAGACCCAATCATAACTGAGCATCTTTCCATGGACTTTACATATAAAAAAAAAAAATTGCACTTCTTCCCACTTGACCCCACAACTTGAACATATTTTCTCATTTAAAAAAATCAGTTTTGTATGATTTAAAATGAGCCTTGATTAAAAACTATTTCATGAGATTTTTGTAAAAAGTAGAATAAATCAACATATAAAAAACTACTATGTAAAGTCTGGGTCATCTGAGAAGCAGACATTAAATGGGGTTTGATATGTAAGAGCTTTATTAGAAGAATGGCTGTGAGGGAAGACAGGTAAGGAGTGAAGGGAAACTGGAGAGCCAGTGGGGTGTTGTACAGATTTGACCCTTGTGAAGGAGAGAGGGAAGGAAAGAAGGAGGATTGTGTGGAAGACTCTTAGACTGCAACATGGTTTAAAAAAGTCCTTGACCCAAAATCACTTATGAGAGGAACTCCCCATCTCCCAAGAATGGACCTACATAGATGTCTAACTATGATCAGTTATTGGTTAGGAGCAGTACAACCTCCAGAGAAAACAGGGATGGATTTCAGAGTAGTTTGCAGTAGATTGCAGTAGTTGAGGCCTAGATCAATCATGCTTCTCGGAGGGTGGAGCAAGATGGTGGAGGTGTAGGAGACCTGGAGACCTGGATTTCGTCTGGTCCCAGGAATTCAGCTGGATAGGGATCAAACCATTCTGAACACCTACGAACTCAACAGGAGATCAAAGAAAAGAATAGCAACAACTCTCTGAACAGAAAAGCAACCACTTTCTGGAAGGTAGGATGTGCAGAGAAGTGAATTGAGATGATATTTGGGAGGATAGACGGTGGGGGAGGGGGCCTCCGTCAGCTGCTACTGGCAAGCGATACAGCAGTGGAGCACAAAATCAGAACTTTTAGAAGTCTGCTCCACTGAGGGACGTCGCTCCAGTGGCTAAGTAGGGGTTGAACCCTCATGGGACAGTGTGGTCTCAGGGCCCCTGGGGTCACAGGAAGACCAGGGGTACCTGAGTGCAGCAGAGCTCCCAGGTATCAGAGTGGGGAAGCTGGCTGCAGAGACAGAGCCTATGAGCAGGATCTCAGCTCGGGGTTGCCATAAACCATGATCCGTGGCACAGTTGGGCCACTGCTCCTCCAGCAGGGACCCAACAAGCGGCAGATCTGGGGAGACTCTGCTTCCTCCCCTGGGGAGGAGTGGTATGGGAGTACACCACAGGGATCTGCTCGGTTTGGAGACTCCAGATGGGCTCGGGTGCCAGAGATAGAAATGCTTGGTCACAGGCTGGGTGAGCATGGAGTGTGGCCAGAGACCAGGGAGATGGGAATGATTGACTGCTTTTCTCTGGGGGCTCACTGAGGAGTGAGGCCCCAAATTCTCAGCTCCTCCGGGGCGGAGATTGGGAGGCTGCTATTTTCACTCTCGTCCTCCAAAAAAAGCTTGCAGGGAACAAAAGCTCCCAAGAGCAAACCTGAGCAGATTACTTTGCCCAGACCCGGCAAGGGCAGGGCAATTCTGCCTCCAGCAAACACATTTGGGAACCACAGCAACAGGCCCCTCCCCCAGAAGATCAGCAAGAACAGCCAGCTAAGACCAAGTTTACTGATCAATGAAAATGGCAGAACTCCAGGGCTAGGGCAGTAGTGCACATAGAATTCATGGCTTTTTCCCCATGATTCTTTAGTCTTTCAAAGTTAATTTTTTTAAACCTTTTCTTTTCTTTTTTTTGAATTTTTCTTTTTCCCCCTTTCAAGCAACATCTTATCAATCCCTTATTTAAAAAATATTTTTTTATTTTTCATTTTTAGAGTCATATTCTATCCCTTCATAGTAGTTACCCTTATTGTTGGTATATATATATATATATATATATATATATATATGTTGTTCTCCTTTAAAATTTTGAGATACAGTTTCTTCTAACAGATCAAAATATACCCTAAATCTCTAGTGTATGGCTTTGTTCCAGTCTCCTGCCTGATCACCATCTCTCCTTTTTTTTTTTTTTAATCTTCTTCTTTCTTTTTTCTTTCTTTTTTTTTTTTTTTAAGATTTTATTTATTTATCTGAGACAGAGAGAATGAGAGAGATAAAGCACATGAGAGGGGTGAGGGTTAGAGGGAGAAGCAGGCTCCCTGCCAAGCAGGGAGCCCAATGCAGGACTCGATCCTGGGACTCCAGGATCATGACATGAGCCGAAGGCAGTCGCTTAACCAACTGAGCCACCCAGGCGCCCTTCTTCTTTCTTTTTTCAACCAACTTCTTATCTTACCAATTCCTTTTATAAAATCTTTTATAATTTTCAACTTACAGTCATATTCCATCCCTTCATCATATTAACCCTTATTTTTGTAAATATATAAGTTTTCCTTTTAAAATTTCTTTTAAAATTTTGGGAGGCACTTTCTTCTAACAGACCAAAATACACCCAAAATCGAGTGTGTGGCACTGATCTCTGCACCAGCCATATCATATTTGATCATATTCTGTTTGATTTGCTTTGTTTTGTTTTTGTTTGCTTTTATCATTTTCTTTTTCTTTTTTCTTTCTTTTTCTTTTTTCTTTCTTTCCCTTTCATTCCCCAGTTTCAGGTCCTTTCTGATTTGTTAAGTGTATATCTTCTGGGGACATAGGTGCCCTATTAGCATTTTGCTCTCTCATTCATCTATTCTCCTCTGGACAAAATGAGAAGACAGAAAAAATCACCTCAACAAAAAGAACAAGAAGCAGTACCCACTGCCAGGGACCAACCAATATGGACATTAGAATGATGTCAGAACTAGAGTTCAGAATGATGATTTTAAAGATACTAGCTGAGCTTGAAAAAAGCATGGAAGTTATCAGAGAAACTCTTTCTGGAGAAAGAAAACAACTAAAATCTAACCAAGTCAAAATCAAAAAGGCTATTAATGAGGTGCAATAAAAAATTGAGGCTCTAACTGCTAGGATAAATGAGGCAGAAGAGAGAATTAGTGATATAGAAGACCAAATGATGGGATATAAGGAAGCTGAGAAAAAGAGCAGAAATAACTACTAGATCACGAGGACAGAATTCGAGAGATAAACGATACCATAAGATGAAACAATATTAGAATAATTGGATACCAGAAGAAGAGAGAGAGGGGCAGAAGGTATATTGGAGCAAATTATAGCAGAGAACTTCCCTAATTTGGGGAAGGAAACAGATATGAAAATCCAGGAGGCACAGAGAACCCCTCTCAAAATCAATAAAAATAGGTCAACCCCCGACATCTAATAGTAAAACTTATGAGTCTCAGAGACAAAGAGAAAATCCTGAAAGCAGCTCGGGAGAAGAGATCTGTAACCTACAATGGTAGAAACATTACACTGGAAACAGATCTATCCACAGAGACCTGGCAGGCCAGAAAAGACTGGCATGATATATTCAGAGAACTAAATGAGAAAAATATGCAGCCAATAATATTATATCCAGCTAGGCTGTCATTGAAAATAGAAGGAGACATAAAAAGCTTCCAGGACAAACAAAAACTAAAGGAATTTGCAAACACAAAACCAGCCCTACAAGAAATCTTGAAAGGGGTCCACTAAGCCAAGAGAGACCCTAAAAGCAACATAGACCAGAAAGGAACACAGACAATATATAGTAACAGTCACCTTACAGGCAATACAATGGCACTAAATTCCTATCTTTCAATAGTTACCCTGAATGTAAATGGGCTAAATGCCCCAATCAAAAGACACAGGCTATCAGATTGGATTAAAAAACAAGATCCATCAATACACTGTCTGCAAGAGACTCATTTTAGAACCAAAGACACCCCCAGATTGAAAGTGAGGGGGTGGAAAACCATTTACCATGCTAATGGACACCAAAAGAAAGCTGGGGTTGCAATCCTTATAGCAGACAAATTAGATTTTAAACCAAAGACTGTGATAAGAGATGAGGAAGGACACTATATCCTACTTAAAAGGTCTATCCAGCAAGGAGATCTAACAATTGAAAATATATATGCCCCTAACATGGGAGCAGCCAATTATATAAGGCAATAATAACAAAAGCAAAGAAACACATCAACAACAATACAATAATGGTGGGGGACTTTAACACTCCCCCTCACTGAAATGGACAGATCATCTAAGCAAAAGATCAACAAGGAAATAAAGACTTTAAATGACACAGTGGACCAAATGGACTTCACAGATATATTCAGAACATTCCATCCCAGAGCAACAGAATACACATTCTTCTCTAGTGCCCATGGAACATTCTCCAGAATAGATCACATCCTAGGTCACAAATCAGTTCTCAGCCTGTACCAAAAGAATGGTATCATTGCCTGCATATTTTCAGACCACAATGCTTGGAAACTAGAACTAAATCAGAAGAGGAAAATTGAAAAGAAGTCAAATACATGGAGGCTAAAGAGCATCCTACTAAAGAATGAATGGGTCAACCAGGAAATTAAAGAAGAATTAAAAAAAATTCATGGAAACAAATGAAAATGAAAACACAACTGTTCAAAATCTTTGGGATGCAGCAAAAGCACTCCTAAAAGGAAAGTATATAGCAATACAAGCCTTTCTTAAGAAACAAGAATGGTCAGAAATACACAACTTAACCGTACACCTAAAGGAGCTGGAGAAAGAACAGCAAATAAAGCCTAAACCCAACAGGACAAGAGAAATAATAAATATCAGAGCAGAAATCAGTGAAATAGAAACCAAAAGAACAGTAGAACAGATCAACGAAACTAGGAGCTGGTTCTTTGAAAGAATTAACAAGATTGATAAACCCCTGGCCAGACTTATCAAAAAGAATAGAGAAATGATCCAAATCAACAAAATCATGAATGGATGAGGAGAGATCACAACCAACACCAAAGAAATACAAACAATGATAAAAACATATTATGAGCAACTCTATGCCAGCAAATTAGATAATCTGGAAGAAATGGATACATTCCTAGAGATGTATCAACTACCAAAATTGAACCAGGAAGAAATAGAAAACCTGAACAGACCTATAACCACTAAGGAAATTGAAGCAGTCATCAAAAATCTCCCAAAAAACAAAAGCCCAGGGACACATGGCTTCCCAGGGGAATTCTACCAAGCATTTAAAGAGGAATTAATACCTATTCTTCTGAAACTGTTCCAAAAAATAGAAATGGAGGAAAACTTCCAAACTCACTTTAAGAAGCCACCATTACCTTGATCCCCAAACCAGACAAAGACCCCATCAAAAAGGAGAATTACAGACCAATATCCCTTATGAACATGGATGCAAAAATTCTCCCCAAAATACCGCCAATAGGATCCAACAGTACATTAAAAGGATTATTCACCATGACCAAGTGGGATTTATCCCTGGGCTGCAAGGGTGGTTCAACATCTGCAAATGAATCAATGTGATACAATACATTAATAAAAGAAAGAGCAAGTACCATATGATCCTTTCAACAGATGCAGAAAAAGCATTTGACAAAGTACAGCACCCTTTCTTGATCAAATCTCTTCAGCGTATAAGAATAGAGGGTCCATACCTCAATATCATAAAAGCCATCTATGAAAAACCCACAGCGAATATCATTCTCAATGGGGAAAACCGAGAGCTTTCACCCTAAGGTCAGGAACACGGCAGGGATGTCCACTCTCACCACTGCTATTCAACATAGTATTAGAAGTCCTAGCCACAGCAATCAGACAACAAAAAGAAATAAAAGGCATCTGAAACAGCAAAGAAGAATTCAAACTCTCAGTGTTTGCAGATGATATGATACTTTATGTGGAAAACCTAAAAGACTCCACCCCCAAACTGCTAGAACTCATAAAGGAATTCAGTAAAGTGGCAGAATAACATCAATGCACAGAAGTCAGTGGCATTCCTATACACCAACAACAAGACAGAAGAAAGAGAAATTAAGGAGACAATCCCATTTACAATTGCACCCAAAACCATAAGATACCTTGGAAAAAATCTACCAAAGAGGCAAAGGATTTGTACTCAACTATAAAATACTCATGAAAGAAATTGAGGAAGACACAAAGAAATGGAAAAATGTTCCATGCTCCTGGATTGGAAGAATAAATATTGTGAAGATGTCAATGCTGCCTAGAGCAATCTACACAGTCAATGCAATCCCCATTAAAATACCATCCAATTTTTTCACAGAAATGGAACAAATAATCCTAAACTTTGTATGGAACCAGAAAAGACTCTGAATAGCCAGAGGAATGTTGAAAAAGAAAAGCAAAGCTGGGGGCGCCTGGGTGGGTCAGTTGGTTAAGAAAAGCAAAGCTGGTGGCATCACAATTCTGACTTCCAGCTGTATTACAAAGTTGTCATCATCAAGACAGTATGGTATTGGCACAAAAACAGACACACTGATCAATGAACAGAATAGAGAGCCCAGAAATGGACCCTCAACTCTATGGTCAACTAACCTTTGACAAAGCCGGAAAGAATGTCCAATGGCAAAAAGACAGTCTCTTCAACAAATGGTGTTGAGAAAATTGGACAGCCACATGCAGAAGAATGAAACTGGACCATTTCCTTACGCCACACACAAAAATAGACTCAAAATGGTTGAAAGACCTAAATGTTGGACAGGAGTCCATCAAACTCCTAAAGGAGAACACAGGCAGCAACCTCTTCGACCTCAGCCACAATAACTTCCTAGAAACATTGACAAAGGCAAAGGAAGCAAGGGCAAAAATGAACTATTGGGACCTCATCAAGATACAAAGCTTTTGCACAGCAAAGGAAAAGGTCAACAAAACCAAAAGACAACTGACACAATGGGAGAAGATATTTGCAAATGACATATCAGATAAAGGGCTAGTATCCAAAATCTATAAAGAACTTATCAAACTCAACACCCAAAGAACAAATGATCCAATCAAGAAATGGGCAGAAGACATGAACAGACATTTTTCCAAAGAAGACATCCAAATGGCCAACAGATACATGAAAAAGTGTTCAACATCGCTCAGTATCAGGGAAATCCAAATCAAAACCTCAATGAGATACCACCTCACAGCAGTCAGAATGGCTAAAATTAACAAGTCAGGAAATAAGATGTTGGTGGGGATGCGGAGAAAGGGGAACACTCCTACACGTTGGTAGGAATGCAAGTTGGTGCAGCCACTCTGGAAAACAGTATGTAGGTTCCTCAAAAAGTTGAAAATAGAGCTACCCTACAACCCAGCAATTGCACTACTGGGTATTTACCCCAAAGATACAAATGTAGGGACCCAAAGGGGTATGTGCACCCTGATGTTTATAGCAGCAATGTCCACAATAGCCAAACTGTGGAAAGAGCCAAGATGTCCATCGACAGATTAATGGATAAAGAAGATGTGGTATCTATATACAATGGAATATTATGCAGCCATCAAAAGGAATGAAATCTTGCCATCTTCAACGACATGGATGGAATGGAGAGTGTTATGCCAAGTGAAATGTCAGTCAGAGAAAGACATGTATCATATGACCTCACTGATATGAGGAATTCTTAATCTTAGGAAACAAACTGAGGGTGCCGGTGTGGTGGGGAGTGGGAGGGATGGTGCGGCTGGTTGATAGACTTTGGGGAGGGTATGTGCTATGGTGAGCACTGTGATTTGTGCAAGACTGTTGAATCACAGATCTGTACCTCTGAAACAAATAATACATTATATGTTAAAAAAGAAAAAGAAAAAGAAGAAGGTAGCAGGAGGGGAAGAATGAAGCGGGGGAAATCGGAGGGTAGATGAACCATGAGAGAGGATGGACTCTGAAAAACAAACTGAGGGTTCTAGAGAGGAGGGTGGTGGGAGGATGGGTTAGCCTGGTGATAGGTATTAAAGAGGGCACTCTCTTCATGGAGCACTGGGTGTTATATGCCAACAATGAATCATGGAACACTACATCAAAAACTAATGATGTCATGTATGGTGATTAACATACTAATAATAAAAAATATGACACCTATTAAAAAAAATCATGCTTCTCACAAATGGAGATCTGAGACATGTTTTCATGACCATGACAAAGCCTAGAGCTGTGTCTAGAATCAGTAGAACTTCAGTAAAGGCTTATGACTGTTCTGCTTAATCTAGTCTTCTGAAAGAAAACCACAAGTCTCAAAAACCCTGCATATGTCTTCTTTTTTTTTTTGTTTCATTTATGCATGCATTCTGGGTTTTTCAGTAGTCACATGTTCTAAATATTGCATACTAATAAAGCAAAACAAACTCTATTGGCTTAGCAGGGAGCAATGTGTTCAGCTAATCATATATTGCAAATGCCACTCAGGTGCTGCCTTTAATGCATAACTGCCAGGCATCCTGATTTTGTCAATACTACACTTGGACTAAAGTCAGCATAGGTTAGCTGAGAGCATAGGCTACTTCATCTCTCTTTTATTCTAATGGAGTGTAATTTCCACACACCCTAACCCCAATTTACCTTCGTATTATTCTGAAGTTAATAGTTGTGCATCAAATCAAATGATTTTTAGGGCTAGGAAACACAGTTACAAGTTCTTGGAAATCCACATATAGCAAGATACATTCAGGCCATTTTCTATCATTATTTCTCTCCTTTGATTAAAGAGTTGAGGACTAGTCCCAGTCTGGTGAATCGTGAATATTTAAGTTTTTACAAATTACTCCATCAAATTCTGAGGTTACCCAAAGTGCAAAACATAAATGTATTAATATGTAGGGAAAGGCTTTCTTCAGTGCCCATCTCCCAATGGTGAGAGCCTTTCTCATAGCATATCTTCAGTTCTTAGTTCTTAGAGCCTTGGTTTTGAAACCCCACTTTAAAAATTCTCTATAGTTGTATAAGTTTGGAAGTGAGGCAATCCAGTCCAGTTATCTTTCCTTGGCTCTCTTTATAATCTTCTTACTCATTTTTTAGAGTTTCTAAAAGACTCATTCACTCTCACTTTGTCATTACTCAGATGCTAGTATCCAAAATCTACTTGGCTCTGGCAGTGGTGTGCTAAGAATTCTTGCACAGTGAAGGGAAATAAACCAGAATTAAGGCTAAAATGATGTGAGTAACATCTGAATATAGCCCTCGAGAAGAGGGGCTTGGGCATCCTGGGCCAGGACATCGGCTAGTGCTGGTAATTGTATTCCAAAGAACAGGGACTAAAGCTGGATTCCAACATGAAAAATACTTGGCTGAGAAAGCTAGAGAGGCAAGCCAAATCTGAACCCATCAGGTTCTGGCAAGCCAAGAAGCAACACCAAGGCCCAAGGTCCTGGGGCAAGATGGAATAGTAGTTTCAGAGCCAAGAGTTCATAGCAGACTGGAGATAGAGAAGCAACAGGTGAGGTACAAGCAAGCAGGATATAGGAGGATTGCCATGATTGATTTAGGGTATCTCTAGCTTATCACTAATCATTGATAAGTCTGACATTGGAATATTTTAGTTGCCTTAAAGGGCCAGAGTTAGTTTAGTGTATGACAGAGGTTCTGTCCCAACATTAGGTTAAACCTTTAAGTCCAAATGGTGTGGGAACAAATTCAAGTTCCATATCAACTTGTTAATTCCAAGGGATTCAATTTGAAGGAAATGAAACAAGATGCAGTTTTGAACTTCCTAGGCAGATATGGTTTTTGTTTTTATCTGCAATTCTTGTTGTCTTTCAAGGAGCATCATGCAAAAATTATTGGAAAGATTTCCACAAGCAAAACCTAGGATGAAGCTGCCAGGAAGTGCTTATTTTTTACTTTTTCTAATTACTATAATGGAGTGGTTAAAAGCATTAGTTCTGGAACTAATGTATCTAACTTTAAATCCCAGTCTTGCCAATTACTAGCTATGTATGACTTTAAGTAAATTTTCTAACCTCTTTGGGCCCCAGTTTCTGCATCTGAAAAGTGAGACTAACAGTAATATCTATCTCATAGGGATGCTATGAAGATTAAATGAATGAATGAATGTAAAATTCTTACATCAGAGCCTAGCACATAGTAAGAGCTCATTAATGTTAATTACTACTATTATTTATTTGTAGACAGCTGGGTAGACATTTTGAATAGAACATTCAAAATCTAGATCTGCAGTTTTCAAACATTTTTAAAACAGTGAATTCTTTCTTCAAATTAAAAATTGTATGGGGAAATTCAATGCATACAATAGATAAACATGATACTTCTCCAGTTAGTACAGGAGATGGGGAATGCCATCTTAGCCCACTTAGCCCTCCATATGACATCATGGAATGCAGGGACCATGAATAACACAATTTGAAAACTACTGAGCTAGAATTGCCCAGACCCTACTTTCTAGGAAGGCAGATACTATCATCTGTTTGTCTGGGTTTTCACTGGTTCAATGAATGGAACCTACAATGCCTGCAATAGTCCTGATGGACATTTGGGAGTGGACTGAGGACAGAATGGAACTTATTTGACAAATGGTTGTGCCTTCATTCATGCTGTAGTTATGTAGCAGAAATAACTACCTACAGCACAGAATTATTTCAAAACATGAAGTACTTTTGCGAGAAGTTGGTAAAGGGAAGAATAACTTAGGTTTTTAGGTGAGTGCAGGCACATGTGTGCGCGCGCACACACACACACACACACAGGCATGTCTGGCATGTGGACAGTGTATCCATGTTTAGAACAAACTTCCAAGTGTCTTTGTGAGATATTTCCCCAATTCATTCAATCAACAAATATTTACTGAGAGCCTATTATGAGCCAATCACTATTCTGGATGCAGGTCTTACAGGAGTGAACCTAGCAGACAAAAATCTCTGCCCTCATGGAGCTCATTTTTTGGTATCATTGCAACACACTGGTGTCTTTAGTGCCTAGAGTTGAGCAGTTCTAAGCTTGGGGAAGTTTATTCCAGATGTGTTTTAGACATTCATAGGCTAAATAGAATCATAGACCAGTGGATTGGAGTGAATCTTTAAGAATATTTTATCAAAATCTTTTCTTTTACAAATGGAGAAATAAAGGTCAACAGAATTGAAATGCTTTGCTTGAAGTCCACACCAAATTGGTGTAAAACAAAACCCAGGTCACCTGTCTAGCATTAGGGCCATAGAGAAAATCGTCACCCTTTGTCCAGCCTCATCTCTGTCTCCTCCAGCCAGTTTGCTACCCTATGTCTATTTCCTTTTGTCATAGCTGGGTCTCAGGTTTGGGTTCAAAATTCCTCTTCTACTTGATGACAGGATGCAGAATGCTTAGATTAATCAAAAACTTGCGGTGCTACTCAGAATTTCACTCTTCCACAGGCTGTTTTTCACTCTCTCAAACTTTTACATAGGCACTTCTCTCATGGCCATTCATTCTGCCTTAAAGCTAAGCTTACCTCATGGCCTTTTTCAGCCCTACTGCAATGCCATTTCAGCACATCTCTGGAATGGCCAGTACCTGGCATGTATTTCTTACAGCCCATCTGCTATATTTTGGTTAAAACATTTACTTGTTAATTTCTTTCTTCCATGAACACATGTGTATCTAATGCACACTCTCTAAATACAGTTTATATCTTACAAAATCTGTGCTTTGACGGGCGCCTGGGTGGCTCAGTTGGTTAGGCGACTGCCTTCGGCTCAGGTCATGATCCTGGAGTCCTGGGATCGAGTCCTGCATTGGGCTCCCTGCTCAGCAGCAAGTCTGCTTCTCCCTCTGACCCTCCTCCCTCTCATGCTCTCTATCTCATTCTCTCTTTCAAATAAATAAATAAAATCTTTAAAAAAAATCTGTGCTTTGCCAATGAAATATCAAGGTGTCAATATGGGATTTATCCATTTATTTATAAAATATTAATAAAAACCAGGTGCTCTATTGAGCACTGAGAATGAGAAGATGAAGAGGATTATTCTTTTCTCTGAAAGAATTCACAGACTAATAGGGAGAGACATAAATGCATATTTACAGTCTGATGTAATAAATGCTAAAAGAGCTATGGAAAACAGAGGAAGGAGAAACTAATGGTACAAGCCAGAAAATTTTCACAGATGAGGACACTAACTGTGGGTCCTGGAGACTAAGTAGGATTTTCCAGATGGAGGAGACAGGAGCAGGGAGACATTTCACTTAGAGAAAATAGCACGTGCAATCACATATGTGTGTAAGATGGCATGGCATACTTGGGAAGCTGTGAGTCATTTGGAATTTTTTGAGTACAGGTTCCTTGAGCCCCAGGGTATTAAGGATTAAGACTGTAGATGGACTTAGTGGAGTTAATAAAAGAATTTGACTTTATTCTGCACAACAGGGAAGCTCTAAGGAATGTAAGCCAGCAAATGATGTGATTAGATCTGGATGTAGTGGAGAAAAATGACAGTTGTACTGGTGTGGAGCAGTAAGGGGCTTACAGATCTGTTGGGAAGCCGTTGAGTTGGAGTGAAGGGCATGTGTAAGACATGACAGAGCAGAGGTTCCTAGTTGATCACCCATGAGCCACATAGAATTCAAAGTTGTATTTTGTGTTGCTTGTACAATGGAAACTCATATAATATTTTTAAAAATTCAAATTAGCTGCCATGTGATCATATTTTACATAAAAATATGAATTTCCATATTTTTTTGAAAAATTAGAAGAAGGTATACAAACAGTTGGCTGGAGTTAGCAATAGTTGTTCCCTATAGATGAGGCATGCATTCCTGGCCATCACAGTCTCCAGTTCTCACTATCGTGTGTAAGTCTAGAACATATTGTCACTAGCTATATCCCTGAGGGCATCCTCACAAATGGAGCCTCTCCTGAACCCAGAGGTAGTTGCTATTATCACTGGAACTCACTTCCTAGTGAATTGGGGGCATGGATCTTTGATATCCTGATTTTATAAGCATCTTTAAATTCAATTTTCTTAACCATGGCTTGACTCTAATACTAAAGTGGTTTGGTGTTGAATGTGAAAGACCCTCCTTAAAAATAAATTATTGGAGTTTCCATTGTGTAACAAATTAAGTACTAGAAGAATGCTTGTAATAAGCCAGTCACAGGTCTAGGCACCATGAAGGATACCAACGATTGATTATAAGCCCTCTCAGAAACTAACAATCTAATTAGAAGCCATTTCCAATCTGATAGCTAAAGCTACCACTTATTTGTAAGTCCTGCCACTCTGGACACTTGATGAATGCTTTCTAGCCAGTAGAGTACCATTTAGTGCACTGAAGCAGCTACCTTCTCAAAGGTACCCTGAGGCCTGAACTAATTTCTACATCTTTCAAAGGAGTGAAAGCTGCAAGCAGAGAGTAGCATCTGAACTGATCAGTGCAATCTATTCACACTTGGACCCTGACTGTTCACTGCAGGTAAAAGGGCATTCATTGTAAATAGGGAAGTCCACTGAGTCCAGGGAGGTTTGAAGAGCAAGCAGTCAGCATGTCTCCCGGAGCAAGATCAGAACTGCAAAATTTAAAAATATATATATACTTATTCTCCTTCTAAATTATGGCTTTAGAAGATAATACAATACAGTTGCTAGTGCCTTGTTTTTCTTAATGTTCTGCAAATTTACACATCTTCTGAGACTACAAATACTCTCACTAGCAATAAGGATAAATTATAGCAATAAACATATTACACAGGGACCTAATAGGAAAAATGATAATCTCTTTAAATGTCACGTGGTAACATTTAATTTTATTTAAAAGGCAGTTAGTATGAGTAATTATAAGTTAATTAAATATTGATTATTCTAAGAGCTTTATTGTGATTTAAGACCTATGCAGTATAGAGTAAATCTAGCTGATTTGAAATAAACTTAAAATGACATTGGTAACTAATGTGTAATTACATTTTATGATTATTGAATGTGACTTAACAAGCTTCATATTAATGATGAACAAGTCAAATATTATGTTAAAATATCAACATTGGTTTCTGAGTACCTACTCCTATCATATATCCATTGTCAAGCAGCTACTAAATGCTTAAACTTTCTGAAGTTCTTTTTTTTTTTTTTTTAACTATCAGTTTACACTCAATTTTCTCTATGGAACATTGAAGTGTTTTCAAGAGAAACTCCATGTATCCTTGTGTATCTTTTACATTGTGCCTGTCGATATTCTCAAACACAATCAATATTAAGTTATTATGCAGCAAGGATCCTCCACTTACTTTGGCTAAAACATTCCTTTGAAACACTTACATCTTACTTCAAAGTTTATGTCCATGAACTACACAGTCAACTTATCTTTCCTCTCTTTTCTCTTACTAGAAGAGTATCATTAAGTGAACATCAGCTAAATCCAAATAAAAATCATTCTTACTGTTCCTTTAGGTATCCATTAGAAAAGCAAATGCATTTTTGAGAAAGTTTCTAACTTTTGAGGGAAAATACAAAATGTGCTGCTTAGAGTAATGTTTCATAAATTTCTTTTAAAACTTCCTGACTTTGCCATTGTAACTTTCCATTCATATTCACCTTGCCATCTATCTATTTACCCATCCATTCACCCATCTATCTATCCGAATGGCTGTTTATTGAACAAAACAGTCATGACCAATTCTGCATAAGATTGTGAATAAATTTGGTCTTTTGGCCCCTTTCTTAGAAATCTAACTAGAAAGAGAAAAAAAGAAAGAAAGAAAGAAAGAAAGAAAGAAAGAAAGAAAGAAAGAAAGAAAGAAAGAAAGAAAGAAAGAAGAAAGAAAGAAAGAAAGAAAGAAAGAAAGAAAAGAAAGAAAGAAAGAAAGAAAGAAAGAAAGAAAGAAAGAAAGAAAGAAAGAAAGAAAGAAAGAAAGCTAACTCTGTTTGTGCTGGAGGCTAGGTAGGTGCATTGCTGGAACTCAGAAAACGGATGCAGTCTGCCTACCGCAACAAAATATAGTCCTCCAGATTGTCATTGTCTCCTTCCTTTGCTGCAGAAGCAGTAGTTCCAACCTAATGTAATAGGTATCATCAGGGCACTCCCTCTTCCAGCCTGCTCCCTCAAGTAATTAAAATGGAAAATTAGAATGGAGAATGCTATAAATGCAGAAGCATTATAGACTTAATTATTGTGCATCTGACATCTAAATAATTTTTAACATCTAAAAAATTTCTAACAACAAAACAAAACATTACTTTTGAACACTCACACTCTTAGCCTATTTCTTCTAGGATTCAGAAGATAAAATATAAATAAGGAGTGACTTGCTATTTAATCTTTTATTGAACCTATGTAGTATATGTCTGGCACTGTGTCTACACTTAATATGCTTTATTTTATTTAAATGTGATTCCTTGCAATAGCCATATGTTGTAGGGCCTATTATTATTTCCATTTTACAGATGGGTTAGTTGAGGTTTAGAGTGGTTAACTTGCCTAAGATGACACAGTTGCAAGTTTCAGAGTCCACTTTTGCATCTTGCACTACTGTCAAAAACCTTTTTTTCTGTTCTATTATCCTGCCTCCTGTTTTGAAATTCTATGCCCATAAACTTTAACATTCACTTCCCTTTATTTAAAAAGAAATGTTTTTGAAGTTTTACTTAAATCAAATATTAGTAGAACTTATAATATTTTAAATGCACTTTGATTGAGGAGGGAGTGCTAAAAGAATCCTAAAATTATACCTGTTGTAAAGCAAGAATTCTTTGGTGACATGTACAAGCACCCTTTAATTTATGTTTTCTTTTACCCCAAATTTTACAGTCTCAATTTTCTAAAACTGTGATATACTTGTAAAGGTCTTAGCATGGCCTGTATTATATTAGCAGTCTCTAAATTAAAATTTATCTGATGTTTTCATAAATTCATGGGCACTATAGAATGTGAGAGGAATTAACCCATTAAACTAATAATTTTTGAGCACTATTTATGATGTGCCAGTATTATGCTAGGCATTTTACATGGTTTTTTTTAATCCTTTAATAGATTATGAAATACTAGTGATCAATTCCTGTTTTCTTTATGTAGAAACTGAAGCTCAGACAAATTAGCTAAACTTGTCCCAAAGTCACTGGTTTATTTAGGGATACACCTAGGACTTATTCTTATGTCTGTCTCAGCTGAATCAAGTCTGTTCCCCTACACCAGACTGCTTTCATAATATAGTTTATAAGGGTTACTAAGAGAAACATATAGAAATATTTATCATGGCTTAATAAATACTACGTACTTTAGTATCTCATTGATTCTAAAATGGTCACGTTTTTGTATTTTAATATTTTTAAAATTGAAGTGCATCTTTTTTTTAAATATTTTCTTTTTTTCATTTGACAGTGACAGAGAAAGAGCACAAGCAAAGGAAGCAGCAGCAGAGGGAGAGGAGAGGGAGGAGCAGGCTCCCCACTGAGCAGGTGCCCTGACATGGGGCTTGATCCCAGGACCCTGGAATCATGACCTGAGCCAACCAGGTGCCCCTGAAGTGCATCTTTTAATCAATAGCATCTTAGCACTGTATCATATTTTAATTAGGAGTACTTTTTTTTTAAATATTTATTTATTTGAGAGAGCGAGAATGAGAGAGAGTACATGAGAGGGGGGAAGGTCAGAGGGAGAAGCAGGCTCCTCGCCGAGCAGGGAGCCCGATGCGGGACTCGATCCCTGGATCCAGGATCATGACCTGAGCCAAAGGCAGTTGCTTAACCAACTGAGCCACCCAGGCGCCCAGGAGTACTTTTTCTTTCTTCATCATCACATTAAGTGATGATACTTCTTATAATAAGTGATATCTCAATAAATAAAATATAGAAATACATATTGAATATAATGCAATTGTTAATAGTTAAGGATAGATTTCTTTTCCTATTTTAAATTCTTTACATTTTCCCAGAACCCACACCAAGACTTGCTTTCCCAAGGCATTTATCCTTATGACTCTTCCTCACCTCCCCATGAATACTACCAGATTTTTCTTTTATATGATGGTGCTATACCTTGTTGTGGTTGGATTTCTGAAAGAGACTTTGAATATTAAAATGGTAAATGGAACATTATGATATGTAAGTACTGTCAGGTCTCTTGAATTTGTCAACTGTTAATGTAAAATATATTATACAGGGGAAAGCCTGGATATTTGTTGGTTGATCCGTTACCATAATCTCATAATCTCTTTTTCTATAATTCATCTCCTTCTGCATTTCATCTTTCCAAAATAACTTCCCAAATTGGTAGCACCACTGAACACTCAGTTTCTCAATTGTGTCTGCTTTCTTACAACCTTGTCTAAGCTACTCTACCTGCTTTCAAAGCCCTCTATAGTCACCTCACCCCACAAACCCATTTTTATTTCCCATTAGTTCCCAGCACAATCTCAGTAACTCTCCCTTCCTATCTTCCTATCAAAGTCTTTTAAGATTGGGAGTCCTATCTTGGCTCTGTGGGCTGAAACAATCCTGCTCATTTATCTAAACTCAGGTCAGATATTACCTCCTCTGTAGGACTGTTCTTTGTTCATCTTTTCATTCCTGGCACCTAATACATAGCCAGTGTTCATTAAAAGTTGGTTGAAAGAAGGAAAGAATGAATAGCCTCTTCTTTGAGAGTTTTTATTAGCCACCAGTTTTACTGAAAATAGTTTCAGCTCTTATTCCATGCACCAATAGAGCTTTTTGAAACCTGAGCTTTTTATCCGGGCGTGTAAATACTCCCCTTCAAAATGCATTAATCTCCATAAGCTTTTATTATTATTATTAATATGCCATGAACTCCAATACTTTGTTTTCCCCCAACAGAATCTCTGCACCAAGAAGGCACTTGCCCTCGTCTAATCACATCTGCAAGTAAGCAAATATTGGCAAAAACTCATAAAATCTTATTATTCCCTTTAGGTAAACAATGTCAAACTCAGTGGCCACTGTTGCCGTTTATAAGTATGAATCACAAATTCACATTGCCTCTGGACATCATAAATGGCCTGTCTCATAAAGTGCTAGTAAAAGCCCAGCTTCCACTTCTGTAAGAAGGGTCGGCATGAATAATCAACTCCAAACAAGCCTTTAAAATCATTTTGATGTTAAAGGTTGCTTATTACAGTTCAAGTCTTAAGAGTAACATGCAATCTTTACTTTTTTAGTTCTATTCCATAGGTTTTGGTGGTTGCTTGTAAAAATCATACTGTGTAGCAAGGAAACCTAAAATGGCTTCTTTGAAGGCAGGCATATCAGTTATGATTCTTGACAGTAAGCAGCAGAGACTATGTCTAATAAAAGGAACTTTATCACCTAAGTATGGAGGATTCACAAGGACTTGAGAGGCTAGGGAATGGGGCTTGAGGATCAGTGAGAACCAAAGAAATTCCTGAGAAAAGGAGAGAGAAGCCTTGCAGCTATGTCAATAACCTGAACTGTCTGATTAGAACACTACTGTCGCCATTATTAAAATGAATGAATTTAAGAGAATTCCTCAATCCTTGAGGCACCCACTTAAGAGTTCTCCTTTTCCAGTTTCCTTTGTGTAAGAGAGATGCCTATATTATACTGTACTGTCTACAAAATTGCATACAGCGGGGAAAAGGTAACATCCCGTAGTAAATCAGGAGGCTATTATAAAGGGGAATGCATATTGAGTGGCCCCAAAGTAACAAATATCCACCACAGAAAGTGCTCAAAAATACAGGCTTACATTTATTCAGTGTATCATTTATTCAGTTGGTCAACTAACATAATGCATGTCTACTCTGTCTAGCTACTAAGCAGAGAAGTTGGCCCCTGACCTTGAAAGGAACACAATCTAGTAGGTAAGAGACGCCTATAAGGGAATAAGTACAATGCAATCTGATTAGGGTCACAATGAGTCATGAATAAAGTGAAAAGAAAATTCACTGAACAGGAGCCATGAAAGGCAATGAAGAAGAGGGAAAAGAGTATTGACTGTGGGATCACTGGAGGTGGATTTGATTCTCTGTTCTAGTACTAACAGCTCTGTAACTTTGGCAAAAGTCACAAATCATCTCCAAAAGTCTCTGTCTTCATCTATATAATGAAAAGAATAAATAGTCCTTGTAGGATTGGGAAAGGTAAATGAGATTTCATATATTTAAGCATTTAGTACTTAGCAGGTATTTGGTAAGTGGTGGTTGATTCATTCATTCATTTATTTATTTATAACACAGAAAGTGATTGACTTCTGGCTGCACAAAGAAGGGATTATTGGAAATAGATTTTAAGGAAATGAGTAGGTATCCATCCCTCAGGGCAGAGGGAAAGGACATTCTGAGCACATGCAGAGGTGAAGTGATAAAGGCATGGGGATGTATGGAAAGGTGGCAAAAAGATCAGCAAATACGGACTGTGAACATTTAGAACAGTGTCAGGCAAACAAAGGAGAATGATAGGGGAAAGTTGATTAAGATGTAGTGCAATGTTAAAGAGTTTCAATTTTGCCCAGTAGTCAGTACTTTTCAAAATGTGATCCCTGTGCTTTTTGTATCAAAGTCACTGGGATTGCTTTTTAGAAATGCAATTCCCAAGGCTCTAACCCAGACTTCCTGAATCAGAATCTCTGAGAGTAAGGTGTAGTTAATACACAATTTTTATAATTTACCTGGGAGATTTTAAGGCTCCTTTCAGTGTGAGAGTCCCTGTTAAGGTAATAGAGAGCCAAGGGAAGTGTTTAAGTGAGGTATTCATGAAAAAAAAGGAGATATTAAGACTCCATGCACTGGGTTTCTTTTCCTTTAGGACTTTGGAGTATATTCTATCCATCTGGGCAGGATTTTTTATATTGTTGAGCTAAACCTAACACATATAAGACAGAATCTCAGCTCAAATAATGGTATTGTCTTTTTATAGCTAAGAATCAGACTAGACTATGGAATAATTCTGTGGCAAATAAAATGGAGCAAGATGGCTGATAATAAAAAAGCATTTAACACTCAAGGAGATAGAGCCAGGAGAAGTATACTTTTGGAAAGGGGATAGGGGTGGGAGAAGGGGAAAAGAAAAGCAGCATAAATTTTCTGAGTTATGATAAATGTCACAGAGAATTCAACAGTTTTCTTTGCAGAATTTAGAAAATGAGTGTGCATAATTCCAACTGGGTGATATCACAGGGAATTTGAAAAGTACCCTGAGGCAATTCAGAGAGCTGCTTTTACATTCAAACTGAATGAAAGAAAACATCCATATTTCAGCTAAGTGTGCACACACACACACACACCCAATGGCTGCATGCAAACACATACCACAAAAGCACTTAGTCACAAAAATATATTGTTAGGTTGAAGGTACAGCAGGTAAGATTGCTTTCTGGATGCCCTCTATCTATCCAGGCCCAATGTCAGGACTTAGATTTTGAGCCAAAATGATAAACCAGCTACAATTCAACCTTGGACTTTTTGTTGGGAGCTGAAATTATAAAAAAAACAATGTTAGTTCCTTGTTGTTCTGATTTAAAGCCTTAAAATTACATAAGCATGGATTTCTGTAGTATTTAGATGCTTATTTGCAGAGGACTGCATTGAGGCACAGCCTGTAATTTCTGGCAGCCCTGTGAGCAATGCATTAGAGTCTGAACTCCTTTGAACTAGTTCCTTGCTTTCATTCGCTTACTAAATGTAAATCAGAAAACAAATGAGAGGAAAGGAAAGGAGGCTGGTAACATATTTAAAAGATCACAGAGGGTCATGTGAGGTAAACTAGTGGGAAAAAAGCAAACTATCCATCATCTAGGAAGCAATTTCAATATAATAGCATGAAGAAAAGGTGTAATATTTATGAAGCAGAAAGATAAACAAATGTATTTTCATGGCCATGGTGATCTGGGCAACAGAAGTGAAGAATTTCAGTGGAGAACTCAACATGGAGCTCAGAGTGGTCACTCTTGGTCAGGTTCATCCATCCAACCATCCATCTACCCACCCATCTTCCAGCCATTCAATTAATGTTCATTTAGCCATTACTAGTGTCATTCTATGTGCTAGGTGGTGGGGATACAAAGATAAATAGGACACAGTGTCTTATGTCAAGGTACACACATTCCTGTGAGAGAGGCAGATATGGAAATAAATATTTACAAAGCAATATATATAAATATAGACTGTAAGCACGCAAATAGTCATAAGAGTATAAGGAGGAAAACTGGAGAAACATAGTACTCCAAACTGTATGTGTACGTAACCAAAGAGAGACACCAAGGAAGGTCCATAAGACTCCTTAAGGGAAAATTAATATGATTTTCTGGATGATTTTAATGGAATATTGTAAACTTGCTTGATATGTTACCATTTAAATATCATTCAGATGATCATCCTACATTCAGCTGGAATTTGAATTCTGAAGATGACAGTGATGCAACTGGAATGACACATGTCCTGTTTGTAGCTCTCAGGATGAAGTGGGGAATGAAGGAAGGGAAGTATGTGGTCAGGATCTCCACTCCTGAGTCAGGAATTTTTAGAGATTCAGGTCATTTGCTTAATTGCAGTATGTTGATGGTTGTATCTTCATTTCTCATAGCCCAAGAGTTAAAGAATGTTAAAGTAGAATCAACTCAAATTAAGTCTTAAACTTTGGATAATGACCTTTTTCTTTTTTTGATGACTCAGAGAACAGTAGATAAGCAGAAGGACCTGGCATTTATTGAGCACCTACTCTGCATGTGGTTCTATGTCCAGAACTTAAATTTATCTTCTATATTAGTACTATGTAGGGGGGTATGGAAGTGACAATATTACATAGAAATTCTGAACATAGAGATTTCTGGATTCAAATCCCAATTCCTCTGTTTACAAATTGTGATCCTGGGCAAGGTACTTAACCTATCTGTGCCTCAGATTTTTAATCTGCGAGATGTTTATATTCATAAAACCTACCTCAGGGGTGCCTGGGTGGCTCAGATGGTTAAGCGTCTTCTTTCAGCTCAGGTCATGATCCCAGGGCCCTGGGATTGAGCCCCACATTGGACTCCCTGCTCAGCGGGGAGTCTGCTTCTCCCCCTCCCTCTGCTTCTCCCCTTGCTCATGCTCTCTCTCTCTGTGTCTCTAATGAATAAAAAAAAAAATCTTAAAAAAAATAAAATAAAATAAAACCTACCTCAATGGTTTGTATGACTATTAAATGATTTAATATAAGTGAAACACTTGAAGTAATACCTGACTCCAAATGAATATCAATAAATGTTAGTTACTCTTACTGCTCTCAGTACTACATAATATTTTGCTTTTTATTTGATATTCTGGGGAGAACACCATTCATATATTTTTTTTAAAAACTTAGCAAACTAGAAATAGAAGGAATAGAATTTGATAAAGTGTAGTGACAAAGGGCATACAGTAAATATCTTACTTAATGGTAAAATGTGAAAAGCTTTCTTTATGAGACCAAGCAGCAGACAAGGATGCCTTTTATTACCACTATTACTCAAAATTGTACTGGACATTCTATGGAGAACATTTAGGCAAGAGGGAGAAAAGAAAGACATAAGGGCCAGAAAGGAAGAAATGAGCTGTCATTATTCACAATAATATGATAATGCACATAAAAAATCAAAAAGAATTATTGGAATTAAAAGATGAATTTGTCAAGATTGTGAGACACAAGGTCAATATACAAAAGTCAATTGAATTTCCATATTCTAGAAACAAACAGAAAATACAATTCTAGGGCACCTGGGTGGCTCAGTCAGTTGAGCATCTGCTTTTGGCTCAGCTCATGATCCCAGGGTCCTGGGATCAAGTCCCAAATCAGGCTCCCTGAGAAGTGGGAAGTCTGCTTCTCCCTCTGCCCCTCCCCCCAATTGTGCTTGTGCACACATGTGTGCTCTCTCTCACAAAAATAAATAAAGGTAAAAAAAAGGAAAGACAGTTCTAAAGAGACAACTTTTACAATAGCATAAAAATGTCAAACATCAGGATAAATGTAATAATTTTTATGCAGAAAACTATAAAAAAGTTATTTACAGAAATTAGAATTTGGAAAATTCAATAGTTTAGAAGACTCAATATTTTAGGTGTGTTCATTTCCCACCAAATTAATCTAAATTTCAAGCTCTTTGGTAGGTAAAGTCTTCCCAAATATTTCTTCCATAAGAATACCTTGGGGACGCTGGGTGGCTCAGTCAGTTAAGTGGCTGCCTTCAGCTCAGGTCATGATCCCAGGGTCCTGGGATGGAGCCCCGCATCAGGCTCCCTGCTCAGCGGGAAGCCTGCTTCTCCCTCTGCCTGCCACTTCCCCTGCTTGTGCTCTCTCTCTCTCTTTCAAATAAATAAATAAAATATTTTTTAAAAAAAAGAGTACCTTAACCTTTCTCAATCTTTTGTATTTCCATATTAATTTTGAAACAGTACATCAAAAGAAAAAAATGTTGAGATAGCAAAGGATTTCAGGCTGATTTGAGAGAGAAATGTGAAAAATTTCCATACATGATCAGCTTTCATATAAAATTTACAAAGTACATAAACAAATTCATAATAATGAATGCCATTTGTCCCAACAAATAGGATACGTCACACATAAGAAAAAATAGTAATAATGGGGGTGCTTGGGTGACTCAGTTGGTTAAGTGTCTGCCTTTAGCTCAGGTCATGAACCCAGGATCCTGAGATCAAGCCCCGCATCAGGCTACCTCTGCCACTCCCCCTGCTGTGCATGCTCTCTCTCTCTGTCAAGTAAATAAATAAAATCTTTTAAAGAATTAAAGAGATAAATGGGAAATAGCATTCTTAAAAAGAATAGTTTATTAAATTAGAAAAGGCATATATGAAAGTGAACTAAAAATATTAAAAATAAAAACAATAAATGACTTAGTAGATGAGATAAATAACAGACTATATAAGGTAAATGAAAAAAAGTATATTGGAAGAGGCAACTAAGTAAATGTGGTAGAGGTTGACTAGATAGTCACTAGTGGCATTCCCTTTTCCTGGGCATAAGAAACCACATTTCCTGGATGCCGTTTGACTGAGACTGGGGCTATGTGATGGCAATGTAAGTGACATTAATGTATATATCAATTGTAGGCTGGATGTGTCCTCCTTTAGGTTTGCTGGATGATTCTGGAGAAATTGAAGACCATACATTGATGATAGCAACATCACAAGATAAAAGGTTTTATTTCTAGGTCTTAAGTTAGAGGAGACTTATTCAAAGAGCTACCCATCATTGAACTGTAACATAGGCAAGAAATAAACCATCGTTCTGCTTTCTGAGTTTTTTTTTTTTTTTTTTTTTTTTTTTTTTTTTTGTGCAGCATAGCATGCACAATTTGGAAATTGCCCAAAATGAAATAGACAATAGAAATGCACAGAAAAATGAAACAAAGTTACATAGTACAGACTGAGCAGCTCCAACATATGTATAGTTGGTGTGTCAGTGAGGAAATATCTAAATGAGGGAGAAATTATTACAGGGGATAATAGAAAAATTTTCACGATTAAAAGACAAATTGTAAGTTTAAAAAAATATTCAGTGTACTAGTTTACTTGCAGTAGTGAGTTTCATAATAATTCTAAAAAAAAGAAAGAAAGAAATTGGCCAAAGCTTAGAAATGCATTGTAAAATGTTTTTATAACTTTTCATTTGCTTACTCTTTCATTCATCCATACAAAAAATATTTTTAAGAACCCACCATCTGTCAGATTCCTTACCTATAGTAATTGTTTACAATCGTAAACAATACTTTTTCATAAGAAAAGTAGCCAACTATTAGTATAGAGTGTATAGTATACAAAAAGAGGATTGATTGCATTCTGGATAGGAGGAACAGGGCCTGTAATGGCCAAGAAATGAGAGAGAGAAATTCTTTAAAGATAAAAAAGATTAGTTTGACTGGAATTCATGGGACATGACTGAAAGAACATGAGAATTAGAAGGCATATTTCTTGATTGAAATCTGATGATGGTGATTATTTTAAGGTTTTTCAAAATCACCCATTTACTTCTGTTTTTTTTAAATATGAAAGATGAGAAATAAAAATTATATTTTGAGAAAACATGTAGTTGAAGAGAATTCTGCCAGGTTCATGAGATCTATTTCTAAATGGGGACAACCATGCTGCATATTGTCAGTCCATGGAGAGGATAGTAATGCATTCCAGAAGTTTAAGTTAGTGTGATCTTCTGGAAGTTAAATTAGGGAAAATAAAACATGTCAGTAAGAGAAATCATAGGAAAATGTGAGCAAACTCATTCCCAGATTGTGGGCCTAGCTTTGTTTTGATCATGAAGAATAGATCTATTAGGATTTGAAATAGAAACTTATGAAAGAAACTGAAGATGATGCAAAAAAAAAAAATGGAAAAAACATTCCATGCTCATGGATGGAAGGACAAATATTGCTGAAATGCCTATAATACCCAGAGCAATCTATGCATTTAAAACAATCCCTATCAAAATGCCACCAGCTCTGTTCACAAAGCTAGAACAAACAATCCTAAAATTTGTATAGAACCACAAAATACCCTGAATAGCCAAAGCAATCTTGAAGAAGAAAAGCAAAGCTGGAGGCATCACAATTCTGGACTTCAAGATATATTACAAAGCTGTAATCATCAAGACAGTATGGTACTGGCACAAAACAGACACATAGATCAATGGAACAGAATAGAAGCCTAGAAATGGACCCACAACTGTAGGGTCAACTAATCTCTGACAAAGTAGGAAAGAATATCTTATGGGAAAAGGACACTCTCTTCAACAAATGATATTGGGAAAACTGGACAGCAACATCCAGAAGAATGAAACTGGACCACTTTCTTAGACCATACCCAAAATAAATTCAAAATGGATGAAAGACCTAACTCTGAGATAGGAAGCCATCAAAACTAAAGGAGGACACAGGCAGAAACTTCTCTGACCTCAGTCTTAGCTACTTCTTACTAGACATGTCACCAGAGGCAAGGGAAATAAAAGCAAAAATGAACTATTGGGATCTCATCAAGATAAAATGCTGCTGCACAGTGATGGAAACAATCAACACAACTAAAAGGCAGGCTATATAATGGGAGAAGGTATTTGCAAATGATATATCTGATAAAGAGTTAGTATCCAAAATCTATAAGGAACTTATCAAACTCCACACCCCCAATAATGAATAATACAGTTGAGAAATGGACAGAAGACATGAACGGGCCTTTTCCCAAAGAAGACATCCAGATGGCTAAGGGACGCATGAGAAGGTCCTCAACACCACTCATCATCAGGAAAATATAAATCGAAACCACAATGAGATACCACCTCACACCTGTCAGAATGGCTAAAATTAACAACACAGGAAAACACAGATGTTGATGAGGATGCAGAGAAAAAGGAATCTTCTTACATCATTGGTGGGAATGCAAACTGGTGCAGCCATTCTGGAAAATGGTATGGAGGCTCCTCAAAAAGTTAAAAATAGAAATACCCTATAATCCAGCAATTGCACTAATAGGTACCCAAATGATACAAAAATACTCATTTGAAGGGGCCCATGCAGCCCAATGTTTAGAGCAGCATTATCAAATATAGCCAAATTATGGAAAGACCTCAAATATCTACCTACTGATGAATGAATAAAGAAGAGGTGGTATATATACACAATGGAATATTACTCAGCCATCAAAAAGAATGAAATCTTGCCATTTACAATGACATGGATAGAACTAGAGTATATTATGTTAAGTGAAATAATTCAGTCAGAGAAAGATAAATATCATATGATTTCACTCATATGCAGGACTTAAGAAACAAAACAGATGAACATCGGGGAAGGGAAGAAAAAAGAGCAAAAGGGAAGCAAGCCATAAGAGACTCTTAACTATAGAGGACAAGGGATGGAACCAACATGGAGCAAAGCTGAGACTGCAAAATATGGCCACAAGTAAAAGAAGACCCCAAGGAGAGAAAATTCTCACTCCTTTTTCCAAATGCCAAGGATAATTCCCTGGATAGCATTGTGCTTTTGAAGAGGATGATGGATCTTCTGCAGATCATGATTCCATTCTTTGTCATTTTTCATAACTGTGGACCTTCTTGTGATAATGATCACTTCTTTGAGATCATTTGAATGGGGCTGGCCAATAACCAGCTTGTAGATGTAATATCTCAGATAGGATAAGATAATCTAGGGAAAGTTTATGACTATATGGAACTTCCTTAAAGTGATCAAGTCCTTTTTGGTCATTTTCAGCAAGAACATGTCTATGCTGGCCAATGAGGTGGACCATGATTTTCCGTTCCCGACTGATGCAATGGATCTACCTCCTAAACAGGATGAGCTCATGTAGTATCTTAGCTAGCTCAAAGTCTTGGATGAGCTCCTCTTGGAGTCTTGGTTGCTTGGTGGCTTTGCCAAGCTATCCTCCCACCCCACTGCAAAGTCTTAACCTTATGGAAAATCCCTTAGCTTCCTTAATTGTTCAGAAAAATATTTCTAGTAACATTGCCTAGCCCCAAATCCTATGGAATTGGGAGTGGCTAGAGCAGTTTCCAAAGATACTAGGAACCTTGGCTTTATAGAGTGTCTCTCCTCTGATCCAGAGCCTGTGAAGAGGTATGAAAGTGTTTGCACTTGAAAAGAGAGGAGTAAGCAGACATCCCCAGGGGAATTTAGCACCTGACTCAAAGGAGAGGCTTTTTCTGTCCAGCTGGATTAGGAAGCACTTTATCCATTGACTGGAAGAAATTGATAATGTATTATCTAAGTGCAGGTGGCAACCTATAAGTGGGTCAAAAAGTAACCTTAGTAGATTATAGCTAATATATATTATATATAAATACATATGTATATATAATATATGTTTAATTTCTTTTTTTGAAATTCTGAAAATATTTTACTTTAAAATAATAAGGCATTTGTCATTAGCTATATAACATTTTAACTTTGTGCAATTTTTAGAAATAATTTATCCAGATCTTGTGGGCTCTCTATCCAGACCCTGACAGAGTGAACGTCTTCAACTTAGAAGTTGCTTCCTGGTCTAGCAAGTGCTCATTCTGGATAGAGAGCCCTTCCCAGAGCAGACTATTTCACAAGCATCTAGCAGGATATCCCAGAGGCCCTCACAGCCTCTTTTGAAAGAATACTAGTGTTTTGGAGATCTCAGCAGTAAAAGCTGAAATGTTTTGTCCATTAGGAAATGGAGCTGCTGGTCTGTAGCATGAAATGGGATCTCGAAGGCATTTTTGCTGGCCAAAGCTTTCATGCTGTAGAGGTAATTGTTAAAGTATTGATTTCGCTGGGTCTCTTGCTGTAGCAAACTGCCATCCTAATCTGCAAGAGTTTGGGTTAATACTTGACACCTTGTTTTCTGGAGAATTGAGTGTCAATTTCCTTCCTCAGGAGCTTGTGGCATTGCCTCCCACAGTGCATGAGGTCCTTTTAAAGATTTCATTTCAGGGGCACCTGGGTGGATTAGTCATTAAGCGTCTGCCTTTGGCTCAGATCATGATTCCAGGGTCCTGGGATCAAGCCCTGCATGGGGCTCCCTGCTCAGCGGGAAGCCTGTTTCTCCCTCTCCCACTCCCTCTGCTTGTGTTTCCTCTCTTGCTGTGTCTCTCTCTGTCAAATAAATAAAATCTTAAAAAAAAAAAAAAAAAAGATTTCATTTCAAGGCTCAATATGCCTTGTCACAAATTAATGCATTTAAACATCAAGACCTTCCATGTCATCACCAATATGACAGTCACCTTAGTCAACCAGTTTACCCCAGCACCTGCCTCCTTATCCCTGCCCTCACCAGGGCAGTGGCCCTAGGCTCCCCTGCCAATATTTTAAAAAGGATGTCCAACATATGACTTGTCTGAAAGCACAGAGGCTGGGGAAATGATAGGGTAGCTGGGGACATGATAGGGTAGAAGGCCTGAGAAAAGGAGAATATGTCTTTCTCCTTTCTTCTGACAAGAGACACTCACAGGTAATGCAACAAGGATGTGTGGAAGTTGACTTCCTCTATGAGGGTCAGGGGATCTGTTTCTGTACCGCTCTGGTGTGGTTGTGGTTTGGCTGGCTGACACTCATTCTAGCCATTTTACTGATTTCTCCAGAGTAAGTCAATATAGCAGGATTTGTGTTTCTTAGTTTAACTTCTCAGTGGTGGGAATCTGATTAGTTCAGTTCAGCCTAGGAACAGGTTTCCACTGGGTCAGGATCTTCTTCTTCTTCTTCTTCTTCTTCTTCTTCTTCTTCTTCTTCTTCTTCTTCTTCTTCTTCTTCTTCTT
>NW_023270757.1:12837239-12853121 GCF_011800145.1 Mirounga leonina | reverse complement strand
TTCTTCTTCTTCTTCTTCTTCTTCTTCTTCTTCTTCTTCTTCTTCTTTCTTTTCTTCTTTTCTTCTTCTTCTTCATCTTTCTTCTTTCTTCTTCTTCTTCTTCTTCCTTTTTCTTCTTCTTCTTCTTTCTTTTTTTTTTCTTCTCCTTCTTCTTTTTTTCTTCTTCTTCTTCTTTTCTTTTCTTTCTTCTTCTTCTTCATTTTAAGAGGAGGTCCCCTCTAAAGGGGGACAGAGGGAAAGGGAGAAACAGAAACAGTCTTAAGCCAGCTCTGTGCCCAGCATAGTGCTTGATGAAGGGCTTGATCTCACAAACTTGTATCATGACCTGAGCTGAAATCAAGAGTCAGAAGCTTAACTGACTGAGCCACCCAGGTACCCCTGGATCAGGAACTTCTTTAGTCTAATCACCTGTGGTTAGATTGTAAGGTTAGGGTCCCATGGACAGAAGGACCTTAGTCCTTAGGGGAAATTCAAACAGTGGGGAAAAGGGCTAGGAAGAAGCACCAATATTGTCTACATTAATTAACTTTCTCTGATAGAAATTACCAAGATATAAAAAAGGGCAAAACCCACATCTCATTTATTAGTGAGTCTAGTGATTTATTAGTTACGGAAATATGCTGATTAGCCATATAGAACCCAGAGAAAATAGCCCTTTTATGTTTGCTTTGACTGACTTGCATCATGGTAAGGGGTGTGTAGGTTCTAGGAAACTTAATAAAGGCATGTTACTGAGAACATTGTGCACTTTGGCACACAGGTCCCTTAATGGAAATCTAGGGACAAAATTTCTTTAATGGTCTCAGTTCCAGGAAAAGCTGTATTTCTTCTGAGTAACTATGTTGACTTTATAATACAGACGTTTTGAGTCTTATAAATGATTGTTTCTCCTTCCTTTGGCTACTAGCTCAGAACCAAATTTGTAGACCACTTCCAGCAAGTGTATAGTATTTTAAACTGTGTGTTCCTGTTTGCTCATCTTCCATATGGCTTTATTTTATACTCTTTCCATTGTCTTTATTTTCCTTGTCTTCCCTTGCTGACTCAGTTGGTCCCTGCCATGTCCCCAACAATGCCAATTCCAAAGGCACTCTAGAAGCCTTACTCTATCCCCAGGGAAATGGAGCTCTGAAATAGTTCAAAGTTAAAATGGAATTCCCAGCTTAACTAAATTAAGCTACCGTATCAGGGGAGGAGGTAGAAATCTTAGTGTGAGGGCTAACTAGTCATAAACAAAGCAAAATGAGAGATACCAGTTTTAGTTCCTCATTCTCTCTCTCTCTCTCTCTTTTTTTTTTTTTTTCCTGCCTGGGAGATGTTCTGCCTTGGAAGGCCAAGTGGGTATCTGAAAAGGATTCAGAGAAAAGGAAGTTCAAATCAGCTGATCATGTAGGTTTCTAGATTCATCTTTACAAGGAATTGGGTGGAAATATAAATTGGTACAGCCACCATGGAAAACAGTGAGGTTTGAGAGGTTCCTCAAAAAATGAAAAATGAAAAAAATAGAAAATAAAACCAACAAACCAAATATGATCCTATAATTCTACTTCTGGAAATATATTCAAAGGAAACAAAATTACTATCTCAAAAAGATATCTGCACCCCACAATGTTCATTGCCATATTATTGACAATAACCAAGACATGAAACAACTTAAGTGTCCATCAAAAGATGAATAAAGATATATACAATGGAATATTATTCAGCTATTTAAAAAAAAAGAAGGAAATTCTGCTGTTGGTGAAAATGCATGGATCTTGAGGGCATCATGCTAAATGAAATAAGATAGTGAAAGACAAATGTATATGATCTCATTTATATGAGGAATCTAAAAAAAACGAACTTATAGATTCAAAGAAGAGATTGTTCATTGCTAGAAGTGGGAGTTAGGGTGGAAGAAAAGGGTGAAGGTAATTAAAAGGTGAAAATATCTACTTATAAGATAAGTAACTGTGATTTAATGTTCAGCAGGGTGACTATAGTTAACAATACTGTAGTGAATATTTCAAATTTGCTGAAAGAGTAGATTTTAAAAGTTTTCATCACAAAAAAAAAATTAAGTATGTGAGGTGATTAGTGTTACCTAGACTTACTATGGTGATTATTTCACTGTGTGTGTGTGTATACACTTGACATGCATATTAAATCATTATGTTGTATATCATGAGCTAATATGTAATATAATGTTATATATCAATTACATCTCACTAGAACTGGGAAAAAACTGAAAAACAAACAAATAAAAAGACTCAATTGGGTTACTGAGTACCCACCATAGCTGCTTCTGTTTACCACATCAACTGGGACAAAGCCCTAACTAGAGAAGGAGAGTATATCCACATATACTTGTGCCTCTATTTTTCAGGCCATCATGGCCAGGTTAGGCAACTGGAACAGAGATTTAGATTCTTGCCACAGAGAACATGAATAACAGCTACAAAGAACATGAATAACAGCTACAGTTTCCCTATTGATTTAACCTTATTAGATCATATTTATTTTTGAAAACTGCCTCAAATCCCTTTGTGAGCAAAACAGGATATGTATGCATGATTGAAAGAATAAAGAACTATAATAAAAATGCAGGGAAAGGGGGTGCCTGGGTGGCTCAGCCATTAAGCATCTGCCTTTGGCTCAGGTCATGATCTCAGGGTCCTGGGATCAAGCCCTGCATCGGGCTCCCTGCTCAGCAGGAAGCCTGCTTCTCCCTCTCCACTCCCTCTGCTTGTGTTCCCTCTCTCTCTGTCAAATAAATAAAATCTTTTTAAAAAAATGCAGGAAAGTTAACAATGTTCCCAGTGATGTCAGTGCTCTCCCACTCAGTGATTTGTCATAATGACTGAAATCCCACCATTAGAAATATTTCTTTGAAATGAGTTTGTTTCTTCAAAACATCAGGATCAAAATGAACATATTTTCTCCTCTAACACATTGGTAATTTAAAATTTTATCTTCAAGTACTTTATAAATGGAAAACCCTTTACAAATGTAAGAAGTTATATTTTTAGCATGATTAATATCATAACTTAGATTAATCTGGATTAAATTATTCTTATCCTGGATTAAATTATTCTTATCAGAAGGAAAGACCTGGCACAATGATGAAGAAGACAAATGAATCATAAAAGAAAGGGAAAGGGGAAACCTGGGAATGATTGAGATATGCTGGTGTTCATTCTTGTCTGCGTAGAGCAAATTCAGGGTGATGAAACCATCAGGGAGGAAGACCACCTCTCCCGCAAGAGGCTAAACAAGTAATAGATTACTTGATTCAAACCTTGGTTCTGCCATTTACCAGTTGCATGATCTTTGACAGTGACAACTTTTCTGTATTGCTTTCTCATCAGTGAAATGGGGAGAATAGTAGAACATTTCTCATAGGGGAGCTATGAGGACCTAATGAGTTGATGTTGGGAAAGGGGTGAGAGCAGTGCTGAGCATATAGTAAACATCATATTGGTTAAATAAAATATGAAAAAAAAATGGTGGTCTAGGCAGGGACTGGGTATCAGAGAGGTCATGAATTGCCTGTGATCAAGTCTAATATGCTTTTATTTTTCCATTTTAAGAGACATATTCATAAGACATAGGTATAAGACAAATAGAAGTGAGGAGTTCAGTAAGACAAAAAATATACAAACCTGGTAGAAGAGCAAGTGAAAAGAGATTGGAAAATAATTTAAAGAAAACCCAAGAGAATTTGACAACAGATGGAGTAGTAAGTATGTTTTGGTTTTGTTCTGTTTTTTTGTTTTAAGAACAGATAAAACAGTCCTTGAATTTGAGAATGGCAGTAACTTAAGTGCACATTCCTGATGGTTTAGAAAAGTGTCCGGGGCATGTTGTGAGCACAGGTGTTGATTAAATGGTGATGGACACTTCTAATTAATGAACACTGGTTCACTCACCGCATTGCATACCGACACTGTCCAATAAAGACAATGAGAGTCACATATGTAATTTAAAATTGGCTGGAAGCCCTATTAAAAAGAAAGAAATAAAATCATCCTTAATATTATATTGCATTTAGGGGTGCTTGGGTGGCTCAGTCAATTGAGCGGCCAGCTCTTGATTTCAGCGCAGGTTCATGATCCCAGGGTCCTGGGTCAGGCTCTGTGCTCAGCAGGGAGTCTGCTTCAGGATTATCGCTGTCCTTTTGTCCCTTCCTCCATTCTCTCTCTCTCAAATAAATAAATAAATCTTTAAAAAAATACCATATTGTATTTAAATTGATATATCCAAAATATTATTACTCTATAATAGTCTAATATAAAAATGCTTATTTTTATAAAATATAAAAATTCTTATGTTACTTTTTTTTATTAAGTCTTTGAAATCTGATGTATATTATGCATGTATAGCACAACTAAATTCAGATTAACCACAATTCAAGACACATGTAGCTAGTGGCTATAGTATTAGAACAGTTTCTGTACCTTCGGTGAGAAGAATCCTTGTCATTAGCCCCTGTCATGGGGTGCCTAGTGCCTATGTCCACCAGATTAATGTTCAGTTGTTCCATTTTGGTCTTCTATGGTTGTAACTACATATATTAGGTTCCTACTCTGGATTGGGCTCTCAGATACCGAGAATTCAAAAATGTCTATAAAGAATATAATTTTATATACCAGGGAAAGTTTTGACTGGATTAAACTAGTTCTTTTCTACTCCACTTGAATTCAACTAAATCAAACTAGTTCAAACATGACCAGGAGAAAACTGGATTAAACTGTTTTAAGCCAGCAAGCCAGTGTGAACCTGTCTTAACAAGAACAAAGATTTCTGGCTAGTTCCTTTGGGTTACAGTTTAATTATGGTATTGAAATGTAGTTCTGATTTCAAATGCTTCTTATGTGTTTTGATTATTTAGTTTCCCCTGGACTGTGTGTATTCTAGAAATTTCAAAATAGCTTATATTGTATCCAATAATCTTCTTTGCCAATTCAAAGTTGAGCAATCTATTCTAATAATATTAAATATTTTAAGTCACTTATGAACAGGTAGATTTTGTCATATCCAGGACATCATGAGAAAGAAGGCAGGAACCAGAAAGAGATGCAAACACAAAACATAAAATTAAGGTCAAGTAGCCTTAATCATGAGTTGATGTCAGATTTGGAAATGATAGGGTGTTAAGAGTTTTCTGACCCTTAGGACATTGCAGAACAAGTGAGTGGGGAGGGTTCTGAGATTGGACCTCAGTTCACTCTTGATCAGTATGAAGGCCATGGTAACTGTATCCAGAGAAGAGGCAGCAAGAAGAAGGAAGTAGAGAAAGGAGACAAGTTAGTGAATACCCGTCATTCACCTAACAAGACTACCAGCTTGGGTTTGGGTGGAGCAGGCCTGTGGAAGAGTCTCAACAATGCTTTGAGCTGCAAAAAAGGAGTTAAGAATGAATTGATGCAAGGACAATCTGCTGGGAGATAAGCTAGTTTTACCTCAATCCAGATTTATTACCACTCAATCCATGCTGCCTAGCACTGTCAGGCTAACTTGTTATGAACTGAATTCTCATTTCTTTTAGGTCTTTCTACTTAAAAACATTCAGTGACTCCCATTTGGCTACCAAGCCAAATTTAAAACTTTTTTTCTAAATCATCTGCCTCACCTTTCCTAGCCAGATTAATTTTCTTGCCACTTTCTGGTGCTTCTAACCTCCAGAGTCAAAGCTACTGTTTTCTTTCTTTTGCTTGCTTTCTTTCTTTCTTTCTTTCTTTCTTTCTTTCTTTCTTCTTTCTTTCTTTCTTTTTCTTTCTTAAGATTTTATTTATTTATTTGTCAGAGAGAGAGAGTGCACAAGCAGGGGGAGCAACTGAGCAAGGAGCCTGATGCAGAACTTGATACCAGGAACCTGGGATCATGACCTGAGCCGAAGGCAAATGCTTAACCAACTGAGCCACCCAGGCACCCCAGAACTACTGTTTTCAGTCTCATATTAACTTATCCTTCATGTTTGACTCCCTGTCTTCATTCGCTCTTTTCTATGCTCATCAAAGTTCTACCCATTCAACAAGGCCAACACAAGGTATTGCTTTCTCTCTAATTTCTGTAGCCTGATAAATCTCATTTTCCTCTGAAGTTTCTAGCCCTGGCCAGCATCAAACAACTTATCACCTATATCACCTCACCTTACTCCTTGAGAATTTCGTCAGTGCTAGCCTCAATACCACAAGTAGTTGGCAAGATATTCAATGGCAAGAATTATGTTTTTATAGTTACTTCCTATCAGCATTATAGAGTTATAAGCACATAAATTCTTTGTGCATTCATTCAAAATGGGTCTCGATGCTTACTATGCCACTATCTACTTGCGATGCAACAGAGAATAGGGCCTTGGCTTCATGGAGTTTATAATCCAATGGGAGGGAAAAAAAAAGATGTAAATGAATAAATAAATTAGTTTATTTCTCATGTAATAAATTCATTAATGAAAATTAATTGGGCCAAAAGGGAGTTATCAGTAAATTTTAGTTAGAAAAAGAAAGAGAGAGATATTTATTTTAAAGAATTGGCTCATGGGACGCCTGGGTGGCTCAGTTGGTTAAGCGACTGCCTTTGGCTCAGGTCATGATCCTGGAGTCCTGGGATCAAATCCTGCATTGGGCTCCCTGCTCAACAGGGAGTCTGCTTCTCCCTCTGACCCTCCCCCCTCTCATGTGTGCACTCTTTCTCTCATTCTCTCTCTCTTAAATAAATAAATAAATAAATAAATAAATAAATAAATAAAATCTTAAAAAAAAAAAAAAGAAAAAGAATTGGCTCACATAACTGTAGAGGTTTGCAAATCCAAAATCTACAGGGTAAGCCAGTATACTGGAGACTCAGGGAATAATTATAATTTGAGCCCAAAGGCTGTCTGCTGACAGGAATTCCTTCTTCCTCCAGGGAGGTCAGTCTGTTTTCTATTAAGGTGTTCAACTAACTAGATGAGACCCACTCACATTAGGGAGGACAATTTATTTTACTGAAAATTCACTGATTTAAATTTTAACCTCATCTAAAAATATCTCCCAGAAACATCTAGAATGGTGTTTGACTAAATATGTGAATACCATGGCCTAGCTGAGTTGACACATAAAATAAGCCATCACAAGACCTGAGTTTGAAAGATGTGTTTCAGTTAGTTAAAAGAGGAAAGGTGGGAAGGGTGATCCTGAAAGAAGGAACAGGTGGAGAGGTGTGAAACACAACATGTGTGTATAAATCTATAAGCAGACCATTATTACAAGATCATAAATAAAAAATTGGAAACTGGTGGAAAAGAGTTCTGAGGAGATCTGTGGAAGCCTAGTCATGGCTTGTGTGGCATGTTCAGAAGTTTTGACTTTATTCTATAGATGTTTGGGAACCAATGAAGGTTCCCTACTTAGATTTTCATATTACACAGATTACTTTTGCTGTATTATGGAGAGGGGATTTGTGGAGGCAAAACTGGGGGCAGAGAAGCCAGTTATAGTAGTCCCCAAGAACCACGATTAATGTGGGAACTATGGAAATGGTTGTAGTGTTAGAGGGTTAAGGGGTCACATTCAAGAAATATTTGCAAGGTATAATAAGCAGAACTAAATGATGGGATGTATAGAGAGGGAAGGGAGAATCTAAATTGACTTCCAGATACCTAAGTTGGATGCTCAAGTGTATTTAGGCTCATGATTTGTGATCAGAATGCAGAGGAGCAGCAAGTTTGTGGAAGATATAGAGGGAAGATAGAGTCTTGATGCACATAATGAATTCAGATTTGAATATACTAAGTTTGAAGAGTTAGTGAAACTTCAAAAGGAGATGTGCAAAAGACTCCATGAGTCTTAAGTTCAAAGAGGCTATGTGAACTTAAGACAAAATTGTGGGGCTCATCAGCATTTAGACAGTCATGTTCAACAAAAACTTTAATGAAACTGACCAAATAGAGCCTGAAGAGAAAAAGATCAGCAAATCAAGGCCAGAGGTAGGTAGGGTGGGGTAGGTAGGGTGGGGTAGGAAGGGTGTTATGTGGTTCACAAAGATGACTGTGAAGAATAGTCAGAGAGATAGAAGGGAACCAGAAACATCAAGAATCAGAGAAGCCAAGGCAAGGGAAGGAACTAAAGGGAATGAGGATTCAACAATGCCAATGCAGTAGAAAGTTTAAGATACCCACTTGTGTAGGTCTATGGTATTTAGCAACAAAGAGGCCAGCAGCAGCCTCAGCAATCACAACTGCAGTGAAGTGATGGGAAGAAAAGCCAGATGGTTATGGGTTGAAGAGTTGAGCGGGAAGAGAGGGAATGGCAGTCTCCAACCAAATGCTTGGCTGAGAAAGGAAGGAGAAAGGAATACTTGGTTAAGGGGAAGATTGTAATTTTTAGTATGCAGGAGACATGAGCATGTTTATAGACTGTGGGAAAAGAGCCAGATTGATGGATAGGTAAATGTTGTAGGATGGAGAAGAGATCATTGATGGAGCATAGTGCGTTCCAGAGGAGATGGGTATGAACTGGCCCTTAACTGCCATCTCTTTATCTGTGGTTCAAGGAAAGAGAGAGCTAGATTACAAAAAATAAACACATGTATAGATGGAGAAGCCCAAAACTGAAAAACAGTATATTGGTAGCCCTCATTCTTCAAAGTAAGAGGAGCTGAGATCATCATCAGAATATGAGTGGGATAGAAATTAGATAGTGTGGTTTGAGGCAACTGCTGAAGGTTTGGGATGACAGGTAAAGAGAATAGGAGAAGAAACTGTCAAAGGGATTGACTTTAAAGGGTTAAGGACCATGAATTTATAGGGAATCCATAGTTAACTATTGTGTGATATTTGGGGCTCATAGAGCTGAAAGGGAAGGGTCAATAGAATAAGAGTGTTGGTAAAGAAGGGCTTTCAATGACAAATCACTTTAATTCTTTAATTCCTCTTTTCTTTTACTTTAGGATGGTGTTATAGACAAATCTCTGAAAATAGTCTGTGTCATATTTTCTAAAATGTCCATTATCTGAATCTTTTAATTTTATAGTATCCTTAATTATTTCAGCTTAATGTGAAAAGGAAGAATACTTAAAGTTTTCTAATAATAGGGAATTGTCCCCTCCAAATCCATAGGTCCCAAAATACTGCATAAATAATAGAATCTTAGTGCATTTAAAGAGTGCATTTCCTTCCAGCAAACCTCCAAAAATCTGAATAGAGAATTTTGAAGATATGCAGATGCATACAGGTGCATATATTTGACACAGTACAGACCTTTCATTGGAAAACTAAATAGTATTCATGCTGTGTAGTTTTCATAATTGTTTTCTTTTTGTATTATTGAAAGAGAAGCAAATCTACTTACTCTGTATTCACAGGAATGGAAATTAGTATTGGAAATAAGCAATTAAAATCCCCCCCAAAACTACATTAAAGATGAATTACAATATTTAAAAAATACCATATGGAGAGGACAAAATCTGATATTGAGCCAGGAAGAAAATGATCATAAAGTCCAGGATTCAAGGACAAGCTTTTCCTGCTCCTTCACTCTCTGCAAGGTACAGGATTTCCACACATATGGTGTTAGAATCTTTCACTGTTCTACAACCCCTGGTGCAGGACCATATGTGCTGCAATCCACAAGCACAACAGGATGAGATGGAAATTATCTGCCAGGTTTTCCTTGGAGTTCCATTGTGTTAAGGAGTTTTATAACTTGCCCCTATTATTATAATTCATCAAATTAATTACAGAAACTTTTAAATACTTGAAATCTTCCCACTGCCCTAGCCTCATATATGACTGATAGATGTTCAAGCCTGTGCCCAAGATCACCACTGTAATCCATTTGGGCTTCTGACCTAATCTCATGGAAAATTCAATCAGCTAGTTGATTAGGCACTAAATTATACTTTTCTCTGGCTGGCTTTGCTTTTGCTTCCAATTCAGAAGTGCTGTAATTACTGACTTCTCTCCCCAACCCTTCTCCATTTTGATTAGTTTTGAAACATCGAGAGTAGCAACTTGATATGTCAAATTTCCAGTTCTTAATTTTTCTTTTTTATTTAGCATGTTTTTTTTTTTTTTTTAATACGGCAAGAATAAATAAGAGGTTAGAGATAGCTCCCACAGCATTGCTTTAGTTTCACCAACTTTATGAGTTGTTGACATGTAGGGCAAGATTTCTCAACTCTAGTACTATTGACATTTGAGGTCAGATAATTCTTTGTTGTGGGAGGTTGTCCTGTGCCTTGTAGAATGTCTTCCAGCATCCCTTGCTCTATTGCCTAGATGCCAGTGGTCACTCCCCTGTAGTTTGTGCAATCAAAACTGTCCCCAGATATTGCTAAATATTCCCTGGATGGCAAAGTTGTCCTTGGTTTAAAACCACTGATCTAGGAATGGAGTATCTTTGGGAACCTCATAGTATACACCCACACCAACAGACTCATTCCTCTTTGAAGAGCAAATAGCATTAGGGGGAGCAAAATATTAATCCTTATCACAGTATTTTATGATTGAGTAGAAAAGACTTATATTCTGAGAAAATGTGTGTGTGTGTGTGTGTGTGTCTGTCTGTCTGTCTGTCCAAAGAAATGGAAGAATTCCAGAAGTTAGAAACTAAGGGAAAAATTGCCACTGAGTAGGGACAAAGGATAGAAAGGATGACTGGGGGCATTGAAAACAAACTTCTCAGTCCAGATTTTTCTCAGTTCTGTCTCATTTGAACTAATCAGTAAAAATTGATCAACACTTATCTCTCTTTTCATCCCAACACTTAGTCCATTACCAAATCCTATTGACTTTATCTCTCAGATATCTCTTAACCTCACCAACTAGTTTCCATTTCCATTACTACCTCCCTAGTCCAAATTATCTAGACCTTGTCTAGACCACTCCAATATCACCTACTTGTCCTCTGGATTCCAATCTGGCCCTGCTCCAATTCCTTCTCTATGCTGCAGTCAACATGATATTTTCAAAAATCCCAATCAAACATGGTCCCACACTGTTTTATCCCTCAATGTGTCCCATTGTTGTTTCTTTATGTTATGTTAATCACCATATATCTTTTTCTTTTTCTTTTTTTCTTTTTTCTTTCTTTCCCTTTCTTTTCCCCCAGTTTCAGGTCTCTTCTGATTTGTTTAGTGTATATTTTTCTGGAGACGCTGTTACGCTGTTAGCATTTTGTTCTCTCATTCATCTATTCTCCTCTGGACAAAATGACAAGATGGAAAAAATCACCTCAGAAAAAAGAAAAAGAAGCAGTACCGACTGCCAGGGACCTAATTAATACAGACATTACTAAGATGTCAGAACTAGAGTTCAGAATGATGATTTTAAAGATACTAGCTGTGCTTGAAAAAAGCATGGAAGATATTAGAGAAACCCTTTCCGGAGAAATAAAAGAACTAAAATCGAACCAAGTCGAAATCAAAAAGGCTATTAATGAGGTGCAATAAAAAATGGAGGCTCTAACTGCTAGGATAAATGAGGCAGAAGAGAGAATTAGTGATATAGAAGACCAAATGATGGAAAATAAAGAAGCTGAGAAAAAGAGAGATAAACAACTACTACATCATGAGGACAGAATTTGAGAGATAAATTAATTATACCATAAGATGAAACAATATTAGAATAACTGGGATCCCAGAAGATGCAAGCTGTCCCATTGTTTATAAGATTAAAAGCAAACTCCTCAATGTGGCCAACAAATTCCTAGATGCATTCCTCTTCAGCCTGATATCCTAACATATTCCCATTTCATTCATCAAGCTCCCTCTTTACCTGCATACTTGAGCATTCTATTTCCTCTGTTCTGAATGTACATCCCTCTCCTTTTCTTACTCATTCTTCAAAGCTTAGCTGTAACTGAGTATGAATTTCATTACTAATTGTCTCCTCTTATTAGATGCTTGCTCCATGAGAGCAGGGAGAGATCTGTTCTGTTTGGGCCTACCTTGTACCTCCAAAGACCAGCAGCATAGTGCAACATACAGTATCCAATAAATACGTGTTTCATCATCAAATGAAGAAATAGATAAACAAAAACTCTTGCAGAGAAATCTATTAAGAGCTTTGATGGGGTTACACCTTCTTAATGTATCATCCTATTCCACTAAATACACAAATGTTACTCATTCAGTCTGATTGCATCATAATCAGCTCATATGGCAACTGAGCTGTGAGCTCTTGGTGGGTAAGCACTCTATCCTAAATATTTTTGTCTGTTCTCTAAGGGCCTCACTAAGTGCCAAGAGCTGACTAAATTCATATGCAAAATGAACAAAAGAATGAATGAATGAATGAATGAATGAATGAGTGAAAATTCTTTATGAATAAAAAAAAAGAAAATTCTATATCATAAACTCCACAGATGCAGGAGAGTCAGGTCTAAACTTTCGCTTATATCATAGCACCAAAGAGTCCTAAGGTCTTTCTTTCTTTCTTTTTTTTTTTTTTTATTATGTTATGTTAATCACCATACATTACATCGTTAGTTTTTGATATAGTGTTCCATGATTCATTGTTTGCAAATAACACCCAGTGCTCCATTCAGTATGTGCCCTCTTTAATTCCCATCACCAGGCTTACCCATCCCCCCGGCTCCCTCCCCTCTAGAACTCTCAGATTGTTTTTCAGAGTTCATATTCTCTCATGGTTCGTCTCCCTCTCCGATTTCCTCCCCTTCATTTTTCCCTTCCTACTATCTTCTTCTTTTTTTTTTAACATATAATGTATTATTTTTGTGAGAGATACAAGTCTGTGATTCAACAGTCTTACACAATTCACAGTGCTCATCATAGCACATACCATCCCCAGTGTCTATCACCCAGTCACCCCATCCCTCCCACCCCCCACCAATCCAGCAACCCTCAGTTTGTTGCCTGAGATTAAGAATTCCTCATATCAGTGAGGTCATATTATACATGTCTTTCCCTGATTGACTTATTTCGCTCAGCATAATACCCTCCAGTTCCATCCAGGTCATTGCAAATGGTAAGATTTCATTCCTTTTGATGACTGCATAATATTCCATTGTATACATATACCACCTCTTTTTTATCCATTCATTTGTCGATGGACATCGTGGCTCTTTCCATAGTTTGGATACTGTGGACATTGCTGATAAATGTGCAATTGCTGGGTCATAGGGTAGCTCTATTTTCAACTTGTTGAGGAACCTCCTTACTGTTTTCCAGAGTGGCTGCACCAGCTTGCATTCCCACCAAAATCTGTCATTTCCTGACTTGTTAATTTTAGCCAATCTGACTGGTGTGAGGTGGTATCTCATTGAGGTTTTGATATGGATTTCCCTGATACCAAGCGATGTTGAGCCCTTTTTCATGTGTCTGTTGGCCATTTGGGTGTCTTTTTTGGAAAAATGTCTGTTCATGTCTTCCGTCCATTTCTTGACTGGATTCTTTGTTCTTTGGGTGTTGAGTTTGATAAGTTCTTTATAGATTTTGGATAATAGCCCTTTATCTATTATGTCATTTGCAAATATCTTCTCCCATTCTGTCAGTTGTCTTTTGGTTTTGTTACTGTTTCTTTTGCTGTGCAAAAGCTTTGTATCTTGATGAGGTCCCAATAGTTCATTTTTGCCCTTGCTTTCCTTGCCTTTGGCAATGTTTCTAGGAAGAAGTTGCTGCATGGCTGAGGTCGAAGAGGTTGCTGCCTGTGTTCTCCTTTAGGAGTTTGATGGACTCCTGTCTCATATTGAGGTCTTTCAGCCATTTGGAGTCTATTTTTGTGTGTGGTATAAGGAAATGGTCCAGTTTCATTCTTCTGCATGTGGCTGTCCAATTTTTCCAACACAATTTGTTGAAGAGGCTGTCTTTTTCCATGGTACCTTATTTCCTGCTTTGTCTAAAATGAGTTGACCATAGAGTTGAGGGTCCATTTCTGGGCTCTCTATTCTGTTCCACTGATCTATGTGTCTGTTTTTGTGCCAGTACCATACTGTCTTGATGATGACAGCTTTGTAATAGAACTTTAAGTCCAGAATTGTGATGCCACCAGCTTTGCTTTACTTTTTCAACATTCCTCTGGCTATTCAGGGTCTCTTTTGGTTCCATACAGATTTTAGGATTATTTGTTCCATTTCTGTGAAAAAAGTGGATGGTATTTTGATAGGGATTGCATTAAATGTTAGATTGCTCTAGGTAGCACTGACATCTTCACAATATTTGTTCTTCCAATCCATGAACATGGAATGTTTTTCCATTTCTTTTTTATCTTCCTCAATTACTTTCATGAGTATTTTATACTTTTCTGAGTACAGATACTTTGCCTCTTTGGTTACATTTATTCCTAGGTATCTTATGGTTTTGGGTGCAATTGTAAATGGGATTGACTCCTTAATTTCCCTTTCTTCTGTCTTGTTGTTGGTGCATAGGAATGCTACTGATTTCTGTGCACTGATTTTATCTCCTGCCACTTTACTGAATTCCTGTATGGGTTCTAGCAGTTCTGGGGTGGAGTCTTTTGGGTTTTCCACAGAAATTATCATATCATCTGCAAAGAGTGAGTTTGACTTCTTCTTTGCTGATTTGGATGTCTTTTATTTCTTTTTGTTGTCTGATTGCTGTGGCTAGAACTTCTAGTAGTATGTTGAATAGCAGTGATGAGAGTGGACATCCCTGCCGTGTTCCTGATCTTAGGGGGAAAGCTCTCAGTTTTTCCCCATTGAGAATGATAGTCGCTGTGGGGTTTTCATAGATAGCTTTTATAATATTAAAGTATGGACCCTCTATCCTTATACACTGAAGAGATTTGATCAAGAAAGGGTGCTGTACTTTGTCAAATGATTTTTTGGCATCTATTGAGAGGATCATATCATTCTAGTTCTTTCTGCTATGAATGAATTGTATCACATTGATTGATTTGTGGATGTTGAACCAACCTTGCAGCCCAGGGATAAATTCGACTTGGTTGTGGTGAATAATCCTTTTAATGTACTGTTGGATCCTATTTGCTAGTATTTTGGGCAGAATTTTTGCATCCATGTTCATCAGGGATATTGGTCTGTAATTCTCCTTTTTGATGGGCTCTTTGTTTATTTTGGGATCAAGGTAATGGTGGCCTCATAAAACGAGTTTGGAAGTTTTCCTTCCATTTCTGTTTTTTGGAACAATTTCAGAATAGGTATTTTTTTTTTTTGAAGATTTTATTTATTTATTTGAGAGAGAGAGAATGAGAGAGAACAAGTACATGAGGAGGGGAGGGTCAGAGGGAGAAGCAGACTCCCCGCCGAGCAGGGAGCCCGATGCGGGACTCGATCCAGGGACTCCAGGATCATGACCTGAGCCGAAGGCAGTCGCTTAACCAACTGAGCCACACAGGCGCCCCAGAAGAATAGGTATTAATTCTTCTTTAAATATTTGGTAGAATTCCCCTGGGAAGCCATCTGGCCCTGGGTTTTTCTTTGTTGGGAGATTTTTGATTTTTGATTATTCAATTTTCTTAGTGGTTATAGGTCTGTTCAGGTTTTCTATTTCATCCTGGTCCAGTTTTGGTAGTTGATACATCTCTAGGAATGCATCCATTTCTTCCAGATTATCTAATTTGCTGGCATAGAGTTGCTCATAATATGTTCTTATCATTGTTTACATTTCTTTGGTGTTGGTTGTGATCTCTCCTCTTTCATTCATGATTATATTTATTTGGGTCATTTCTCCTTTCTTTTTGAAAAGTCTGGCCAGGGGTTTATCAATCTTGTTAATTCTTTCAAAGAACAAGCTCCTAGTTTCGTTGATCTGTTCTCCTGTTCTTTTGGTTTCTATTTCATTGATTTCTGCTCTGATCTTTATTATTTCTCTTGTCCTGTTGGGTTTAGTCCTTATTTGCTGTTCTTTCTCCAGCTCCTTTAGGTGTAGGTTTAGATTGTGTATTTCTGACCATTCTTGTTTCTTAAGAATGGCTTGTATTGC
>NW_023270757.1:12802509-12827239 GCF_011800145.1 Mirounga leonina | reverse complement strand
GCAATACAAGCCATTCTTAAGAAACAAGAATGGTCAGAAATACACAACCTAAACCTACACCTAAAGGAGCTGGAGAAAGAACAGCAAATAAGGACTAAACCCAACAGGACAAGAGAAATAATAAAGATCAGAGCAGAAATCAATGAAATAGAAACCAAAAGAACAGGAGAACAGATCAACGAAACTAGGAGCTTGTTCTTTGAAAGAATTAACAAGATTGATAAACCCCTGGCCAGACTTATCAAAAAGAAAGGAGAAATGACCCAAATAAATATAATCATGAATGAAAGAGGAGAGATCACAACCAACACCAAAGAAATATAAACAATGATAAGAACATATTATGAGCAACTCTATGCCAGCAAATTAGATAATCTGGAAGAAATGGATGCATTCCTAGAGATGTATCAACTACCAAAACTGGACCAGGATGAAATAGAAAACCTGAACAGACCTATAACCACTAAGGAAATTAAAGCAGTCATCAAAAATCTCCCCAAAAACAAGAACCCAGGGCCATATTGCTTCCCAGGAGAATTCTACCATCCATTTAAAAAAGAGTTAATACCTATTCTTCTGAAACTCTTCCAAAAAATAGAAATGGAAGGAAAACTTCCAAACTCGTTTTATGAGGCCACCATTACCATGATCCCAAAACTAAACAAAACCCCATCAAAAAGGAGAATTACAGACCAATATCTCTGATGAACATGGATGCAAAAATTCTCACCAAAATACTAGCCAATAGGATCCAACAGTACATTAAAAGGATTATTCATCACGACCAAGTCGAATTTATCCCTGGGCTGCAAGATTGGTTCAACATCTGCAAATCAATCAACATGACACAATACATTCATAAAAGAAAGAACAAGAGCCATATGATCCTCTCAATAGATGCAGAAAAAGCATTTGACAAAGTACAGCATCCTGTCTTAATCAAAACTCTTCAGAGTATAGGCATAGAGGGTCCATACCTCAATATCATAAAGCCATCTATGAAAAACCCACAACGAATATCATTGTCAATGGGGAAAAATTGAGAGCTTTCCCCTAATGTCAGGAACACGGCAGGGATGTCCACTCTCACCACTGCTATTCAACATACTACTAGAAGTCCTAGCCACAGCAATCAGACAACAAAAAGAAATAAAAGAGATCCAAATCGGCAAAGAAGAAATCAAACTCACTCTTTGCAGATGATATGATACTTTATGTGGAAAACCCAAAAGACTCCACCCCAAAACTGCTAGAACTCATACAGGAATTCAGTAAAGTGGCAGGAGATAAAATCAATGCACAGAAATCAGTAGCATTCCTATAGACCAACAAGACAGAAGAAAGGGAATTTAAGGAGTCGATCCCATTTACAACTGCACCCAAAACCATAAGATACCTAGGAATAAATTTAACCAAAGAGGCAAAGGATCTGTCCTCAGAAAACTATAGAATAATCATGAAAGTAATTGAGGAAGACACAAAGAAATGGAAAAACATTCCATGCTCATGGATTGGAAGAACAAATATTGTGAAGATATCAGTGCTACCTAGAGCAATCTAACATTTAATGCAATCCCTATCAAAATACCATCCACTTTTTTCGCAGAAATGGAACAAATAATCCTAAAATTTGTATGGAACCAGAAAAGACCTCGAGTAGCCAAAGGAATTTTGAAAAAGAAAAGCAAAGCTGGGGGCATCACAATTCCGGACTTCAAGCTCTATTACAAAGCTGTCATCATCAAGACAGCATGGTACTGGCACAAAAACAGACACATAGATCAGTGGAACAGAATAGAGAGCCCAGAAATGGACCCTCAACTCTATGGTCAACTCATCTTAGGAAAGAATGTCCAATGGCAAAAAGACAGTCTCTTCAACAAATGGTGTTGGGAAAATTGGATAGCCACATGCAGAATGAAATTGGACCATTTCCTTACACCACACACAAAAATAGACTCCAAATGGTTGAAAGACCTCAATGTGAGACAGGAGTCCATCCAAATCCTAAAGGAGAACACAGGCAGCAACCTCTTTGACCTCAGCCACAACAACTTCTTCCTACATACATTGCCAAAGGCAAGGGAAGCAGGGGCAAAAATGAACTATTGGGACCTCATCAAGATACAAAGCTTTTGCACAGCAATAGAAACATTCAACAAAACCAAAAGACAACTGACAGAATGGGAGAAGATATTTGCAAATGACATAATAGATAAAGTGCTATTATCCAAAATCTATAAAGAACTTATCAAACTCAACACCCAAAGAACAAAGAATCCAGTCAAGAAATGGACAGAAGACATGGACAGACATTTTTCCAAAGAAGACACCCAAATGGCCAACAGACACATGAAAAAGTGCTCAACATCGCTCAGCATCAGGGAAATCCAAACTCAGTGAGATACCACCTCACACCAGTCAGAATGGCTAAAATTAACAAGCCTGGAAATGACAGATGTTCACGGTGATGGGGAGAAAGGGGAACCCTCCTACACTATTGGTGGGAATGCAAGCTGGAAAACAGTATGGAGGTTCCTCAAGAAGTTGAACATAGAACTACCCTATGACCTAGCAATTGCACTACTGGTTTTTACCCCAAAGATAAAAATTTAGGGATCCAAAGGGATACGTTAACCCTGATGTTTTTATCATCAATTTCCACAGTATCCAAACTATGGAAAGAGCCATGATATCCATCGACAAATGGATGGATAAAGAAGAGGTGGTATATGTATACAATGGAATACTATGCAGTCATCAAAAGGAATGAAATCTTGCCATTTGCAATGACCTGGATGGAACTGGAGGGTATTATGCTGAGCGAAATAAGTCAATCAGGGACCATATCATATGTATCATATGACCTCACTGATATGAGGAATTCTTAATCTCCGGAAACAAACTAAGGGTTGCTGGAGTGGTGGGGGTGGGAGGCTTGGGGTGGCTGAGTGATAGACATTGGGGATGGTATGTGCTATGGTAAGCACTGTGAATTGTATAAGACTGATGGATCACAGACCTGTACCTCTGAAACAAATAATGCATTATATGTTAAAAAAAAAAGAAGAGATAGTAGGAAGGGAAAAATGAAGGGGGGGGGAATAGGAGTGGGAGATGAACCACGAGAGACTATGGACTCTGAGAAACAAACTGAGGGTTCTAGAAGGGAGGGGAGTGTGGGGTTGGGTTAGCCTGGTGATGGGTATTAAAGAGGGCATGTATTGAATGGAGCACTGGGTGTTATACACAATGAATCATGGAACACTACATTAAAAACTAATGACATAATGTATGGTGATTAATATAATATAAAAAAATAAAAAAATTCAATCTTTAAAAAATAAATATATGTAAAAGGTTTTAAAACAGTGCCTGATACACAGAAAGTGCTATATAATTATTTGCTCTTATTACTCCCATTTTCCTGATTTACAGATGAGGAAATAAAGGCATAGAGAAGTAATTGGCTCAATGTCACACTATTAGAAAATACCTGAGTTGGGACTTGAATCCAGGCATGTCACTCCAGGGACTAAACTTTAACTGAAATGCTCTTTTGCAATGTTTTATGTTATTGCCATACCTAGTGATGTGGTTATATCTCTAGATTTTATCGAAGAAGTCTAAGGACCAGGCTTTTCCCTTGGAGAGCAGTGATAAGCAAAATAATAACCCCCCGCCCAAAGAGGTTTGCTTCTTAATCCCTGAAATATATATGTTATATTGTAAGACAAAGGGATCACCTAAACTTTCTTAAAGGGATATTGTCACCTTGTCATTCACAATACAACCAAGTCCTGACAATGACCCCAATGGTCTGGCCTCCATTACTTTTCTGCCCCCAATTTTTACCACTCTCATCCTGCCTTCTCCTTACTTTACTCCAGCCACCTTGCTGCTCCCATTCCCTAATGCTCTTTGCCCCAGTTAAACATATGACTTACTTCTTCACTTCATTCACTGTGGTAATCACTATTCTATGAGTTCAAAAAAACCATTTCCTTTTTCATATGGGCACATGGCTAGACTACATTTCCCAGCCTCCCTTGCAGTTAGGAGTGAACATGTGACTGAGTTCTGACCAAGGGGTAAATAGATGCATATTTCTTCCAGACTGGCCCATAAAAACTTCCCCACAAGATCCTCCCTTTCTCTTCTTACTCATCCTCCAGCTGAATGGAAAGTAATCTGAAGGCCTTGAAGAGGGCAAAGCCAGAAGACAGGAGTGTGGGCCCCTCAATAACTGCAAGGAAAGAGTAGCCACACTGGAATTCTTTTGTTCAAGAAATAAAATCTTCTTGTGTTGAAACAAAATAAAATGAGAATCTTATCCTGTTCTACCTGGATGACATGATTGTAATCATAAGGGTCCTTAAATGTGGAAGAAGGAGGCAAAAGAGTCAGTGTCAGAATGATAAGATGTGACCCAGGCTCAATCAGATATTGCAAACTTTGAAGATGAAGAAAGGGGCCATCAGCCAAGCAATGTGGACAGCCTCTAGAAGCTGGAAAGATTCTTCCTTAAGACCTCCAGAAAGGAGCATGGCCCTGCCAACACCTTGATTTTAGCCCAATGAGACCTATTTTGGACTTCTGACCCCCAGAACTGTAAAGTAAAAAATCTGTGTTATCTTAAGCAACTAGGTTGTAGCAATTTGTTATAGCAGCAATAGAAAACTGATATATAGAAGGCTGTATTGGAAAGAAAAGGATGCAGGGACTCTACTGTATGAAGAAGACTAACCACTACCACCTCATGGTATGGAAGACAAAAATATGAATGAAAGATAAGTGAGCAAATCTAAGATTTGTATTTTAGGATTGTTTTGTTTTCCTTTATTTTGCTTTGGAATTTAGTATTTTTGGCCTAATAGGAATAAAACTGTAAGATCTCAGTTATAGTAACACTGCAGTCTATAAAGTATTTTCTCTTCCACTACCACATTCCATCTTTGTGGCTCTAGGTCTTCAAGGTAGATAGATACACTGTGGAAGAGTGAGAGATGATGATTTGGGGGTTAATAGACCCAAGTTAAAATCCTGTCTCCACCCCTTCTATGCTGCTGTCCAGCATGCAATGGGGCCTCTCTGAGCCACAGTTTCTTCATCAGTAACAGAATAGTGCCACTCCTTTGAAAGGGAAAATGGAGATCCTACCTCTGAGGGTACCTGTCATTCAGTAAGATATAAGTAATTTTTTTTTTCTATCTGCATTTTATAAATGGGGATATTGAAATCAAAGAGAGGAATAACCTGAATGAATTAGTCAACTAGTTGATGACAAAGGCTTGGTTTATGTCTATATAACCCCTTCCATTAAATCTAGTTGTTTCCCTTAAATGACTTTTTAAAGTATTCTGCTGTAATCCATAACTTGCTAAACTAATCTGATTGCATTAATCAATTTATTTATAATTTATACCCTGCCTTCTTCCAACAAGAATTAGAAATGACTTGATCAAATGTAATGCCTGCAGAAGATATCTTGGTCAACCTCTTCAGCAGTGCTGCCAATAGGATCACCATCCTGGCAAAGGCACAACAGTCCTGTTATCTGATGGGTCATTCCTAAATCCAATAAATGCTGCTGATTGGTGTGTCCACTCAATCTGGGGGCAAATTCATGAATCTTCTGACTTCACCATCCAGTGTTTGTGCTATTTGCTGATGGAATGTATTTTGGAGAATATGCTAGCAGAAATCCAATAGGGAAAGCTATTTATTCTTACAACCCAAGGTAAGTTCAAACAGGGCCCTGAGTAGAGGCGCAATTGAAAATAATGGCAATGACTCATAAATAGTTAAGCTGCCTACCTCACTCAGAAAATGTATTTTGAAAAATATTTTACAAAACATTCTTAATATCCTGTTAAGTTTAATAATACCAAAGTATTCATAAGTCTTGGAAAAATATTCAAGTCAGTAGCTTAACAAGCTACTCCTCAGAGTGAGTTCAGATGGAGTAGGGCCTATTTTTGGCCAAATTAAGGAATTAGGAATTGGGGAACTCATTCAATTCTAATATTATAACTATAAACCAGGTTAGTTCAGATTGTAACCTGAAGTGGTCTGAAATGTATATAGAAACATTCATTTGTTTAGGTTTTTTTTAATAATTATATTTTGAGTGATAGCCACTGTATTAGACACAAATCAGTAGATAACCTCATAGGTCCATTATGGGATACATGCCATTTCCATGCATAATTGTATTGAAGGTGGGAAATCATAAGTATATTAAGAATGGCACAGAAAAAACACATGGAAGTTCAAGGATATAACACATTTAGTTAGAAAAATGAAGAAAGGAATGTTGGAAGAGTTGTTCTGAGTTAAATTTTGTGGAATAAATAAGAATTATCTTTGAGGTGATAGGCTAGTGGAAGAGCCAAGTGTGAATATATGTTGTGTATGTGTATGAGTGAAAGAATAGGGTGGCACTTTTCAAGTGAGAAAAGCATGGCAGAAATCCTAATTTGTTTATTCAATCAAAAATATTTATGATGTTACTCCTGTGTGTTCTGCTCATTATGGGGACAGAGAGATGAGTAGGATAGATGCAATCTCTACCTTCACAGTAGGTAGTAAAAGTTGCCCATGGATATGGTCCATTAAAAGAAAAAAGCCATAAAATATATCAGTACCAGAAAAAAGCCTAAATGGACTCTTGAATGAAATAATCATTCTTTTAAGTTTACTTCACTATATGAAAAGGCTGTATTTATCGTTGACTGTTCCAAGTAAACACATCACTTCCAGGCAGATTCCACTACTACAGGTGAGGTTTGTAGTTTGTTTTACATTCTTGGGAAGAAACCAGGGGAACATTTCTTTCCCCACTTTTATTAAATAGAATAAAAAAAGAGACAATAAAAAGTCCTTAGTAATGGGTAGGATAAATGCCTTCATTCCATAAAAAAACAAGCATATATATTAGTCATACTGAGCTTATTATGTGTTTTGAGTATATTAACTTACTTAATACATGCAAAATATACAGTGGCCACCATTGTTATTATGTCCATTTTGCAGATAAAAAAAAATTAAGGCATCAAAGAATTAGGTGATTCATCCAAGGCCAAGTAGTTTTATATCTAGTTAGCAGCTGAGCCAAGAGATAGACAAATCTGGAGTGGACTAGCTCCAGAATCCATGTTCTCAACTAGTCTAAACTGTTTCTGGTATCATGTTACTCATTTCTAGAAATTTCCTGAATGAGCTGAAAATTGAGATGGTATTGAAGTTGCTTGTGCTTCTCTCTGCCTAACATTTCTCCTAAAATACTCTTAAGTGGTAGCATTCATTTTTGGATGCATTTCGGGGGCCTGCACAGATGTGTCTGAGAATAGTACTCACATCTGAAGACAGAAGATGCAAGTCCTTACAATATTGCAAGGTTTCTGAATTTAGTATGCAGTATTTGGCCATCTAGGGCTTTGTGATTTCTTTAGTGGGAGTTCAGCGAGTCAAATCTCTACCACCAAGCAAGGCCCATACACTCCAAAAGTATATACTCAGCCCTTCCATAGCATGCAAATAGAAATCCCCTGCTGGGTTTAACATTCTTTCTTTGCTCTCTAATCAGCAAAAATTCTCTATTTCACAAGTCAGTATTTGTTCATGCATTTCCAGAGACCTAGGAGGAAGGATATTATGCAGAGAACATGCCCAAGCATATAACTGGATAGATTAAAAGATCCAAATGGACACCCAGTGCACTCACATAAATATATAAAAAGCCAAACTAGAGCACTAAGTGGTGGCACTTATTGTAAAATGGCACTGAATACTGCCATTTCTTCTATTTCTAAACCAATTTAGATTTCAGGGCTCATTTGCAGCACTGGTTCTATTGCCATCCATAACCTAGGAGACTCTTGCATTCTCTTCTTCACGTATATTAGTCTTTTTCCTAGTCCTTTTACAGGCATAAAACTTTTTAACTAACTTATTCTCAAATCTTTCCTACACTGAGCCACTCCCTGAGTCTCTCATTGCAAAGCCAGAGGAAAGAGAAAAGCACCAAACTAATTCTAATCTATCCTGAAACATAACCTTGGGGAATGTGTTCGTGAACACCTGGAGATGTTTGGATGTTGTTAGCCTCACTCAAGGAAGCTGCCCCACAGGTCAAGACAAATACCAAAAGTAATGGAGGGAAGAAAAAGAAGATGGAGTGTTCACTGACCACCAGCTGGGAGCCAGATATCTTTACACAGGATGGTGACAATCTTGGGTGAGCCTTTGATGTGTGTTCTTTCCACAAAGTTAGAGCATCTGAAGAACAGCACAAATAATTATTTCAGCAATGAATAAAAGATTGTAACTAAATGCCAATTCTCATTATCAGCTAAGACAAAAGATTCTGAGATTCAATCCTGAAACTTCAGACCTCTGATCTCCATGCTTGCACAAAAGCCGGTGTGCAGCAGTTATTTGAATACATGGTCCAGAAGGGATAGGGAGATTTTATATAGAAATATATTTTAAAATATTTTTATGTTTTTTATACTTACAAATATTTTTGAATGAAAAAGACAAATGTGTTTTTACAAGAAATCACTAATTTCTGTTCTAAATTATTCCACATTATATTTTAAGATTGGATGGTGGGGAGGTCGAATGGAAGGGTGGAACACCATTGTTTCCATCATTGAATAGAAAAATGAAAATTTCCAACACCTGAAGATGAACTGGAATGTAATGCTGTAATTGGAATGTTATTCATAAGTGTTTGACATGATTAAACTTGAAACTAACACACAAGGAAAGTTTAATAGCCGTGTTTGTATTTACAGATGCCTTGGTATCTGTATAGTATCTTGCAGACAATAGGCACTAAATAAATGCTTTCCAAATGCTTACTGAGTTCAAGTCAAACAACAAAGCAAAGATTGACAAAAATTTACATATTTCCAAGCACACTAAGAACCATTTGGATGTGCAAGTAGGTCGCAAATATGGTATCAGTCGTGATGTAGCAGAGAGGAAGTCACTGGACTTGAGCCAGGAAGCCTAGCTTTGAGTCTCTACCTACATTTGCTAGCTATGTCACCTTAGATGAGAAAACTAGCTATGCCAATATCCTCATCTGTAATTGGGGTCACTTCTTTCAGACAACGACTGTTTAAAAAGTTGTTGAGGTTTTAAAACAATGCGTCCCATAATTCTTTATAAAGTTTTTTTTTGTCCTAAATGGATATAATAGATACATTGCTGGTTAAACAAGTGTTTTTTGGAGCTTTTGTTTTTGTTTTAATTACTCCATGGAACCCTAGTCTTCTGAAGAATACTTTAAAGGAAACCAGATTGGCGAGAGGGAAAGATGGGGAAGAAGCTGGTAGAGAAGTCTGTCTTTCCAAGTCCCATCCTTTCATATAGAATAGGTTTACTTTTATGTATTTTATACGCTTTGGACTTCCACATAATATTTTAAAAGAAAAAATAGTTTTACTGATTGAAAACAAAATTGAAGACCACTAAATTCATTCCATTTATTTGGTTTGGAACTGTGAAAACAGGAAACAACCCAAATGTCCACAGACAGGAGAAAGGATAAAAAATTTGTAGTGGATGGCTCAGTCGGTTAAGCATTGACTCTTGATTTTGGCTCACATCATGATCTCAGGGTTGTGAGATTGAGCCTCATGTCAGTCCCTGCGTTGGGCATGGAGCCTGTTTAAGATTTTCTCTCTCCCTCTCCCTTCCCCCTCCCCACGTCCACACTCTTGCTCTTTTCTCTCTCTCTCTCAAAAAAAAAAAAATTATAGTGTATTCTTACAATGGATTACTACTCATCCTTAAAAAGAAATGAGCAGAAAATACACACAACACATGGATAAATCTTAAAAACATTATGTTGAACTAAAAGAAGCCAGACACAAAAGAGAACACTTTTTATAATTTAATTTATATAATGGTAATTATATGTTTAGGCATCTTACTACAAGATGCAGTGAACTGAAAGAAGCACAAGGGAACTTTCTGGAATGATAGAAATGTTATTTATCTTGATCTGGCAGCTGGTGACCCAGATATGTATACGTAATTTTTTTTTAAAGTGTAAGCTATACATTTAAGATTTGTGCAATTCACTCTATGCAAATAATGGCATGATTTTAAAAAGTAGGCACAACCAATTGTTTTTCTGGTCATTGTCAAAAAGAAGGGAAATGGAATCAGATGAGTTCCAGAGATATATAGAAGAAACAGTAAAAATGTATCCATTTCTCTATGATACAGTACGTCTTCTCACTCTCACCCCCTAAACTCATACACTCACACACACAATGTACATACCCATAAATACACTTCTCCATTAATCTTATTTGCTTTCTTATCCCTTTTCTCATTTTTGTCTTTCCAGAATCTACTAAGTTGCTCACTGTTATAAAAGTATTTCATTGAATAACAATCTTTATCTTTCAAGTAGTTTTGTGTTCCTGACCCATCCCATAACAATCTCTGTTCCCAGAAAGATTCATTAGCATACCAAAAAAAAAAAAAAAAAAGATTTCTAGTTCCAGAAAAGAATCCTTTCTTAGAAAATTATTTTACTTATAACTCTGATACAAAAATCTATATCTAAGCTTAGATGCTTAGATACAAAATAATTGTTAACACTTTATTAAGCCCTAATTATGGACAAGGTACTATTCTAAGCAATCTATATGGACTATTTAATTTTTTTCAACAAATCTATGAGGTAAATACAGATGAAAAAAAAACCTGAGACACAAAGAGGTTATGTAACTTGCCTAAGTTTACAACAGTTAAGTTAGTCGGGAAGCTGGAAAATAGACTCTGGAACCCTGGCTCCCACCTCTCAGTAGCCATGTGGGTCAAGACAAGCTCCAGAATGAAGCAGACAGAGTATATTCACTTTAGCTATAAATTCCCTCTGAGATGCCCAGCGAACAGCTAGATACCCTACTGTTGTGTCCTTTCTGGTGATTTTTTTCCAAAGACTTATCAAACCTATTATCTCAATTGGACAGGAGTTCCCAGATAATGCTATCAGGCAAGAGACCAGTAAATTTTCCTGAAAAGCAATGTAGCGATCAACAAAGAAATAGAAAAAAATTCATGGGCCTGGGTAGGCTGATAGAAGTGATACCAGTGTGCTTTAACTTTTAGAGCAAAATGAAAGCATCATGATTCCTCAACCAGCTTTGCAGTATTGAACCTAATATCAGGCACAGACTGGCAAGTGCTTAATAAATGTGTGATATACAGGGATCTAAGTCACGGCAAATATCATTATGCCTTGATTAGTTTCCTAGGGCTGTCACACAAAGTACCATAAACTGGGTGACTTAAAACAACCGAAAGTTATTGTCTTGCTGTTCTAGAGGCTAGAAGTCTGAAGTTAAGGTATCTGTGGGGTCATGCTCTCTCAGAAGCCTCTAGGAGAAGATCTTTCTTGACTCTTCAAGTTCCCTTGGCTTGTAGCTGCAGCATGTCAATCACTGCTTCTGCTGTCACATAGTGTTGGCCCTGTGTATCTATGTCTTCACATCACCCTCCCCACACCCCCCTTTAAGAACTCTAGGTGTATTAAAGTAAGGTCCTACCCTAATAATCTTACCTTAACTTGATTAGATCTACAGTTTCTGTTTCTAAATAAGGTCACATTCACTGGTACCAGGAATCAGGATTTCAACATTTCTTTCTGGAGGACACAATTCAGCCCTTAAGATGCCTGAGCCATCCTGGTTCCACTGTTCTCCCAGACTCCATTTCTTGGTTATAGCCGACTTTTCCACATCTGTCTTCCTCTTCCCATCCCCTTTGCTCCAATTTGCAAAGGCTTTTGAGCCTGTGTTATTGTGATTTATAGGAAACACATATTTGGTCATTCAAATGTATAGTTCTTTTTTTTTTTAAGATTTATTATTTTAGAGAGAGAGAGCATGCTCACTCACATGAGCACTTGAATGGGGGGAGGGTCAGAGAGAGAGAGAATCTCTAGCAGACTCCCCACTGAGCATGGAGCCTTATGTGGGGCTTGATCTCACAACCCCGAGATCATTACCTGAGCAGAAACCAAGCGTCAGAGGCTCAATTGACTGAGCCACCCAGGCATACTTCAAATGTATATTTCTCATATTTGGTCTTCATCCACAGTTCCTGGCTCAGAGCCCCTAAAACCCTTGGAATTACCAAAGTGAAGAGAGTGACAAATGTGTCTTTTGCTATGTTAACGACGTGACTTTTAGAGCCCTTAGAAGGATGAGAGTTGGTTGCCAGGGGAGCAAACCATGTGATTAGAGGGTTGGAATCCCACCCCCTCACCTCTGGGGAGGGGAGAGAAGCTGGAGATTGAATCAATCACCAATGGCCACAGATTTAGACAATCATGCCTATGTAATGAAGCCTTCATAAAAATCCAAAGGACCGGATTCAGAGAGCTTCCCAGATGGTGGACACCTGGAAATTTGGGGAGAGTGGCCTGCTTGGAGGGAGCACAGAAGCTCCTTGTCCTTTATCTACACCTGGCTCTATGCTCTTCTTCTATCTGCATTCCTGAATTATAACCAGTGATCTAGTAAGTATAATGTTTGTCTGAATTCTACGAATCATGATAGCAAATTAATTGAACCCAAGGAAGGGGTCATGGGAAACTCTGATTTATATAGCCAGTAGGTCAGAAGCACAGTTAACAATCTGGGCTTGTGACTAGCATCTGAAGTGTGTGTTGGGGTGGGGGGGGTGGCAGTCTGGTAGGACTGATCCCTTAACCTGTGGAATCTGACACTATTTCTGGGTAGATAGTGTCAGAATTGAGTTGAATTGTAGGGCAACCTGCTGATGTCAGAGAATTGCTTCTGGGTGTGGGGAACCCCCTCAAAAAATTGAAATTGATGTGGGATGCTCCAATGGGTGGGGCCGGTGGCCCAGGTAGTGAAAGAACTCACCCAAGGCAGAACAAAAGAGATAGAAGTTTATTGAATACACCAGAAGGGAGAGGCAGACAGGACAGCAAAGGGGAGACTGTTTGCGACCAGGCGGTCGTAAGGGGCCACAATTAAGGAGCAGAGTCAGGAAGTATAGGAAATATGGAATTTTCCCTTTTTTGGTAATCTTAGGAACTGTGCCTAGTTGTAATTGGTTAGGGCCTATGGCTATTTCAAGATGGATTGTTTAATGATCCTGTTTGCATTCAGCTTGGCGGTTGCTGTGGGCCCTTTTACCTTACTCAGGTTTCCATTGCTCAAGGTTGTTGCCTAAAAAGCAGCCTTGACAACTGGGTCCAGAACCTCTTTTTAGAGCCATACCCCACAAACCCTGTCTGCTCATTGACAATACTATCATTGCTTCATCTCTCTCTTGAGTAATCATCTCTGGGAAAGGACTTTTGAAACAGTCCTTTCTCTTCTCTCTGACACTACATTCACGTTGCTTTTAAAACTCCAGGCTATACAGAGTCTTTGATATCAATTTGACATTAGTTTATCTTTATAAATGAATATCCCACAACACAATATTTAATGTCACTGGGCTGCCTTCTACCATGAAGTTGCCAGCCAATTCCCACCAAGTCGGTGTCAGAATGTGGAATTAGTGACTAATAAAATGAAATAGACAAAAGGAGAATGCTGAGAGATGGGCATGATATATGAATATCATTAGCTGTTCCTTAAAGAGCATTTATGTGATTACATGAATACAGAAATGCAATGCAGTATTTTAGAATTTCACTCTTCACTGGGATGCTATGAAGCAGATGGACTGTGTGACTGATGATTCAATAATTGCTCTCATTAAAAATGTTCACACTTTTAATTTCCTCACAGCCCCCACCCCCCCATCTCATTCTGTGAAGAGTTGAGGAATGAAATGGTTTTGTCTTTGTCAGCACATGGATAATAATTGAGTTTACTTTGATTTCCTGGGGTGCCCCTACCCCACCTCTGGGATCCTGATCGACAGCTCAGAAGCCTGGTAAAATGTTGAAGCCAGCCTCCACTGTCTCAAAGACTAGAGATATCACAGGATGATCTTCCTTTAGTCTTCCTCATCTTCCACAACAGCCTCCCTCACACACAGTATGTGCTGTGTCTTCCCAGGTGCTCCACCACAAATATCAGGCATGGGGAGATTAGCTGACAACTTTGAATTCAAGTTTTGGAAGTCTGTCCACCCCTAGATATAGCCAAGAATAAATCAGAGTGCATGGGATGTAGGAGGCAAATAGTAGGAGCCAACGGCTGCAGCAGTGATAGCGAGATGGACACCGAAGCTCAAACTCAATAACACAGTTATTACTATGTATCTGTAGAAACCACAGCATCTGCAGATCAGTAGGATGGCTTCTGCCTGGAAAGGGTTTAGCACTGGAGGGACCAACTAAAAATGGATGAAACTTTTTTTCTCTTCATATTCATTTACTTATTACTATTCATTCTTCAGGAAAAAAGAGCATTATCCACTAGCAAGAGATCTAGGTTCTAGTGTGAATCCATGCCACTAAGTAGCTGTGTATCCTTGGGTGGTTACTTTACCTCTCTGGATCTCATTATCCTCAGGGCCCAGCTTTACAGCTTTATGATTATATGAACTATTGACTGTCTAATAAGTGAAAGGTGTAATGGGAAAGGACTAGACCTTCTTAAGAAGTCCATGGTCTCTGTGGGAGAGATAAAGCATAGATGCATGTAGAGAAAAATAACATCATAGAAACCATTTGGCTTCCCTCACCCCAAAGGCTAGGTGTGACGATGACTGCTTTGAGTTCAGGGAGAGAAGAGAAAGCCCTTGGGATTAATGAGGGCTCAGAGTGGTGCTCTTTGGGGCAGGGATTTGAGAAATAGAAAAGAGGTAAAAGGGCATACTGTGGGGAAAAATAGTATGAACAAATATTCAGGCCTTAGAATGTGTCAGATATCTTAGGACAGACAATGAATGAGCACGTTGACTTTTACAAAAGTTTCTTGAGGCTAATTTGGCTTGTTATAGGGCATTGACAAGCTCCCAATGTTGGGGGGACGCTAAGCCTCTTCCCCAATTTCCCCAAGATCTCTATCCAGGATTGAATAGAGTTGGGTTCACAAGAAGGAAAGTCTTAAATGCTACATTTAAAAAGAGCAGAATGTGTAAGCATCAGAGTGTTACTGAGAATTGGTGAGGGAAGAGTAACACATGATAAGCGGAGATATGAGATGTTTAACAAGGGAGTACAAGATCAGAGGAAGCCAGACTAAAGGCAAAGAGGTGGCCTGAGGAAGCCAGATACAATAAAAGCTGTAACCAGGGCAGGGCAGAGAGGGGGAAAGGAGGGAGGGATTTGATTCTCCAGCAACATATTCTTATTTGAAACTTTTGCTTCCCCTTTTATATTGAGCATTATATTTGTAATCACATGCTCAGTATCTATTTTTCCTACTAGAATATAAGTTCCCTACAGGGCATGATTGTGTCTGCCTTTTTAGAGCCATGTATCTCCCATACCCAGCATGGTAGCTGGCCCAGTGGAAATACTCAAAAAACACTTGGGAAACAAATGACTGCACGTAAGAAACACTGTGAAGGAAAGAACAACAATATTCGGAGTCAAAATTTCTTTGTTTGGTAAAGGGAAGCATGATGACAGAAACTGGGAGAAGTAGAAACAGCAATGTTGGAAGAAAAATGATGCTGCAGATGAATTTGAAGTGATATTGGGATATCCATGTAGAAATGTTCAGAAGGTCATTGGAAATATTGGGTTATATGCTGAGAAAACTGCCAGTGTGTCCTCCTTTAATATAGAAAATTGAGCTGGTTGTCTGAAATCCTTTGATTTCTAAATTCCATTTGGCAGAGAATACATTGAGGTCATGAATCCAAATTTTAAAAAAATGTACAAAAATTAGGAAGAGCAGTTACGTTTTTCTTCCCCATCCTAGTCCTATGTCAGAAATTTAATACCTACTTTCATGCCATTTTTACTTTTAAGAGAGACTTTTTGGTAAATTAAAAACCTGTTTTTTTTTCTTTTTATTTTTTTTTAAGATTTTTATTTATTTATTTGAGAGAGAGAGAATGAGAGAGAGCACATGAGAGGGGGGAGGGGCAGAGGGAGAAGCAGACTCCCTGCCGAGCAGGAAGCCCGATGCGGGACTCGATCCCGGGACTCCAGGATCATGACCTGAGCTGAAGGCAGTCGCTTAACCGACTGAGCCACCCAGGCGCCCTTTTTTTTTCTTTTTAATATACTTAATTGAATTGGAAAAACCCATTGCATAAATTAAAAGAAAATGTATTATATTGGAGGATGCTTTTTATTTGTTAGAGATATTAATATCTCCTTTTAGTTGGGATGGTTTTGTGCCCATCTCTGGATGCCAAAGAACGATCAATGGTGAAAGATCTTAAGCTTTGATATCATACTAATCTAAACTTCAATTCTGTGTCCATCATTTTTTACTGAGTTGCTTAACTGTTCTGCACATCACTTTTCTCATCTATAAATTGGAGTTTCTATTACCCACCTAACAGATTTTGTGAATGTGAAATACATACAGTTTTGGGTTGAGCAGTGACCTCCCAAAACATTTTTCCATGTCTCAGAACCTGTGACTGTGACCTGATTTGGAAAAAAGTTCTTGCAGATGTAAGGATCTCAAGATGAGATCATCCTGAATTTTTTGGAGAGCCCTAAATCCAATAACAAATGTTATAATAATAGACACACAGACACAGTGAGAGGAAGCCATGTAGAGAGGGAGGCAGAGATCGGGGTGATGTTGTCAGCCCAGAAGCCAGACAGGGCAAGGAAAGTTTCTTCCATAGAGCTTCCAGTGGGAGCAAGGCCCTGCCAACACCTTGATTTCAGACTTGGGCTCCAGAACTGTGAGAGAATAAAGACCAGTTGTTTTAAGCCACCAGCTTGTGGCAATTTGTTACAGCAGTCCTGGAAAACTAATATACACACACTAATATACACACTTACTCTGTCTACACATATGCTCCATAACTGCTAGTTCTTGTCCCTCAATCTTTTTTTTTTAAAGATTTTATTTATTTATTTGAGAGAGAGAATGAGATAGAGAGCATGAGGGGGGGGAGGGTCAGAGGGAGAAGCAGACCCCCCACTGAGCAGGGAGCCCGACGTGGGACTCGATCCCGGGACTCCAGGATCATGACCTGAGCTGAAGGCAGTCGCTTAACCGACTGAGCCACCCAGGTGCCCTCTTGGATCAACTCGATCCCGGGACCCCAGGATCATGACCCGAACCGAAGGCAGTCGCCCAACCGACTGAGCCACCCAGGCGCCCTCTTGGATCGACTCGATCCTGGGACCCCAGGAGCATGACCCGAACCGAAGGCAGTCGCCCAGCCGACTGAGCCACCCAGGCGCCCTCTTGTCCCTCAATCTTATTGAAACCACCACACCCTGAGCCTTCTTGTATAAAAGTAAAGTAAAATGACTGCTGGAAACATTTCAATGGAGGAATTAAGAGAATATCTGTGTGCCATACTGGTAGCATAAGTGTGAGGGGGTAATTATGAGACACACTAAGGAGAACAAAGAAGAGAAGGATAGCAGAGGATGGAAGAAAATTCAGAAGAAGAAAGGAGAGAAAAAAAAGAAGGAAAAACAAAACTCCCTTTCCTCCCTCCACCAGCTCTTAGAGTCCTTCAGGGTGGGTATTCAGTGGAAACCAGAAGGAAATAAGAGGAGACATATTAAAGTGAGGAGACACAGATATTTCAGTTGTGCCCGTGGCATTTCAGAGCTGCTATGCCATCAATCTTGCCAGGTGGGAGGGGCTGAAATACGGGGCTATTGTCAAGTGCAACTTTCATTAAAACCAAGGCCTGTTGGCTCCTAATTTTCAATCCACTAAACGTACAGTTTCTGCTTGAGCTCCAACAACCATCACTCATTCTCCCCTGTTTTGCTCAGCCGTCAGATGGAAAGTTAAAAGAAATATTAGGTATAATATAAGAAACTACAATAATCAGGGCGCCTGGGTGGCTCAGTTGGTTAAGCGACTGCCTTCGGCTCAGGTCATGATCCTGGAGTCCCGGGATGGAGTCCCGCATCAGGCTCCCTGCTCGGCGGGGAGCCTGCTTCTCCCTCTGACCCTCCCCCCTCTCATGTGCTCTCTGTCTCTCTCATTCTCTCTGTCTCAAATAAATAAATAAAATCTTAAAAAAAAAAAAAAAGAAACTACAATAATCACAGCAGTCATAATCCCTGCTGTAGCACTATATTTTTCTGAGTATGTTAGTGACTTATCATTTCTAAAGAGCATTTATTTAACAGTAAAGTCATTTTCTATGCATCAGTGGCCCATATTCAAAAATAAAAATAAAAAAACTCAAGTTTCCAAGTATAAGCCATTTAAAAAATATTATCATAAACAATCATGGCATGGAGGGCATATTAGGAATAGAAAGAATAACTTCTTCTTGCAGTCCAAACAAATATATAATGCAACTGGAATAATGAAATCTACCAAATACCAGGCACTCCTAAAATTTCTCCAGGAAAAAAAAAATTTCTTGTGCACTTGATAATCACAGACTCTCTCGGTCTCTCATCTCCTCAGTCCCAGCAGTGGTACAATAGCTCTAGGACAATTGTATTAAGTCCTGAAAGAAAGGCTATGGTCACTTGCCCCATTGTCAATAGTCATCCTGATAAGGTGACATAAAAAAACTGCTACATATATCTACGATTTATTGAAATTATTGAATCAGGGTCTTGTTTCGGTTTGTTTGTTACTGTAGGCTGGGAATCCAGAAAATATGTTCTTCCCTGTACACTCTGCCTCTACCTCTGGATAAAGAGACCAACATTGTGTATCTAAAGATACTGGAAAGTGATTAAACACTAAGACCCAGGACCTCCGAAGGCCTGAGTACAGATCCAGTGACCATCTTGTATTTGAATGAAACATGTAAATTTCTGCAGTGGCCACAACAGCTGTAAGCCAGAACTAGCTCCAGTATCTTGGGACATAAAAGCTCCTGGGATTTTCTACAACCTAATTCAATGGGAGATGTCTTTGAACACAAGACTTTGATGATCTTGGCAAATGGGGAGTTGAAATGGAATTCTCTGGAATTAGAAAAATAAAGAACTGTGAAAGGTCTCACACTTGTAAAACAAAATTCGTAACTCTTTTTTTTTAAAGATTTTATTTATTTTTTAGAGAGCGAGCGAGAGAGAAACAGCACGAGAGGGGAGAGGGTCAGAGGGAGAAGCAGGCTCCCCGCTGAGCCGGGAGCCCGATGTGGGACTCGATCCCAGGACCCTGGGATCATGACCTGAGCCGAAGGCAGACGCTTAACCATCTGAGCCACCCAGGCGCCCAACAAAATTCATAACTTTAATAGTGGCCTCAAGGATGGAATTAAGTGAAAATTTGCCCAGTGCTGTTCATTAGTTTGCTATTTAGTTATACCAGATTCTGTTTGTGAGAAATTTCCAATTACATTAACACACTGTTCTCCAGTGGAATAGATGGCCTGGACAATTGTCATCCCATCCCACAGTACCTCAGGGAAAAGTCCTGCCAGCTCCGCCCTCTTCCTGACATTCAGATGACTAGAATTAATCAGCTCCGGTGTGGGACACGTGGAATAACACAGGTTAAAAGGTTATCAAACCTTGCCATGGATCTGAGCAGATTGCCAGTGCTTTGGGGGAAGAGGACGGCCTTAGCCCTCTGATAAGGGAGCTGGGCAGGGAAGGCCAGATGACCCTGAGGTAGTCAGAGATCAAAGTGGCCCAGGTCCTCCACCGTCACTGAAGTGTTTTTCCTGAAGAGAAAACCTTAAAACATAAAAAAAAAGTATACATTTCCATCAGAGAGCGGAAGAGAGAAGTGACTTGTTTTTCACTAATGTCTTTCCCATGCAGGGGTCTGTAAGCTCCCTTTCAAGCCCTATGGAGGGTTTCTCAGAGTCCAGGGACACTAAATTGTGGGCAGAAGTTTGTGCATTTTTGTCAGGAAAGGATTTATAAACTTATGACTCAAAAGAGTTTAAGAAACATTGGGGTAGTGAGGGGAGATCAATTATTTCCCCTCACTGGGCAGTATTTATTAACACAAGCCCTAAAAGGAATAGCTTTCAGTAATATAATTCCAGTTCTGTGCCTCTATGTAAAAGGAGGTGAAAGCAGGGGTCCTAGACTACCTGTTAAAGTTGTCATGTCTTGTGTCTCTGTGCCTGCCAGGAGCTGTGTACTATGAAAACTTCCTCACTGTGAAAAGGGCTTCACTCTGAAAACTCACTTCACTGTATCTTCATGACCACCCTGTGAGGGAACTGTTTTTATTCCTTGGAAAAAGAAACTCAGAAACAGAGAGGTTTGGTAACTTACCTCAGATCATGCAGTTAGGGGTAAATAAGTCCAGCATTTGGATCCACGTTTGTGGGTTCTAAAGCCTGTAATAGTTCTTAGAACTCTTATATGTTGGTTTCATAGGCTCTTGCATTCCTGCTCAAATGGATTTCAGATTCCTCCCATGGGGGTGTTCATAGGTATACATTGAATATTTCCATATTTTTAATATATCCTCTTGATTTCAAATCCAGAAAGGAAAAGGAAAGGTATTCTGGTTAGTGACAGTAAGAGTGACTGTGCCTATTCTAACATGTCATATTGCTCACTCTAGCTCAGCTTCAAAGAGGGGATAAATGTAGCTAGAGGGCACAGAGTGTGGGCTCCTGTAACATCTCAGGGTGGCTGAGTACCAGCTGCAGCCCTGTCACTATCTCGTGCTATGTTTTGGGCCTCTCATCTATCTTGGAACTAACCATGTCATCATTTGTCAAATGGGGGCAATGACCCACCTCCCAAGACAGTGGAAAGGGTCAGATGAGATCATTAATTTAAGAAATACTCTGAAGGTTAAAACTAGAACTATCCTACAAACTTAGCAATTACACTACTAGGTATTCACTCAAATAATACAAGAATACCAATTCAAAGGGATACATACACCCCAATGTATAACAGCATTATCTGCAATAGCCAAATTATGTAAATAGCCCAAGCATCCATCAATTGATGAATGAATAAATTAGGTGTGAGATATATATATATAATGGACTATTACTCAGCCATAAAAAGCAAAATCTTGCCATTTGCAATGACACGGATGGAGCTAGAGAGTATAATGTTAAGTGAAATAAGTCAGTCAGGGAAAGACAAATACCATATGATTTCACTCCTATGTGGAATTTAAGAAACAAAACAAATGAGCAAAAGGGGGAAACAGAGAGAGAGAGAGGCAAACCAAGAAACAGACTCTCAGCTATAGAAAACAAACTGATGGTGACCAGAAAGGAAGTGGGTCGGGGGATGGGTTAAATAGGTGATTAAAGAGTGCACTTGTGATGAGCACTGGGTGTTGTAGGGAGGTGTTGAATCACTGCACTGTACACCTAAAACTAGTATTACACTGTATGTTAGCTAACTAGAATTTTAATAAATTTTATTTACTTAAATTTATATTAAATAAATTTAATACAATAAAAAAGCTTAAAAAAAGATATACTCTGGATATAGCACTGAAAGTAAGCTAAGATATATAAACGTTTTACACAAGGCACATTATAGAATATTTCTGTTACTCGATTTCAAAACAGTAAGCTCTTTAAGGGCAAAATTCCTATCTGATTTGTGTTTGTCTCCACAGTGCCTTGAACCTCGTAAGAGTTCAGTAAGTATGAACCAAGGAAACAGTTAATTCATTCAAATCTATCAGGAGGTCATAATGCCATCAGATATGCAACGTGTGTATGTGTGGGGGTCAAAATTTTATATTTGTGTTGTGGAAGAATAATTAGCAAATAGAATGAGTAAATGAATGATGTTTCTGTGTAACTATTTGCAGAACTCACAATTTAATTAAGGGCTATGCCTCGATTAGGAATATTAGCATGCAATGTCCACAATAGCCAAACTATGGAAAGAACCTAGATGTCCATCGACAGATGAATGGATAAAGAAGATGTGGTATAGATACACACTGGAATATTATGCAGCCATCAAAAAATGAAATCTTGCCATTTTCAGCAACATGGATGGAACTAGAGGGTATTATGCTAAGTGAAATAAGTCAATCAGAGAAAGACAATTATCATATGATCTTACTGATATGCAGAATTTAAGAAACAAGGCAGAGGATCATAGGGGAAGAGAGTAAAAAATGAAACAAGATGAAACCAGAGAGGGAGACAAACCATAAGAGACTCTTAATCTCAGAAAATAAACTGAGGGTTGCTGGAGTGGAGGGGGATGGGAGGGATGGGGTGGCTGGGTGATGGACATTGGGGAGGGTATGTGCTATGGTGAGCACTGTGAATTCTGTAAGACTGATGAATCACAGACCTGTACCCCTGAAACAAATAATACATTATATGTTAATAAAAAATAAAAAAATAATTGGAAACTATAAAAAAATAAAATAAAATAGTTTTAAAAAAGGAATATTGGCATGAAAAGTATTTGTTGCTACTTGTAAAATTCAAGGCTTGTTGGAAAGCAGACAACTTAGTAGTCATAATCAAGTTTTTACTTAAAAAGACTATCTTCTAAAATGTTCAGCAGAATACTAGTCTCAAGAGGTGTATAGGCAAATAATTTTGGAACACATATACAATGTTTCTTTCATAGAGATTTAGCACATTAAGACTTAGATGAGCTTTAAAGATGAATCCCATTTAATTTTGTTTAACCTAGGATTATTTGGTCCTAGAGTTCATCTTTTCCCCATCCCCTACCCTTTTTAAGAATCATATACACTTACATGCCACCGAATAAATTTGGGGAAATGCTGGTTTGGAAATAGAAGAATAAACAGAAAGAGCTCATGCTTAAGCTAATAGCTATTACATAATTATGGACATTGATTCAAACTTACATTGTAGAGTTTCATTATAACCAAGTACTTTGTGAGGAAACAAGAATATTTAATCAACATATGGTGTTGCAGAGGTGAAGATACCCTATATAAAAATATACTTGGAGTACACAAGACATTGTGCTCCTTTAATTAACATGTAAAGAGTAAATAAACAGAAAATGTCAAAAACCTCAGAGATTGAAAATTAACAATTCAGAAAGGAAACACAAATATGATTTAAACATGTCTCATAATAAAATAAATGTAAATTAAGACTACAATGAGATAACATTTTTATTTACTAGATTGTCAAAATAAGAAACTACGATAATATATGTATTGGCAAGAATGTGGGAAAATGATAGTTCCATTCATGGTTTAGGGGAATATAAATTAGCATAATTCCTATAAAGGACAATGGGGTAATAATTATAAAAGTTAAAAATGTACGCCTCCCTTTGACAGAGCAATTACCCTTCTGGGACTTCAGTCTATATTAGTATAAGAACATGTGTATAAAGAAGTTTGTATAAAGAAATTCACTGCATTATTGTTCATAACAACAAAGGATTGGGAAAAAACAAACAAAACTAAATGTCCACAAACTAGTTAAATAAATTATGGTAAAGCCATCCAATTGAATCCCATGAAGGGATGGAACAAGGCAGCTTTCTGTACACAAATATGAAATGATATGCTAAGTGACAAAATGCAGAACGGTGGATATATTGTGCCATGTGCTTATTTAGGGACAGAACATCTTTGGAAGTTTGCTTAGAACTCTGGTAGAAACAGTTGCTTCAGAAGACAAGGAAATTGGGCGCCTGGGTGGCTCAGTTGGTTAAGCGACTGCCTTCGGCTCAGGTCATGATCCCAGGGTCCTGGGGTCGAGTCCCACATCAGGCTCCCGGCTCAGCAGGGAGGCTGCTTCTCCCTCTGACCCTCTCCTCTCTCATGCTGTTTCTCTCTCGCTCGCTCTCTAATAAATAAATAAATAAAATCTAAAACAAACAAACAAACAAAAAAAGAAGACAAGGAAATGGACAGAGGTAGGAGGAAGGCTTACTTTTCACTGTATACCAATTTGAACTTTTAAAATGACTTTTGATCATATTTTTATTATTAACTATTCAAATAAAATGCATTAATTCAGCTTAAAAAGAAAAGGAAAGCGAACACAAATATACAAATATGTGCCATTCATGGACACATGATTGACTTCAAAATCAACCAAAGGATAACTTCTTAATGAGGTTCCACTGTATACAATATGTATAGGAAAATACAGTATAGGAAAAACAGCAACACCATTCTCCTGAGTATTTGCAAAATGAAAGAATTGGCCAGAAAATTCTTGCACACTTGTCCGGTGGAATGATGACCTCATATATGATAATCTTTGTCAGTTTGTCTTCATCAAATGTCAGACACATACAATTCATCAACATCACTATCATTCTCTAATTGTATGTTAGTAACGAATACTTTAGGAGGACTAAGAATAATGGTAAATCATCTTCACTCTGAAGACTGAAATCTCTCAGAAGAGAAACTACCAAAATAACCAGGCCCCAAAACTGAAATCATGGAAAGCTCCATTTTTGTAGAGTTGAAAAGCATAAAGGGACCTTTTTCAAATGTGACACCTTTCACCTCTCCTTTCCACTTGTTCACTGGAAGTGAATTTACTATGAACTAGATATGGCAGTCATTGATATGAAAGAGATTATAATATTATTAGCTCTAGACACCTGAGAGGAAAATGTTCTCCCTTTTTCTTTTTCTTCCTTTCTTCCTTCCTCTTTCTTTCTTTTTCTTTTTCTTTCTTTCTTTCTTTCTTTCTTTCTTTCTTTCTTTCTTTCTTTCTTTCTTTCTTT
>NW_023270757.1:12802345-12802499 GCF_011800145.1 Mirounga leonina | reverse complement strand
TTTCTTTCTTTCTTTCTTTCTTTCTTTCTTTCTTTCTTTCTTTCTTTTCTTTCTTTCTTTTTTCTGTCTTTTTTTCTTTCTGTCTTTCTTTTTTCTTTGTCTTTTTCTTCTTTCTTTCTTTCTTTCTTTCTTTCTTTCTTTCTTTCTTTCTTTC
>NW_023270757.1:12785815-12802335 GCF_011800145.1 Mirounga leonina | reverse complement strand
TTTCTTTCTTTCTTTCTTTCTTTCTTTCTTTCTTTCTTTCTTTCTTTTTCTTTCTTTCTTTCTCTTCCTTTCTCTCTTTTTTTCCCCTATAGAATTGTTCATTATAGAAGGGAGTCTAATGTAAATTCCTAGCAGTCAAATTATATGACTCAAAGAAGCAATTTTTTCTTTAGTAAATTTTACTTTTGTTGCAAACAGAGACAAATAAATTCAATAAGGAAAAACACCCAGTAGCTTTGGGGTATGCAATCTTTTAAGGCTGGCAGATTTGCCTGTATTTGAAGACCAACCTAATGGGCATAAAGGTCAATTTGCTCAGATAGCTATAATTAATGGAGAGCAAACAGTGATTTTGTTAGACCTCATGGAAAGGACTGGGCTCTGCAAGATTTCTTTTTATTCCATGTAATTTCATCTCTCAAGGCAAAGGACAACAATATGCATATAAACATATGTGTGCAGTAATACTTTTTTTTATAACATTGATCTCATTTAGAGACAACCTAAGCCTTACTGAAAATGAATCCATTTAGTCTAGTTCAGGTAAATTCCAACTATATCTTGACTGAAATAATACAACATTCAGTAGCTCTGCCTGTGAGGTTTTTCTCTCTCAGGGATAGTTACCTATATATTGCTATTTGAAGGAACTGACTAAAGCTTATATAGACAGAGAAAGAGTAAGAAAAGAAGATGAGTTTATAATTTAGCATTACAAACTCATTATTAGACTAAAGCAAATACTAATGTAATTCCTTTATAAGCCCAATGATATGACTTAATGAGTAATGAGTGAAAAAGTTGGATACTCTTTTTCTCTTTCATCTGAAATATGTAAAGTTTGGTAAAGGCCAGATAATGTGGTTCAGTGTAAATAGTGTTGGATTGGCACCCATGACACTGGATTATCATCTCAATTCTGCCATTTGGTAGCTAAATGACCTTGAGCAATAATTGGAATTTGTTGGCTTCCATTTATTCATGACCTAAAAGAATTGGGCTAGATGATCCTTAAAGTTTGTTCAGCTATAAAATTGTAAGATTCTTATTAAAATAGGCCAGTGAGGTTTGCATGCCAGCAAATCACAGCAAGAAGATGGATATGCTATTAAAGGCTCATTTGAAGGTTGCAGCATCAGAGAAGTTGTGCAGTAGTATATCAATCCTTCGGTTCTGTGTATAAAGTTTAGAGTTTTTAGCACTAAGTTAGAGCTAAACTGAAGGTTTAGCAAAGTGGTATTTATAACATTTGTAGATTAAAGTGAAAGAAAGCATCAAACTGTATATGTTGAATGATTTCATTTAAACCTGGTTTTTTAGAGAAAGTAATTCATCCCTTCTTTCATTCTACAGCATTCCCCTCTTATGCATTACCTCTGAGAAAGGCTCACCTGTCTCCAAGCCTGTGTTAGATCAGATGAAGTCATGGATTCTTGCCAAGTGATTTACGGAGGGAGTACTCTTCAGCAAAACATACAATGGAGTGAAGAAAGCAGGGTAAGGAAAGCAGGAAAAGCAGATCTGTTTCCTGGAGGACCCGGATTAACACATATTCTAATCCAGATTTTTACAAAATAAAACTAAAGTGTCCTTATATTAAAGCCCATACTTTCCATCAGTTTCTGAACTATCCATTCCAGGATGAATACTCAACCCCTTGATTTTACACAATACCCCAGAATACTTCCCAGTAGCTACTGGGTTAGACACAGGCCTGGAAGAAACAGAGAAACCTCATGCTTTCTCTGCTGCTAATCAAACCCTACTAAGAAATGTGAATTCCCTCAGGCTGAGTTTAAGACCCCACTCTGTAGATATGAGGAAATAGATAATAACCAGGTGCTTTTCATTAAGCTAAGAATGATTTGAGGCTTAAAGTCAAAGCCTTTACATAATAATTCATAGAAAATGGGCTTTTGGGGAGAAGTATTGATACCAGAAACTCAATTTGTCCATCTGGAAAATGAAGGTTGTAAAAATTCAAAATAAAGAATATGACACACAACCACTGAAATGTTGTTACAGGGTTGGAGGACTGTGAGAAGGAGGTCAACTACCTCTCAGGAGGACTCAGAGGGTACTATTCTATGTAACAGCATCTTGGCACCATCTGGAGGCCTGTCCCATAGTCTTACTGGCCCAGAAACAAATTGTCAGCATGCCAAAAGTGAGTACTTATCTCAGGAGTAGGTACTTTGACTAAGCTCCCACAGCTGGTAGGAAAGTCCAGAATGTCTATTGATTTCTATGTACTGAAAGCCATAAATGATAGGGCTGGGAACCTCAGGGTTGCACCACTCTCTCCTTGTAACATTTTAGAAGCCATATAATTACATTGCTTTGTGAGCATGGAAGCAAAATGAAGGAGCTACTAAAAAGAAACTCTGACTCTGTTGATGCTCTGTCCCATGTCCCCAAAGGTCACCTCTGAATGTCCCCTGTACGTGTGGTGGACAGTTTCAGCTATACCATGGACAGCTTCCCACTTTAAATGTCTGCTTCTCTGCACTTCTCTGCTTGAAGGGATTCTTTATGCTTACAAGTTTGCTCAGCTACAAACTAGAACAACACAGAAGGGCCAAGGAGTTAATGCTGCCCTGGCTACAGTCTTCAGCTAAATGGGAGTCCAGGGATAATGCCGCAGGCTACTTCTCCTGCTGTGGTTCAGTTCTGAGGGAGTATTCTATAAGATTTCTCAGAAAGTCCCCAGCATGGAACCCCAGTTATCCACATTGCTAGCTTGCTCATTATTGCACTCTGTTGGCTTTTCTCCCCTCTAGGCTTGCTGGAAAAAAAAAATGCAATCTGAATTTCAGATAAATAAATGAATGTGTATTCATATATATGTGTGTGTATATATGTGTATTTCACATATATATGCATAGAGAGATCTATATATCTAGCTATATATCTCTGTATATTTCTGTCTATATATACATATAGGTAGATGTGTATATCTATCATCTACCTATCATTTGTCATCTATAATCTATCATCTATCTCTCTATCGTCTATCTACCTATCTTTCATCCATCACCTACTTACTATTTATTATCTATCTCTGTCTCTCATCTATCATCTATCATCTATCTATCTATCATCTATCATCTATCTATCATCTATCTATCTATCTATCTATCTATCTATCTATCTATCTATCTATCATCTATCTATCCATTTATCATCCATCTATCATCTACTTATCTAGAGAGAGAAAGAGAGAGGGCGGCAATGACAAATAAGATGGGACAAAATGTCAACCTAGTTGAATCTGGTGAGGAATAATGAGTGTCCTGGGGCACCTGGGTGACTCAGTCATTTAAGTGTCTGCCTTCAGCTCAGGTCATGATCTCAGGATCCTGGGGTCGAGCCCTGAGTTGGGCTCCATGGTCAGACGGGAGTCTGCTTCTCTCTCTCCCTCTGCCTCTCCCCTGGCTCATGCTCTCTCACTCTCAAATAAATAAATAAAATCTTTAAAAAATAAAAAAAAAAGATGAACATCCTTTATATTAATCTTGCAACTTTAAGTTGCAAAATCCAAGTTAAAGTAGTGAGGGCTTGTCTAACAATTTAGGAACCTCCTGCTCTAGTTCAGTCCTTCATTTACAGATGAGGAAACTGATGACCAAAGGATGTGCTTGAGGACCAATTGCCATGTATGAGTGGCTCTTAAAATATTCAACTTCAGCACAAAGGTATTGCATTTCAAAATAAAATAGTTTAAGTTTACATGATACATAAATCATAACATCAGTAATGCTGGTCCCCTCTATTTATGCAAATAACATAGTTAATTCTCTCTATATATTTTTAAAATATCAAATTTTATTTTGTTCAAAAACTTTAGACCCGTTTGGAGCTTATGTTTTTCACCTCACGAATAAACTTCCCTACTACTGTTGTGCCCAGTTATTTATTTTGGATACATTAGAATTGTAATAAAACCTTGCCTTAGGATATATTTGTGTTCCCTGGAGGGGATAGAGAGGGCGGGAGTTCTCTACCTCCTACAGCTGTTTGAAGGAGTAGGTTCACAGGTATGGAAGTAGGTAGGATGAGAGCTACCCTTCCACTCTTCTTCAGGGCATCTCTCTATGCTAAAGAGATTTTCTTTCTTTCTTTCCTTTCTGATTTCTGTTTGCTTTCTTTTTTCTTTTTTAATAGCTTTGAAGGAATGGAAAATTTCTGTGGTAGCTGATAGCAAATACAGAAAGACTCATTTGCATATAGATGTTTCAGCTTGCAACTGCATAATCCCCTGAGAGAGGCCTTGTTTAAATGGGCAGGCAGGCTGGCACGAGGCTGCCAGGTTCCTAATGAAAACTAAATTGAAACTTGGGAAACATCTGCCTTGGAGGTGGCCAGGCTTTTTAGAGTATCAATTTAAATCTGAAAGATGCAGGCTGTCCTGTGCCAAATTGCCCCTCACTCTTTAAAAGTCCTAAAACAGAGGGTCGAGGAGAAATGGAGAGAAAACAATGAATGATTGGGTAAAACCTGAGTTAATCAATGTGCTTCTTTTACTTAGAAATTCTGCCTGAAGTTTCAAAACAGTGAGCAGGTGGGAAAGTGGGGAAGAACAGAGAGGCCAACCATTTATTCTTGAAGGGACTATTCCTGGGTAACTGGGTGAGCCAAGCCTTTTGAGAAAACTGGTAATCCATTTATAGGCTAAAGACTTCAGATTGAATGTTCCCTCTGAACTTGACCGTAGGCTAAGCAGATAAGGACAAGTCTGAAAACAAGATAATGTGGAAAGAAAAGAGATTACAAAAAGGTCAAAAGATTAGCTTGGGGATAAGTGGAAATCAGAGGAAAATAAGGGAAAGATTAGAAACTGATACCAGGCAAAGAAGATAAATCAAGTTAGCAAGTGGAGAAAGTGAATATAGGAGGAAAATAAGAAATGAGATCAGGACAGTTGGCCACAGGATAAGAGAAGAATACAAAGATTATTAAAACTGAAAATGCAAGAAAACAGAAGAGCTGACAATGTGGATGAAGGAAATAAAATAAAAATATCAAACTGCATATCTCTAAGGCTTCCATGTCTGAATCTAAAGAGAACTGGTATGTCAAAGATTTTCTGTATTTCTTTCCCAGAAAACAAAAACAAAAACAACCTAGTATCTCCTTGTTATTACCCAGAACATCGCTTTCCTTTGATCAACCTTTACTTCATAATCTTTCTGATTCACCATCTGGAACTAGGTATGATATCCTCACTTATTAGCTAAAGCACCACAGGACTGGATCAAGCTTTTGATAAATGAATATCTGAAAGAAGACTTTAGTGTAAGTATGAGAAAGATAATAAGACTTCTCCAACACATGTACGCACACAAACACACCCATGCACTCATACTTGCAAGCTTGCTAGATAGAGTATTTGTGACAGAGTATATACTACCCCCAGGAAGGACAACAGATGTATCCTACAGGGACATACATTATAAATAACATTTACTGACTGCCTACTATGATATATTTGAGGTTGATGCTGATGTGGTGGACTTGATTGGCAGTTTTTGTCCTCGCATTGCTTACAGACTAGTGTGACAATAAATAATTATGTGATGAGATATAACTTTTATAGGAAAACAAAAAAATAGAAGTGACAGGAAATAAAATTTGCTATCTATAGTATCTTGTCTAAGAAGGGTAAAACCTCAGACATGGAAGAACTTTTGTTTACTTAGCTTAAGGACTGTATTAAGTGATATGGATACCAGATTACAGGAGCTAAATTATTCTGTGTATGAAATGGGCAGAGATAGTGGTCCTGAGGGAAGATGCTGGAATAGTGTGAGATGGGGGAACCTCGCTGGAAACAGGAGTCTATAGGATTGAAAACCAAACGGGGTCCTAAAGGACTAAAAAGAAAATACATACTATGTAATATAAATCCCCTTTTGCTGCCCTTCAGCAGAATCTCTAGGAGAACACCCACTATTTTGCCAAGGTCCTGTGAAGAAGATTTTCTTTCAGGAATGAAAAGAATTGCTGAATTCTGCCCAGGGTTGCCTATCCATAAGGCTGTATCTGTTATGCAAAAAGAAAAAAATAAAAATAAAGAAAATATGACAAGCTCGAGACTTATTTATTCAGTACCTACTCTGTCACAGTCCATAGAAGGGTCAGGGCACCGGGGTTAAAATAAAAACTGAGACTGCCCCTGTGCTCAAAAGGACCTATGGGACCATAAGACTTATGGGACTTGAGTAGAAAATACTTGATCTCTTTCCATCCATCATTCATGGATCCAAGACCTCTTAAAGCAATCTAAAACAAACGAGCACAACTCAATGAAAACAAGTAGAGAATCTAAGTATCCACAGCTAAATACACTGTGTGCTAACCGCATGTCAGATGCTATGCTGAACACTTTACATGCAACATCTCATTTGAGCCTCACAATAAGTTTTGGTAGGTATTTCTGATATTTTAATTGTATAGATGAAGAAACTGAAACTTAAAAGTATTAAGTAAGTTTCCAAAATCATAACTATTAAGTGGCAAATCTGAGGCAAAGCCCATGTGCTTTAAAATGATCGTAGCCATTCTTTAGAATTCAAGATATTTTCTTACTTTTTTAAAAAAGATTTTATTTATTTGACACAGAGAGAGATAGCCAGAGAGGGAACACAAGCAGAGGGAGTGGGAGAGGGAGAAACAGGCTTCCCACCGAGCAGGGAGCCCCATGTGGGGCTTGATCCCAGGACCCTGAGATCATGACCTGAGCTGAAGGCAGACACTTAACGACTGAGCCACCCAGGCGCCCCTGAAAAGCACTCATTTTAAACTGACAACTGCACTTGAAAATCATAAGGGCAATGTCTACATTGTAATTTTGAAGTATTTTTTTAAATATGTTTAATCATGCAAATGTGTGGCTGTTGGTTGGGATCCTACCAAGAGTGTCAATTCGATTTTTCACTTAGGGGTTTTTGTGCAGAGTTGACACAGAAAATCATTGTAATCAACAATGCAAATTCAGTCCTAAACACCAAGGATTGTGTGTTTGTATGGCACATGACCTTAGGATATGATTAAATTTGACTTTTTTGTTTGTAAAAATATCATTTGACTATTTATGACAAAATATTCACATATTGCTTGTGCCAAAGAGGAAAAAGGAAGGAAGGAAGGAATGAAAGAAGGAAGGAAAGAAGGAAAGTAAATGGAACTATTTGTATTGGAGGCTCCTTGCCTTCTGTTTGACTAGTTTCCTTGGTGTACCCTCATCCTTGTCATTGACCCCAAGTGACTCTAAGCCCAGTCCAGATTTTTCATGTCAGAAATGTCAAGAATTTTCTAAAAAGTATTTATAGTTAAACTAGGCAATTAAAGGCAAGATGAAATTTATGTGTAAAATGATATCCTCCTATAAAAAACAGAAACCAGCAGAACAGAAGCCCTTTTTCTTAGGCATTTTAATGACTATTGGACTAAAATCACTCATTACTCTCAGGCACACTGCATTTTGGTTGACCTTGTGGAATGTCTACTTGATGGTTTTCAAAATCACTTACCCATGCAGTTTTGGCATCTCTGTGCTGTGTTAGCAATCCCAGTTTTGTATTAGACTTTACTTTAATCTTGTCTAGGTTCTGAATTTCCTCTCTTCTTTCTCATCAAAATATGTAAGCAAGTACAAAGGAGTAATTGAGGGCTGTCAAGTAATCTTAATATTTTAAAATGTTTATCCTGAATCATGCATATACTTGTATAAGATGCAGAAGCTAGGTAGTGGTTATCTACCTGAAGTCCTGGCATCACGCAGAAATTCTTTAATGTAGTGATGAAAATCCTTATAAAAAGTTTGGGAAACAGTAAAACAATGGAATGTTTACCACCATTAGATGAGTATAATTTGGATTTTGCTTTATCTTATCAATGATTTAAAAAAGGCATCAGTGTCTGTTCAGGGATGAAATTCATTTGTCTCTAAATTTTCTATCCTTTCTAGTCATATTAGCTTCTTTAAATATTTATTAAGTGGTTGATTACTATTTGTGCCTGGTACTGTACTTTATGTTCATATATGATCTCATATAATACTCATAGAAAATCTATGAACTAGGAATGAATATTTCCATTTCATGGATGCACCCAGAGAGATTAAGCAACTTGCCTGAAGTCCCACAGCTAGGAAGTGGCAGATTTGGGATATGGATATATAGGTCTGTTTGACTCTAAAGCCTGATGCCTAATCTGCCCTACTTGCTCAGAACAGCCCCCAAGGAACTAGCCAGAGAGACCTGATATCCTAACATCAATTCCCCCTACTTGTAATAAGAATGCTCTTATCTTTGCTTGAGGACAAGACCCTGCTCCAGGTCATGTGGTCTGGGTGGGACCAAACTCCCCCCCCCCCCCCCCCGTTCCTGGGGAAGGTACAAGAGGCAGACAGGGCCAATTAGAACATTCCATGCCCCTGGCCATAATGATTGGATGTGGTGCTACCTGGGGTCACTATATGGGCAGAGTCTACCCAAAAAGAAGCTATGATGCTGAGAGGAAAGAAATAGAAAGAATGATAGACCTAGGAATAATATTTGAGCCTCTACAAGCAGTCATACCTTAGGCCCTTCAACTTCTCAGTTTAAGGGCCAATAGGTCCCGTGCTTATTTTTGTTTGCCTTAAGCCAATTTGAATTGGGGTTCATTTACAATTGAAAAAAAAAGCCTGATGAAGAGAACACATATTTCTCACTTGGTAATGAAACAACATTGGCAAGAGACATCATGGAACAATCTGGAATCTTTTCCTCCAGTCTTTTACACTTCCCTAACTTCTGACCCTTTACCAAAGCTCTAGTGATGCACCTTTTTCAGCTTGGTGTTATAATCAAAGGTAGCAGTTTGAAGTTTGCACCCTGTTCCTTTATTCCCTGTTAAAGTCCTTCAGTACATGCTATTTTCCTGCCTTTGACTATTTTGTTTTATTCTCCTTACTGACACTTGGATCAGCTACCAAGATGGGGTCCAGGTCAAGGATATTTGTAATAATCAGACCTAGAAGTTTGTCAATGAATAGCCAGGGAAGATTTTTTTAGAAGTATTTTGTCGCAATAATTTCAAGAAGCAATTAATAAATTTGTGACAATAAAAATATCTTTGGATAATTAGCAAGTTATATTACATATACATATGACCTCTTAAAATAGTTTTATTCAAATGACCAGAAAATTCAGATTATATTTTTGAAAGGCAAAGATTTGCTTTAGAGATCCACATATAGATGCCTCTGTCCTCTAATTTAGCTAAGTGCTCAATAAATGTTTATTGAATTGGATGGTAAAAACTAAGTCTCATCTCCTTGTCCATAACTAAGTTAAGGTATCAGAATCCCCAAACTAATGAGAATATGGCATTTGTCAAAGTACAGAATTTTTTCTGAACCTAGGTTCATTTTTTAATTGTGTTATTTACTTTTTTTTTTTCCTGGCTATTGAATTTTATGAGTTCCTTGTATATTTTGTATGTTAACCCTTTATCAAATATGTAGTTTACAAATATTTTTCACAGGTTGCCTCTTCATTTTGTTGATGGTTTCCTTTGCCGTGCAGAAGCTTTTTAGCTTGATGTGGCATCACTTGTTTATTTTCGCTCTGTTGCCTTTGATTTCGGTATCATATCAAAAAAATCACTGACAGGATGAATGCCAATGACCTTACCCCTCCTATGTTTTCTTCTGGGAGCTTTACAATTTCTGTTGTTACATACAAGTCTTTTGAGTTGATTCTTGTGTATGGCATAAGATAGTGCTTCAGTTTCATTCATTTGCATGTGGATGTCGTTTATGGAAGATGCTATTCCTTCCATTGTATCATTTTGGTATCTTTGTTGAAATTAATTGGCCATATATGCTTATATTTATTTCTGGGCTCTGTATTCTGTTTCATTGATCTATGTGTCTGTTTTTATGCCAATACCATACTGTTTTGATTATTATAGCTTTGCAATGTGGTTTTAAATCAGGAAGTATGATGCTTCCCTCTAGCTTTGTTCTTTCTAAAAATTGCATTGGCTATTTTGAGTCTTCTTTGGTTCCATATGAATTTTAGGATTGTTTATTATATTTTTACAAAAAATGCCACTGGGATTTTGTTAGAGATTGCACTGAATCTGTAGATCACTTTAGGTACTGTGGACATTTTAACAATTTTAATTCTTCTAAACCATGAACACAGGATATCTTTCCATTTATTTGTGACTACTTCAATTTTTTCATCAGCATTTTATAGTTTTCAGCATACAGATCTTTCACACCCTTTCCTTGATTAAATTTATTCCTAAAGATTTTATTCCTTTTGATACTATTGCAAATCAATTTTCTTATTTTCTTTTCCTGATAATTTGTTGTTAGTGTATAAAAATGCAACTGATTTTTGCATATTGATTCTGTATCTTGTAACTTTACTGAATTCCTTAATTAGTTCTAATGTTCTAACAGTTTGTTTGTTGTTGGAATTTTTAGGGTTTTCTAGATATAACATGTCATCTGCAAACAGGGGATAATTTTACTTTTCCTTTCTGACTTGTATACGTTTTGTTCTTTGTATATTCTTTTTCTTTTTTTTAGACTACTTAAAAATTTTTATAATAGCTAAATATACATGAAATTTGCCATTTTCCCCATTCAAGTGTACAGTTCAGTAGCATGTATATTCTTTTTCCTGCCTAATTGCTCTGGCTAGGACTTTCAGCACTAGGTTGAATAAAAGTGGTGAGAGTAGGTATCATTGTCTTGTTTCTGATCTTACAGGAAAAGCTTTCAGGTTTTCACTGTTGAGTATGATGTTAGCTGTGGGTTTGTCATATATGGTCTTTATTAGTTTGAGGTACATTCCATCAATACCTAATTGTTGAAAGTTTTTATCACGAAAAGATATTTATTTTTTTCAAATTCTTTTTCTGTATCTATTGGGACAGTCATATTATTTTTATCCTTCATTTTTTAATGTGATTTAGCACTTTCTAGTTTCTGTAATGTAAATACTTCCACCATGGCTGATTTCAAGCTACTAGCAGCTTATTGACTGGCTTGCAAAATTCCTGAAAATTCAGCCTTTAGCTTTTGTAAATCAGTATGAGATTACTGATCAACTCCCACACATCCTGGAATAGGGTTTCCCTTAAAAAAAAAAAATCATAGGGAAGGCTCTGGCTTGATTTGAGGGATTTACTATCATTTTAGACCAATTAGCATGGCTAGACATGTGGGTAAATACAATTACTTATCTTGGGTCTTGTAACTTCCCCTTACTGCCTAGGAAGGTATCTTGGTTTACTTGGGCTGTTATAACAAAAATAACAAAAAGCATAGACTGGTGGCTTAAACAACAACTTATTTCTACAATTCTGGAGCTTGGAAATTCTCGTTTAGGGTGCCAGCATGGTTGGATTCCACTAAGGGCCTGTTCCCTAGTTTGCAGACACCTGTCTTTTCACTGTATCCTCACAAAATGTAGAGAGAGAGAGAGAGAGATCATCCCTCTTGTGTCTTTTCTTATAAGGGCATTAATCCCATTCATGAGGGCTCCATCCTCATGACCTAATACTCCCAAGGGCCCGACCTTTAAATACCATTACATTGAGGATTAGGCTTTAAATATGGATTTTGGTGGGACACAACCTTCAGTCCATAGAAGTAAACACTCAGACTGGCAACTGCACCAGGTTCACGTACCTGATACCAGTGAGAAACAAAAACATTTTGTCGGAATGTCCAAACAAAAAGAAATTAGATTGGACAGACAAAATCCAATGATGTGCTATATAATCCCACAGAGAGACAAAATATACAAACAGTTATAAAGAGTATATGAGTATGACCATAAAAATTGTGAAGAAGAGGGGGTGGAGCAAGATGGTGGAGGAATAGGAGACCTGGATTTCATCTCCTCTCAGGAATTCAGCTGGATAGGGATCAAACCATTCTGAACAACTACAAACTCAACAGGAGATTGAAGAAAAGAATAGCAACAACTCTCTGAACAGAAAAGCGACCACTTTCTGGAAGGTAGGACGTGTGGAGAAGTGAATCCGAGGCGATATTTGGGAGGATAGATGGCGGGGGAGGGGCCTCCATCAGCCGCTTCTGGCAAGTGATAGAGCAGCGGAGCACAAAATTGGAACTTTTAGGAGTCGGCTCCACTGAGGGACGTTGCTCCGGTGGCTAAGTGGGGGGTGGAAACCTCATGGGACAGTGTGGACTCAGGACCCTCGGAGTCACAGAAAGACCGGGGGTGCCTGAGTGGGGCAGAGCTCCCAGGTATCGGAGCAGGGAAGCCGGCTGCAGAGATGGAGCCCAGGTGCGGGCTCTCAGCTCGGGGTTACCATAAACTGTGATCCGCAGCACAGTCGGGCCACTGCTCCTCCAGGAGGGACCCAACAAACGGCAAATCCGGGGAGACTCACCTTCTTCCCCCAGGGGGAGTGGTGCGGGAGCACACCTCAGGGATCTGCTGGGTTTGGAGACTCCGCACGGGGTCGGGTGCCAGAGATAGAAACACTCAGTCACAGGCCGGGTGAGCACGGAGTGTGGCTGGAGACCGGGGAGACGGGAGTGACTGATGGCTTTTCTCTGGGGGTTCACTGAGGAGCGGGGCCCCCAGGTCTCGGCTCCTCCGAGGCAGAGATTGGGAGGCCGCCATTTTCACTCTCCGCCTCCAAAGCTGTACAGAAAGCTTGCAGGGAACAAAAGCTCCGGAGAGCAAACCTGAGCAGATTACTTAGCACGGAGGGCAAAGGCAGGGCAATTCCGCCTTTGGCAAACACATTTGGAAACCACGGCAACAGGCCCCTCCCCCAGAAGATCAGCGAGAACAGCCTGCCAAGACCAAGTTTACCGATCAATGAGAACGGCAGAACTCCAGCGCTAGGGGACTACTGCACATAGAATTCATGGCTTTTTTACAATGATTCTTTAGTCTTTCAAAGTTAATTTTTTTTTTTACTGTATTTTTTTCTTTTTTTTTTGGAATTTTTCTTTTTCCCTTTTTCAACCAACATCTTATCAATCCCTTTTTTAAAAAACATTTTTATTTTTCATTTTTAGAGTCATATTCTATCCCTTCATAGTAGTTACCCGTATTTTTGGCATATATATATAAGTTGTTCTCTCTTTAAAATTTTGAGATAGTTTCTTCTAACAGATCAAAATATACCCTAAATCTCTAGTGTATGGTTTTTTTCTACTCCCCTGCCTGATCACATTCTCTCTTTTTTTTTCTTTTTTTTTCAATCCTCTTCTTTCTTTTTTCAAACAACTTATCAATTCCTTTTATAAAATTTTTTATACTTTCCATCATTACAGTCATATTCCATCCCTTCATCATAGCAACCCTTATTTTTGTACATATATAAATTTTTCTTTCTTTAAAATTTTGGGAGGCACTTTCTTCTAACAGACAAAAATACAACCAAAATCTAGTGTGTGGCACTGATCTATATACCAGCCTGATCATATTTGATCACATCCTGTTTTTTTTTTGTTTTGATTTGTTCTGTTTTTGTTTGTTTTTACCTTTACCTTTATCTGTTTCTTTTTCTTTTTCTTTTTCTCTCTTTCCCTTTCTTTTCCCACTACTTCAGGTCTTTTCTGATTTGTTTAGAGTATATTTTCTGGGGACGTTCTTACCCTGCTAGCGTTTGTTCTCTCATTAATCTATTCTCCTCTGCACAAAATGACAAGACGGAAAAAAATCACCTCAACAAAAAGAACAAGAGGTAGTACCAAATGCCAGGGACCTACTCAATACGGACATTAGTATGATGTCAGATCTAAAGTTCAGAATCATCACTTTTAAGATACTAGCTGGGTTTGAAAAAAGCATGGAAGTTATTAGAGAAACTCGTTCTGGAGAAGTAAAAGAACTAAAATGTAACCAAGTAGAAATCAAAAAGGCTATTGATGAGGTGCAATCAAATATGGAGGCAATAACTGCTAGGATAAATGAGGCAGAAGAGAGAATCAGTGATATAGAAGACCAAATGATGGAAAGTAAAGAAGCTGAGAAAAAGAGAGATAAACAACTACTGGATAATGAGGGCAGAATTCAAGAGATAAGTGATACCAAAAGAGAAAACAACATTAGAATAATTGGGATCTCAGAAGAAGAAGAAAGAGAGAGAGGGGCAAAAGGTATAATGGAGCAAATTAAAGCACAGAACTTCCCTAATTTGGGGAAGGAAACAAGCATCAAAATCCAGGAAACAAGAGAACCCCTCTCAAAATCAATAAAAATAGGTCAACACCCCAACATCTAATAGTAAAACTTATGAGTCTCAGAGACAAAGAGAAAATCCTAAAAGCAGCTCGGGAGAAGAGATATGTAACCTACAAGGGTAGAAACATTAGATTGGCAACAGACCTATCCACAGAGACCTGGCAGGCCAGAAAGGACTGGCATGATATAGTCAGAGCACTAAATGAGAAAAATAGGCAGCCAAGAATACTATATCCAGCTAGGCTGTCATTGAAAATTGAAGGAGAGATAAAAAGCTTCCAGGACAAACAAAAACTAAAGGAATTTGCAAACACAAAACCAGCCCTACAAGAAATCTTGAAAGGGGTGCTCTAAGCCAAGAGAGAGCCTAAAAGCAACATAGACCAGAAAGGAACACAGACAATATACAGTAACAGTCACCTTGCAGGCAATAAAATGGCACTAAATTCCTATCTTTCAATAGTTACCCTGAATGTAAATGGGCTAAATGCCCCAATCAAAAGACACAGGCGATCAGATTGCATTAAAAAACAAGACCTATTGATATGCTGTCTGCAAGAGACTCATTTTAGACCCAAAGACACCCCACAGATTGAAAGTGAGGAGGTGGAAAACCATTTACCATGCTAATGGACACCAAAAGAAAGCTGGGGTGGCAATCCTTCTATCAGACAAATTAGATTTTAAACCAAAGACTGTAATAAGAGATGAGGAAGGGCACTATGTCCTAATTAAAGGGTCTATCCAACAAGAAGGTCTAACAATTGTAAATACCTATGCCCCTAACATGGGAGCAGCCAATTATATAAGGGGATTAATAACAAAAACAAAGAAATACATCAACAACAATACAATGATAGTGGGGGACTTTAAAAGCCCCCTCACTGAAATGGACAGATCATCTAAGCAAAAGATCAACAAGCAAATAAAGACTTTAAATGACACACTGGACCAAATGGACTTCACAGATATATTCAGAACATTCCATCCCAAAGCAACAGAATACACATTCTTCTCTAGTGCCCATGGAACATTCTCCAGAAGAGATCACATCCTAGCTCATAAATCAGGTCTCAACCAGTACCAAAAGATTGGGATCATTCCCTGCCTATTTTCAGACCACAATGCTTTGAAACTAGAACTCAATCACAAGAGGAAACTCAGAAAGAACTCATATACATGGAGGCTAAAGAGCATCCTACTAAAGAATGAATGGGTCAACCAGGAAATTAAAGAAGAATTTAAAATATTCATGGAAACCAATGAAAATGAAAAGACAACTATTCAAAATCTTTGGGATGCAGCAAAGGCAGTCCTAAGAGGAAAGCATATAGCAATACAAGCCTTTGTCAAGAAACAAGAAAGGTCTCAAGTACACAACGTAACCCTACACCTAAAGGAGCTAGAGAAAGAACAGCAAATAAAGCCTAAACCCAGCAGGAGAAGAGAAATAATAAAGATCAGAGCAGAAATCAATGAAATAGAAACCAAAAGAAAGGAGAACAGATCAACAAAACTAGGCGCTGGTTCTTTGAAAGAATTAACAAGATTGATAAACCCCTGGCCAGACTTATCAAAAAGAAAAGAGAAATGACCCAAATCAACAAAATCATGAATGAATGAGGAGAGATCACAACCAACACCAAAGAAATACAAAAAATGATAAGAACATATTATGAGCAACTGTATGCCAAAAAATTAGATAACCTGGAAGACATGGATGCATTCCTAGAGATGTATGAACTACCAAAACTGAACCAGGAAGACATAGAAAACCTAAACAGACCTATAACGACTAAGGAAATTGAAGCAGTCATCAAAAATCTCCCAACAAACCAAAGCCCCAGGCCAGATGGCTTCCCAGGGGAATTCTACCAAACATTTCAAGAAGAATTAATACTTATTCTTCTGAAACTGTTCCAAAAAATAGAAATGGAAGGAAAACTTCCAAACTCATTTTATAAGGCCAGCATTACCTTGATCCCAAAACCAGACAAAGACCCCATCCAAAAGGAGAATTATAGACCAATATCCCTGATGAACATGGATGCAAAAATTCTCACCAAAATACTAGCCAATAGGATGCAACAGTACATTAAAAGGATTATCCACGGGCGCCTGGGTGGCTCAGTTGGTTAAGTGACTGCCTTTGGCTCAGGTCATGATCCTGGAGTCCCTGGGTCAAGTCCCGCATTGGGCTCCCTGCTCGACAGGGAGCCTGATTCTGCCTCTGACCCTCCCCCCTCTCATGTGCTCTCTCTCTCTCATTCTCTCTGTCTCAAA